>NC_088711.1:34844620-35157120 GCF_963576615.1 Watersipora subatra | reverse complement strand
ATTGACGTGTCAGATTGGCATAAGATTTAACAGCGCAGCGAATTATCAAGAAATATCATGATCTGACAATTTAATAAAAATTCATGACCAACCATAATTTCATGAAACTTTTTGACTTGACAGATTACCATAAGATTCGACGACAAGGCGTATTAACATGAATTATCTCAATTTAACATAGTTTATTAAGAATTCATGAGCAAACATAATTTCATGAAGTTTCTTGACATGACAGATTACCATAGTATTGGACGAGAGAGCATTTTATCTTAAAATATCATCATCTGACATGTTTTAATATGGATTCAACACCAAGCATTATTTCGTGACATTTATTGACATGAGAGATTACCATTAGATTTGACAACAAACCGTATTAACATGAAATATTATGATCCGACACATTTTAATAAGAATTCATGAACAAATATTTTCTCTTGAAAATTCTTTAGTTTATAGACTACCATAGTATTGGAGGACACAGTGTTGTATCTTGAAATATCATCATCTGACATAATTAATGTGGATTCATCATCAAGCATAATTTCATGAAATTTTTTGATATGACAGATTATCATAAGATTTGACGACAAGTCGTATTAATATTAATCATCACGATCTGACACATTTTATTAAGATTAAAGGAACAAAAGCGAGAATTCGATTAATTTTACTGAGAAACTTCATAAAGATTATTTTGCTATTTTTATAGTTTGTCATAGTTCATTTACTTAGTTTTGCCAAACGAGATTGACAAAAATTTCTCTCAAAATTCAGATTTGGCAGTTGGTGTTCCAAATACATCGGAAAAAAATGTTGATATGCTATTCGCCGAAATCTCTCCAACAACGCATGAAAAAGATATTATGTTCAATCTCTCTCAGTTCAGCACTCTTTGCGCTTCATCAACGCTTAAAGGTTGATTCGCAACCAAAATTCACATTACAGTTATTTGGTATCAAAAGATTCACCATGTCTTACTCTATTGTGTATTAGGTGCAAGATATGTGAAAATGTGATTACAAGCTCTTAAAAGCTCAGAAACAAACAGTTAATTACAGCCATCAGGTAGGAAGGCCGTAGGTTGGAATCAATTTATTTCGACGACGTAATCAAACAATTTGGTTATTGTTTTGACTCATGATGTTATCGTGTGAATTGAAAGGCCAATAAAAGGCTCAATATAAAACTTCTCGTAGCACTAGTTTATGACAAACACTTAGGGTGTTACTGAAAAGCCCGTATCAAATATAAATGCTCGCCACCTTACAGTTTTGTTTTGGTTTGTCTAATCGTCAAGTCGTAATCTGATTATGTGACATATACTTGCTGCCAAACAGCGTGAATAGTTTCTGCAGCATTTTCTGGCTATCACAGGTGACCAACAGGCTCGTCAAGTTTATAAGAGGATGATATGAACTCCTACGAGCTAAGGTTAAAAAATTAAACAAATTTTCATGGTGGGTTTTCAGATATCAGTGCTCAAAATGACAGCATTATACAAACATATAACATGTATATATACAAGCAATGCTGCAGTAATGTGATTGTGTTATTAAAATTTGTATGTATAACAGCACAGACAGTATGATTTCACTTCAGATACAGCATTAGAGATGCACACCTGTGTGCATTAGACATGCACACGCGCGCACACGTGTGCCCACTGGTGCACACTCATGCGCACACTCACGCGCACACTCACGCGCACACTCACGCGCACACTCACGCGCACACTCACGCGCACACTCACGCGCACACTCACGCGCACACTCACGCGCACACTCACGCGCACACTCACGCGCACACTCACGCACACACTCACGCACACATAGACACACACATAGACACTCACACACTCACATACTCACACACACAGACGCACAGACACTCACACACACACAGACGCACGCAGACGCACGCAGACGAACGCAGACGCACGCAGACGCACGCAGACGCACGCAGACGCACGAAGACGCACGAAGACGCACGCAGACGCACGCAGACGCACGCAGACGCACGCAGACGCACGCAGACGCACGCAGACGCACGCAGACGCACGCAGACGCACGCAGACGCACGCAGACGCACGCAGACGCACGCAGACGCACGCAGACGCACGCAGACGCACGCAGACGCACGCAGACGCACGCAGACGCACGCAGACGCACGCAGACGCACGCAGACGCACGCAGACGCACGCAGACGCACGCAGACGCACGCAGACGCACGCAGACGCACGCAGACGCACGCAGACGCACGCAGACGCACGCAGACGCACGCAGACGCACGCAGACGCACGCAGACGCACGCAGACGCACGCAGACGCACGCAGACGCACGCAGACGCACGCAGACGCACGCAGACGCACGCAGACGCACGCAGACGCACGCAGACGCACGCAGACGCACGCAGACGCACGCAGACGCACGCAGACGCACGCAGACGCACGCAGACGCACGCAGACGCACGCAGACGCACGCAGACACACACAGACACACACAAACTCTCACAGCACACAGACACACACAAACTCTCTCACAGCACACAGACACACACAAACTCTCTCACAGCACACAGACACACACAAACTCTCACAGCACACAGACACACACAGACACACATACACACGCATACACACACAGACACACGCATACACACGCATACACACATATACACACCCAGACACGCACACATGCGCACAGACCAATTTTGACATTTATATACTCTACAGGATGAATTGTATCGCGGAGTTATATTTCACGAAAATTGCCATTTCATACATATTCGCGGATTAATTTATTTGCGGGTGAAAACTGTCACGCTCTATGAAGAGTTAACTCTATTACGTCTAGCAATAGAGTTAACATAAGCTTTAAACTTTATAACCTCAAGCTATAAACCTTTTGCTGCGTTCAGAGGTTTTTACGAATATTCATAGATTTGGAGGCCTTTGATGAACTAACAATTTGTGGTAAGTAATGAGTTTTTTTCAAAACCATTTACTAAATTAATTGAATTTTACTTTGGTTCTTCGGTAAAACGCAATATTTATTTTTTCCATCCCTACCGCTTCATTATTTGTTTTAGTGTGAGAGAGAGATATTTCATCATACACGCAAGCAAAATGACTGCAAGGGTGGTATATGTCATCCTTAGAAGATCACCAATCATTCAGGGAGGTCTGGAAATTGAGGTTGAAGTGACCGCAGCCACTTACGAGGAGAATATATCTGTTTTAAAAAAAGGAACAAAAACGCCTTTACGAGCCCAAATCTTTGGCCACCCGGCAGAACATTGCAATAGTAAGCCATGAGGAGAGTTCTGGTGATAACTTCTTTACCAGCCATGTAGTAGTGAGAGAATTGCCTTTAACATCTACCCAAGACAGTGCCAGCGATATAGAGCTGCTATTACCAAAATAACTAGTCAGAGAGCACCATTATACACTAGTATTCACTTATCAAGAGTATCAGTTTAATTTTATTGCTCTAGACAACCGCCATAATTATAGACTAAACTGTTTATATTTACTCCATTCAATGTTTGTAAAATTTTATTTGTATTTGAAATATTTTATTTGTACACTCAAGTTTGTAATAAATTATAAATATATCTATACATAAATAAAATATATAATTTAATCATGTTTGCTGCAGCGATATCAAGGAGTTGTTGTCAATGAAGGGGTCTAGGTTGACTGGTTGCTTCTCTGCCAATATTCCTGCCTTGATGAATATTACTACTTGTCTCTAGTTTTCGTAATCGGAGTAGGTTGTTTCATTTTCAATCTGCAGTAAACACAAAAAGAGAAAAAAATTTTAATAAGTGTTACGGAAGTACAAAAACAATAGCTGAAGTATTTAATGAAAGCGATCATAATGAAACCATAATGTCCAGATCAAAATGATGATTGTCCTCAACTTCGGTATTAGAGATTGATGGAATTGATTTCAATGTTAAAAGACTAGGAGAGATTTTTTTGCGATGACGAAGCCATGCCGAATAACTTGTAAAAACCTTGAATAATTTTGTATAGTTTGATGCAATGGCAATAAAACTCAAAGCCCGCAAAGATTTTAAAGAGGGTTTGGAACTCGGCTACGTTTAATACTTCTGCCTAGCGGCTATTTTTGCGATGACGCCATTCTGCATATCTTGTGACAACCTTGAATAATTTTGTAAAGAAATGTGATGCATTGGCAATGGTGTTAGCTCAAAGCCCAGGCAATGATTTTAAAAATGTTTTGGAACTTAACTACAATTAGTATTTATGCCTAGCGGCTAGTTTTTTATTTGATGAAGTAGTTACTCTCTCTTGTGATTAAAAATAGAACTAATTATTCACGGAATTTAATAATTCGCGGAATTGGCTGTTCGCGAAATCGCGAATTTTTATAACCAACGAATATTTTCATCCTGTAGGGTAGTAGATATAGGAGACTCAAAGTCAAATATAGATTTACCTCCATTATCTTATCTCCCCCTGCAGCATAACGCTGCTGACGCTTGTCAGCTCTATCTATAGGCTGTCTGTCTCAATCTTTTACCACCTGATGCTCAGAAAAGTCTTTGATGGAACTGGAAGCATGGTTACAGTTCTGTTGTTTGTCAATAAAACGTGTCGATGCAGTAACTCAGTAAATTAACGATGTCAATTAATTCAGTAAATTAAATAACGATGTCAATGCGTGAGCTAGTAATTGAGTAAAATTCCTAATGACAAGAATTTTCGAAATCACAGACAACGCATTTTACAAGCGGTAACATTTGTTATGACCTATATAAACGTTTCGTGCTGATGATTAGCTAAAGAAGAGATTGTCTATTTTTCGCTCACAGACTCTTCATATACGCTCACTATACACGTCACAAATAAAGCACCCGCTTGAATCTGAGCGTTTCGAAAAATGATCTTTTTCTAATGCTTTTATCTCTGGACAGGATTGGTCTACAGAGACAAAAATGACATCAAATTGTAGCTAATGTTTTAGCCATATATTGGTTTTAATTTTTTTGATCGACTTTTTGACGCAATCACATCTTTAAGGACGCTTCTCAAATGTTGCTTTAACTGTAATCGTTACATTAAAGTTGGCCTAAGCATTTAGAGAAAGAATTTCTTTCAAATACGACCCTATGTCAGTGACATCTAGTCAATTTTTGTTATAATCTAATAGAAGTAATGGTACTACTAGCAACGTGCCATATTGGAGAAAACTCGTTGAAAAAAAACTTCACTCATCAAATCCGATATACATGTATATAGTACAACTCAAATCTGCAGAGACAGCAGCTAGGATCACCAGAGACTGGAAAGCCAATAGTTTTGGTGGTTCTATTATTAGAATGACTATTGACCCCAAAAACTCATTGGAACATATTGGCATAGTAAAAGTAGAACCTAAAGATATAATATACCTGACTCAGAAATATTTGCTGCCACACAAGTGAAATATTCAGGTGCCTTATTTTTTAGGCTTGTCAAAGACCAAAAACCACTACATACACTGAAAATAACATTCAAAGATAAACTTCAGCTAAAACAAGCAGTAAAAAATAGCCTATTACTTTCCAAGTTAAACATGGTTTTCATAGAAGAGCATCTCTATGCTAACACAAACCTCAATAGACAAAACAATGTTTGGTAAACTTATCGGGTTACCCATTGCTCACGTAAACAAACGGGGCGACCTCTTAACAAAATGGACGATGTAAAATATCTAATCAATAAATACAATTTAAAAAATTTTCATATATCTGAGGCACTGTTAAACAGTTCAATAAATAGTAATTTGTTATATATTCCTAATTATGTAATACAGCGTATAAGAGAGAATAGGTAGGCAGGGAGGAAGGTAGAGGTTTGACCTATGTTCACTCTTCTATCGACTTCATCTGGCTACCTGATCTTGGTAACATTCTACCTGCATCTATTACTATAAAAATCTCTCAAACATTCTGGAAACCATTTCTCATCTCAATTGTTTACCGGCCTTCCAATTCTCCTGTTACATTGTCAGACACATTTGAAAATTACATTGCATATTGTAAAAACATCTGTCATGGCCTTATTATCTTAGGTGACCTTAATATAAGTCTAAATGTTCCGAATCCTAAACAGAGCAATATTTTAAAACGAGTGCATCTGGTTCGGTTAGTCAAACAAAACACTCGAGTCCAGAAATAAATCTCAATCACTTATTGACCACATATACACAACAAAACCAGATAACATTTATCAATCAGGTGTACTCCAAACTGGTATAAGTGATCATTATCAAATCTTTGCATCTCGTAAGTTAGGCTCCTCAACTACAGGACCTGAAACACGTCAAGAACTGACACATTTTGACTGAAAAAGCTTCTCAATTCAAGCTTTTCAAAAAGAATTACAAGGAGCTGACTGGCTAACTTTTCACCAATCACCTTCCATTGAGAATATGCTTAACTCATTTACTTCTAAACTAAACTCAATTATCTTGCATCACTTGAAGATCAAGACCAGATTTTTCAAGTCCTCAACTCTCAACCTGTTTGGGCAAAATAATTCTGAAAAATATAGTAAAGAGAGATAAACGTTAAAGTCAGCAATTATGCAATGAATATAAAACACAGAGAAATTACATGACAAATCTGATATATAAAAAGAAGAAACTTTATATTTCTAATTTAACTTCAGAATCAAAAGCTAAGCAAACCAAAAAGCTGTGGCAAATTATGCGCAACACTAACAACAATAATACTAATTCAGATGCCTCAGAACGCTTGCTGGGTAATGCGCTTAACAAACATTTTATCAACATTTTTAAAAATCAATCGAAAATGAAAGCAGTTGGACTACTATTCCACAAAGCTATTCACATTCCTCAAATACTATCTCACTTATACATACAACCGACGTAGTAAACATACTGCATCGCATTTGTTCGGACAAAGCTACAGGTATTGACACAGATATCAATTCGAATTCTTCGCGTATCACTGCCTCTAATAATCATTCCGCTCACAGATATTATTAATGGAGCAGCTTTCTCTAAACTATGGAAAACTGCTATAGTTACCTCACTACACAAAGGTGTGATAAAACAATTTAACTAATTATAGACCCATATCTTTACTTCCTATATTTTCTAAAACTTACGAAAGACATATACTTACTGCGCAAAAATAGACTTAGATAGCAACAAAACTATAATAAGCAGCTTACAGTTAGGATTTAGAAAAAACCACTCTTGCGTCACCACTATTTATCATCTCTACTCCACTTGGTCAAATATGGTCAAATATAGTTAAAAATACTTTATTGATTATCTTTCTTGACTTTCAAAAAGCTTTTGATATGATTAATCGTAATATCCTTATTTCAAAACTTGCAAGCATAGGAATAACTGGTAAATTTTTTGACACCATCAGGTCATATCTGAATGAACGGCACCAATGCGTAAAAATAATAAGTATCTGCTCAGATGATCTTCTTACAGCTATTGGCATTCGACAAAGTTCAATTCTTGCACCCACACTGTTTCAAATTTTTATAAATGATTCACTTAAAATACCACTCCACAGCACACCTCATGCTTATGCTGGCGATACCTCATTCTCTATATCCGAAACTGACCCTGCATGCCTCCCATCTATATATATATATATAAATCTCAAAGTTCATGTGTATGTAGTTCAGTATGCCCAGCTATAGCTATTAAAATCTTAAAATTGAAAACTCGTATGCTGCTTGATTTAAACTCAGAAAATTAAAACTGTTTGTTGGTAAACCAATCCTCTAACTACAAGTTTACGTAGGCACTTACAATGCAATAGCTCTTACTATATACTCTATACTCTTTTCGCAATTTCATATGTTAAAGTAAATGTATTTATTTATTGAATCCCTATGAACTCTATTGACTTTATAAAACACTATGCTTTTTTGTGTTCACGTGAACCTCTATTTATGGTTTTTCGTAAGGTTATATTGCTATATCGGTAAAAGCTAATACATTTTACTCAGACAATTGTATTATTTTGTCATGCAAGTGCCAAGTATTACTGGTACTTTGCCAACAAACATTATGCTTTTTAGCTAAAGCTTTATACAAGCTAATATTATATAGTACTGTCTCATTATAGCTATTAATAATGCTTGTAGCTTTTTACAAAGCTTTTCTATGACCAAACATATAAATACTTGGGTTTTCTGTTATCAAATCAGTTGTCTCTGGAGTGTGCAATAAACCATTTCTCTAATTTAATACTCTATTTAATTGCTTCTGTGCAGAAACATAACAGAAGCTAATTGGCAACAAGGATTTCTCTTTTGAACAGTTACAAAGAGTTTTGTTCAGATTTTATCATTGATAAAATCGATACAAAGAGTTCTAGTTTATTACAAGAGTAACTGTTCAAAATTGCACCACTACAATGGCAGAAGTAGCAGACCTGATCAAGCTAATGCAGAAGCAGCAGGAGGACCAGAGACAGCAGCAAGAGGAGCAGAGAAAGCAGCAAGAAGAGCATAGACAACAGCAGCATGAGGAGTTCAAGCAGCAACAAGAGGAATACAGACGTCAGCAAGATGAAAGAATGGAGGAGAATAAGAAACTGATGGAGCTACTACTACAAAACCTACAACGGAAACAAGAAACAGCTGCAACCGCTGTTCCAGCCTTCCCAGGTTTTGACCCAACAGCAGAGCTACTAACAGATTACATAGACAGATTCAACACATTCATTGCAGCAAATTCTATTCATCAAGACAAGATTGCTGGCACTTTTCTCACCAACCAACAGCCTACACTCTACAAGCAGCTTAGTAATATGGCAGCTCAGCTTTCAACACCCAAGCAGATCAACGACCTCAACATGGATGAAATACTGGAATTTCTCAAAGACCAGTATGACCCTAAGTGTTCATTGTTAGAGAGCGTTACAAGTATTGGAGTGACATGCAGAGGAAACCTGGAGAAACTATTCAAGAGTTAGCTGCCAGAATTCGTCAGGATGCAACTACATGTGCCTTCATAGACATTACAGATCCATTAGATGAGGCTCTCAGAACAAGATTTATCTGCTCTGTAAACAATGAAGCAGTTCTCAAATCTCTCTTCAAGGTCAAGGACAATGAACTCAACTTCAACAAAGCTATACAGGTAGCACAGGAGACAGAAGAAGCAGCTAAAGTTGCCAAAGAGACAGTTTATGGAAACTCGTCTAAAGTCAACAAGGTTGCTCAACAGAAATCAAGATACAAACCAATCCAGAAAAACAACTCTACACCTGACAAGCAGAAGGAAGGAAAGCTATGCTACAGATGTGACCGAACTAACCATACAGCGGATGACTGCAGATTCAAAGCAGCCACCTGCAACTTTTGTTCTAAACAAGGTCACATAGAAAGAGCATGCAAGAAAAAGAAATCACCTGCAGCAGAAAAACCAGTAAAGATGATAGAATGCACATCAACCAAGATGGTGAAACTTGCTGAAAACATCAAACTGGAGGGAGACAACTTCACACTTGAACTGGACACTGGAGCATGTGACAACTTCATCTGTAAATCAATATGGGAGAAGCTAGGAAAGCCAAACCTAAAACCTACTACAGTTAACTACAAATCAGCCTCAGGACATCTCATAGAGACGCTTGGCAGATGTGAGCTAACTGCCCAATTGGATGCACAGAAAGAAGTCAGACTACCATTTGTGATTAGTGCTGTACAAGATCTCAACCTACTAGGAAGAACTGCTATACAGCAACTAGGCATCTCTATTGATGACAAGCTACAACAGAACCTTGTATCAACAATCACAGAGAACCAGCCAGATGGGAGGTTACAAATCAAGAGTAAGGAGATGTGCAAAGAATTTCCAGAAATATTCAAAGACGAGCTAGGATGTCTCAAGAACTTTGAACTAGAGATAAACTTCAAACCTTCAACAAAGCCAGTCTTCTGCCGACCCAGACCAGTTCCTATTGCCTTGACAGAAGAGCTCAACCAAGCATACGAAGCAGTTGTAGCTAAAGGCATATGGGAACCAACTCAATTCAACCAGTATGGAACACCAGTTGTACCTGTACGCAAATCTACAACAGGTCAAGCTGCAGGAAAGATCAGAGTATGTGGAGACTACTCCAAGACTATCAATAATCAGCTAGAAACACATAGGAAACCTATCCCACTACCAGAAGATCTAATCAGAAAACTAGGTGGAGGCTATTGCTACACAAAGATTGATTTAGCAGATGCCTACAATCAAATATTGTTGGCACCAGAAAGTCAACGACGACTAGCACTATCAACACACCGAGGAGTACTACTACAGAAGAGGTTGCCCTTTGGCATAAGCTCAGCACCAGGGTGTTTTCAAGAAATCATGGAGCAACTGACACAAGACCTCCCAGGAGTAGCAGTATACCTAGATGATATACTAGTGAGTGGAGCCAATGCAGAGAGCCATCTACAAAACTTACGTCGACTTCTTCAAAGATTAGAAGAAAGAGGGCTCAGATGTAGAAAAGACAAGTGCTGTTTTGCTCAACCTACAGTAGAGTATCTGGGACACAAACTCACTTCAAAGGGAATCACTAAAGGAAAGAAGGCAGATGCAGTACAACAGATGCCAGTCCCAACAGACTTAACTCAGCTAAGATCTTTCTTAGGAGCTACACAATTCTACAGCAAGTTCATACCCAATCTGTCACAACTCACAGGACCATTGCACAAACTGACACGCAAAGGAGAGACCTGGAAGTGGGGCACTGAACAAGAAAAGAGCTTCAACAAACTGAAAGATATGCTATCAACTGATAGTGTCTTAGCACACTTCAACCCAGATCTTGACATTGGAATCTCATGTGATGCTTCAGAAACTGGACTGGGAGCTGTACTATTTCATCGTTATCCTGATGGAAGTGAGAGACCAATAGCCAATGTTTCAAAAACACTGACCAGCACACAGAGGAAATATGGACAAATACAAAAAGAAGCTCTCTCAATCATATTTGCTCTAAAGAAGTATCACCAGTACCTGTATGGTCAACGGTTTATCTTGGTAACTGACCACAGACCTCTTCTCACACTTCTAGGACCTACCAAAGGAGTTCCAGCTCTAGCAGCCAACAGACTAGCAAGATGGGCACTGGTACTAAATCAGTATGACTACACCATAGAATACAGATCTACCCAGCATCATCAAAATGCAGATGTCCTCTCAAGACTGCCAGTTGGACCTGATAAAGAGTTTGATGCAAGAGAAGATGAGGATGATGTTGATACAGTATGCACTATTCACACTATTGGACAACAGCTCAACTCTACAGACTACAATGTTCTAGCAAAAGAGACAAAGAAAGACACAACACTAGCCACAGTAATGCGCTACACAGCAGAAGGATGGCCTGGTAACAAAGAGATGAAGGAGACTCAGCTGTCACTCTTCCACAAGATCTCAGATTCACTTTCTATCACTGAAGGTTGTCTTCTATATGGCAACAGAGTAGTCATTCCTGTCAAGTTACAACAGGAAGTATTAAAGATCCTTCACCTTGGACACTTTGGAATGGAAAGAATGAAGAAGCTAGCTTGAACTGCTGTCTATTGGCCTCGCATTGACTCCGATATAGAGGAGACAAGCCGACAGTGCACTGCCTGTGCTGAACACCAGAAGCTTCCACAGAAGTATCCTATACATCCCTGGATGCTACCTGAGAAGCCATGGAGTCGTCTTCACTTAGATCATGCAGTGAACTTCATGGGCAGCCAATAGCTAGTGATGATAGATGCCTACTCAAAGTATCCATGCATACACAGGACGTCATCTACTTCTACCAGAGCTACCACAGACATCTTAGAGGAGATATTCGCACACTTTGGATACCCTCACACCATAGTCACTGACAATGCTACCAGCTTCACCTCAGGAGAGTTTCAGCAGTGGTGTCAAGAGAGAAGCATTGTTCACCTCACTGGAGCACCCTACCATCCAGCTACAAATGGCGCAGCTGAAAGACTAGTACAATCCTTCAAACAAGCCATGAAGAAATCGTCACTCTCACCTAAATCTGCACTACAACAGTTCCTGATGCACTATAGAAGGACACCACTTCCTACAGGATACTCTCCCAGTCAGCTGCTGAATGGAAGACAGATGAGATGCAAGATTGACACCCTATTGCCATCACCCGCACACATAGCACAGTTTCATCAATCCAGAGAAGTCAACCGATCGGCAGAAAAGACAGTTAGCAAGATACACAGCTACAATCTTGGAGCACCATGCTATGCCTTGTATCATGGACCTAAACGCAACAGACAACCTAGATGGGTTCCAGCCATTGTTACTAAGATATATGGAACTCGTAGTCTCAATGTCAAAGTGGTACCAAAGGGACCTACTTGGAGAAGACATGTTGAACAACTCAGACCAAGATACTCAACAGAAGAAGATCAAGACCCTGGAGATAAACCTGATATAACAGAGGAGACAAAACTGCAACTACCAGCCTCTACAACTGTAACAGAGCAACCTCCGTCTAGAAGAAGACCACGCAACCCTCGTCTACCTGATGGAGATGAGTATAGCAGAGACAAACCCCGAAGGTCTAAGAGAACCAGAAAGAACCTTTAGCTTAGTGAGGAGGTGTCATGCAAGTGCCAAGTATTACTGGTACTTTGCCAACAAACATTATGCTTTTTAGCTAAAGCTTTATACAAGCTAATATTATATAGTACTGTCTCATTATAGCTATTAATAATGCTTGTAGCTTTTTACAAAGCTTTTCTATGACCAAACATATAAATACTTGGGTTTTCTGTTATCAAATCAGTTGTCTCTGGAGTGTGCAATAAACCATTTCTCTAATTTAATACTCTATTTAATTGCTTCTGTGCAGAAACATAACATATTTCGAGTAGGAATTGCCTATACATTCTCAGACAAAACAGTCTATCTTTTTTTTTACATTTGTACCAGTATCAAGAGGTACCAGTATTGTCGTATTCAAAGTTTTGATAGATAGTTTCTGGTGGAACAGTAACCTGTTTTATACACACACACTTCTATGCACAAACTGTTATTATTAATTCAACATATTCAGGATTTTTATTTTGTTTTTTTTTAGTTCGTATTAATTATATCACTACCAAATCATCTCTTATTGTAATCATAGCAAAACAGACTTAATGTAGCTATTACTTGCTGATTATTTCACATTTACATTTAAACCCTTTAATAGTTGTTTTATTTTGTTTCTTAACTTATTTGACCTGCATGAAACATTTTTCTCAGTATATGAAATTTGAAAGTTACAGTTGTTTGACAAAGTTTGAAAACCTTTACAGTTGTTTTATTTTTTTTCTTAATTTATTTAAACTTCACAAAACACTTTTCTCATGATATGTAGTTTGAAAGTTAGAATGGTAACCGTTGTTATACGTTGAATAAAAATAAATTTTCCATGCAAAAGCTTTTATTATCCGGCAACACCAGCATTTAGTAGTCTAAAATAAAAGCAGACCTAACACTTATCTAACAAGGGTGCGTGACAAATCAAATGTTTCTTAACATCTCAAAATCTCACTATACAGTCATTATCTACACCATACTATATCTCCGTAAATCCACCATTAAATTTTTCTCTGACAATTTTTATATTCGACAGTACAATAACAAGACAATCTACTTTTAAACTACTTGGCTTTATCATCAACGACTCTTTATCATGGCCAAACCACATCTCATTTATTTCAAATAAAATACCATCTCGCCTACATTTATTTTATAACATTTGTCATCTTATGGACTGTGATACTGCCAGACTATATTACTATAATTTTATCCATTCTTATCTTACATACGACTTTCATGTGTTCTACCTTACAACACCTGTAAAGTATACCAACACAGTATTTATGGTACAAAAAACAGCTTCGGGACCTAAATGCAAAGACCTAAACCCAAACCCCATAAAAAACTATCGCATACCACCTACCAACTTAATAACGAACACTACTGGTGTTCTTCCTATACCTAAGCTAACTTAGTAATGTTACCTGCCTCATTACTCGTGCAATACTCCGCAATAACTGTCCTAAATATCTCAGCTATAGCTTTCAAACCATAAACCATGATCACAAAACCAGGACCAGATTTAAATTATTTAGTGCCATAAACCACAACAAACTCAACAGTAACTTACTAAATTCATTTAATAGCCTCTGAACTCATGTAAGAACTCTTCCTCTGCCATCTTTTAAAACAAAACTCAAGCTACACCTACTATCCTTTGACTAATATTAGCATTCACCACCCATAGCCTTACCTATTTTAACATTTCTGTATTATTTGTTGTTTTCATAACTAGAAATTTGTTGTCATAGATATGCATAACTATTTTCACAGAACTTATATTTGTCCACTTTTTGTTTAAACACTCATATCAATCCTCAAGCTTCTTTTTACATGTTTTATGCTTTCAGTTCCAATATTATTATATTAGTTAGACCACTCATTAGTTTTTTAATTTTGTACTCTGCTATTTAGTTAGTTTACTTGCTGCAGTACCTTGTAGAAAACATATTGTAAAATATGACTGTTGACCACGATAAAGATTGCTCATAATAATTTCATAGGCTGGCTAGAGCTTTACAGTTATCGATCAAACTGACCAATTACATCGCGTTGCTGAATGCCAACTTTGCAAGTTTTTTGCATTCATAACAATAACAAAATTATAGAGTGCCAACTAGCCATTATGGTGCAACTAATTAAACACCAACAAAAAGCCCATTAAAAATTACATATAATAAGTTGGGAACACAACTCTCAAAACACAGTAAGACTGCATGAGAGTGAAAAATAAAAAGTAGAAAACCTTATCTTGAGAAAACAGACAATCATGAGCATAAATAGATTTTATTAAATGAAATGGATGCCTTCCTCTAGTCTAGCTTACTCTGCGGAGTTGCTCTCCCATGGCCCTCTTCATCTTTTAGTTGTAGTACAATATGAGCTATTGTCACAACTAGCCCTTGATCATCTTGATGACTACCCAATTCCACAGCCAGACAACACACGTTCTGTCTCGGCCCTTGAGAGATCTCCTGGCAGGGCATCACACGGAGCATAGTAGTTTTTGGCTGTGTCAATATTGCGTCAATAGGACCTATACCTTAACTCGCTTGTCTCCGACAGATGAAACGTCGCACCACTTTTTATTCCACTTTATAGATCATGCTACAGACAATAAACTCATTGTTATACAACTGGGAGCGTGTAATCCAGCTTAACATTCTGACAAATAGACTGTCACTCATAAGTAATATGAACAGAGCTTTGGTTGGGCATTAACTAGACTATTCACCTCTATCAGGAAATGATTGGCACTAATATATAGCCGCAGCAGTCACAACCTGGTACTTGAGGTTTAGTGCTGCAGTGTTTAGGGCTGCTGTTTGTAAAGATAAGGAGTCGAGTGCTGCAGACAATCAGGGAGAAAGAGCATCTCATACAACACTCACGCTCAATCAGTAAACAGTCATTTTGGGTTTTCTTGGCCCTTTAAAACATGATTTCTTTTTTTAAATATTATGCCATAGATATCGGCGGTTGAAGGTTACCACATCCTGTAATATCAATAATTTTGTTTTGACTACATTATCCATTTGCGGAAGTTCTAAAATTGATTGTTGTATTGTGTACCAATCGTAAGAGAACAAAACTCCTTACAAGATGGTACCAACAATTTTATCATTTACAATAAGATGAGCCTTTTTAAGTTCAGGTTAAAATAAAAGTTTTACCTAAATTGGCATTTAGCTCAAATTCTGATGTGTTGTATCTGCAACCACATTCTGGTTTGTGTTTTTACAAGAATTACATGTTTTGGTGTCCGTGTAAAAACTCTAGGTGAGGCTACTAGACAGTCAACAGATATAACAACATAACGGCTGCCAGCAATATTCATTTGAATACAGTATGTGGATGCCTTTCCTTTCACTGTCTTTCTCGCAAGCGCACAAGGTACTTACCAGCTCGAGCAAGAGCTCAGCAACAATTGCAATTAAAGCATTATCTCAAGGTTTTGAGTATACATTGCAATACAATTTAATTACAAAAAATGCATTTAATATAAATGTAAAGCTCAGCGTTAGAAGTGTAGATACAAAAAAACTACTTTCCTCGCATTTTTTGACGCCTGTTTTTAGGTCTGGATTTGAAAGATTCAAAAATATTTTGGCCTAAATATTTTTTTTCCTTATTTAGATGAGCTATCCTGATAAAGTATAGAACAACTTTGCAATAAATGCTTGCATATGCTTTATTCCACAAAAATTAAACTGTAGCTCATTGCACAGAGATCCCACTAAAGTTTTTTGTACGCGTATATGACATAAAACAATTATCTATCGAGGGTGACTGAATCATTAATTCTGGAAAATTCTCTGAAGTGGAAACAATTTTAAAATATAATTTTTTAAGAATCTGGCACTGGTAAGTCCACATGTAGCTCTGGTAATATAGCGCTGTATGCTTAAAGAAACCACATTCATACAGAATAGATGGTACGTAAAAAATATTGATCAATATTCTTACTTTGTGTCTGTATAAAACATGTAAGGGTTGAGCCTAATAAGAATAGCAACAAACCTACTCTTCTTATGAGGTCTACATAAATGTAAATACTCTAAACTGTCCATGGTCCCCAATAACCACCTAAGTTTGCAGGATCGCATGCGACTTCATCTTTTTCATCCGCAATCGCGGTAATCATGTTCACTTGGTACGCTCGAAGCTTGGCCAGTAGTGTAGTAACTTCCGCAGTGTGAGTACCGGAAAGATCAGTGTCTTCATATGGGTCATCGGTAATATTGAACAGCTTTGTAGTTGAGCTAAATGTCTTTGAACTTCTCACGAGGTTCCCTAAAGCAAAGTATGTATGTGTTTTTATTGAATAGCCGATCAAAAACATACAAAAAAGAGCACAAGTGGGCAGATGAGTATTTAAACATGAGTAACTGGTGACATAGTTTGTGGTTATCTAGCAGTCTGAGTTATATAATAGTCTGAGTTACATGTGTACCATAGTTTGAGTTTATACAGTTTAAGTTATACAATAGGTTGAGTTATACAGTAGTTTGAGTTATATAATAGCTTGATTTATACAATGGTTTGAATTATACCATAGTTTGAGTTATACGATAGTTTGAGTTATACAATAGTTTGAGTTATACAGTAGTTTGAGTTATACAATACTTTGAGTTGTACAATAGTTTGGGTTATACAATAGTTTGAGTTATACAATAGTTTGAGTTATACAATAGTTTGAGTTATACAATAGTTTGAGTTATACAATAGTTTGAGTTACACAGTAGTTTGAGTTATATAATAGTTTGAGTTATACAATAGTTTGAGTTATACAATAGTTTGAGTTATACAATAGTTTGAGTTATACAATAGTTTGAGTTATACAATAGTTTGAGTTATACAATAGTTTGAGTTATACAATAGTTTGAGTTATACAATAGTTTGAGTTATACAATAGTTTGAGTTATACAATAGTTTGAGTTATACAATAGTTTGAGTTATACAATAATTTGAGTTATACAATAATTTGAGTTGTGTAATAGTTTGAGTTATACAGTAGTTTGAGTTGTGTAATAGTTTGAGTTATACAGTAGTTTGAGTTATATAATAGTTTGAGTTATACAATAGTTTAAGTTATACAGTAGTTTGAGTTATACAATAGTTTTAGTTATATAATAGTTTGAGTTATACAGTAGTGTTGAGTTGTTCATCAATTGGAATTAGCCAATCATGAAAACTAAAAGCTCACAGGCTGCATAGTCAGCGCTTGGATTCGGGTAGGCCAGGTCGTTTTGATTGCCTGTTAGTATCTTATAATCTCCATCAATCATGGCCGCTGTCACACTCTCATCAAATGGGTCAGTAACAGACCCACTAACCTTTCGTCCAATATTTAGCACAACTTCCTGTAAACGACATGACAAATTATTATTTAACCTCTGATTAAGGCTCTTGCAAGGTAAAGTAATCATTTGAAAGTTATGCACTAACTATTTATGTACTAACTATTTATGCACTAAGTACTGTAGACTGTTTTTTGGGACAATAATCTAAACACATGAAATCCTCAATAATTTTCAGCTTTCACTTTTACATGTTTAAAATTCAACTGAGTTACGTTTTTAGTACAGGCTACTAATGAACATTGACAATGTTTAATTGGTGAACCATTTATGTTAGTATATCCGCTCAATTGCATCTGGGATTTACTTTCATCTCATCTCAGATCTTCAACAGACTAACTAGACCATATTCCTATACCCTATGTAATTGACTATACCCTATACTATTCTCTGCCCGTTCTCATCTAATGCATAAGTAATCAGTAGTACAACTGCAAGGCAATACTTCAACTGAGTAACAAAACAGCATGATATCTAACATAAAGGATGAACAGTCTGAATGTTTTGGATTATCAAACAGAACCGTTCAGCTTTATATCATCAATAGATGTTATGACTTACTTATTTCATCAATAGATATTTTTGCTTGCATTTCTAATCATTTTTATATATTTAAGTATCAAGGCTATATAAGTAGGTACCAAGGTCATATACACTGTAGATAGAAACCAAGGGTATGAAAATAGGTACCAAGGTCATATAAGTAGGTACCAAAGCCAAATAAGTACGTACCAAGGCTATATAAGTAGGTACCAAAGTCATCTAAGTAGGTACTAAGGCTATATAAGTAGGTACCAAAGTCATATAAGTAGATACCAAGGCTATATAGGTAGGTACCAAAGTCATATAAGTAGGTACCAAGGCTATATAGGTAGGTACCAAAGTCATATAAATAGGTAACAAGGCTAAAGCTAAAATATTCAGCAGTAGCTGTTGGCTGACTTTTGCTGTTCTCAGTCTTTTAAACTTGATTCTGTGCTGCTAACCGTTCTTGGAGAGACCGCAGCTGACTTGATGGAGTTCCATTGGTTGAAACCATCAATGCTGAGAGATCCACCAGTATAACCAGCAATCCCTAGCATTGTCGGCAGCCAGTCAGTAATGTGAATAAGATCAGTAGACTGTTGACCTACTTGGCTAGCGTCAAGCAGTGGACTGGATACTATACCGACAGCTCTGACTCCTGAAACAATGGTATTGATAAGACAACTCCATAAATTGACTAAGTCCTCAGCAACAAGCAACTTGACTGTCATTAGCAACTAAAATTAACCATAAGCAATCGACAAAGCGTCTCTAACTTGTGATTAGGAAGTATTGCTATGGTTGTAGGGGACTTCTTCAACTGATTGGATCATTGGTAAGGAAAGAATTGAGTGAGTCATTGGCAGCCAACAGACTAGTAAAGTATCTCAGGCAGCACTAACTGCTCTAGCAAAGTCAGCAACCTAGATTATAATGGAAACTTCTCCTAAAGAGTTAAGAAAGCACTATGAGCCATATAAACTTTCCTTAATAGAATTTAATAATTAATAAGTGCTACGCAAACTCCATTTTCAATGACAGAAAGCATTCTACTTTAAAAAAATATTTTAACCTGTAATAATACATGTTTAACATCTATATACATGTAGTAGTGTTACTAATAGTTGGCAGTCACAACTTGAATTCAATAAAAGTGATGAGCTTGCAAGCGATAAAAGAGAAACTTGCATTGTGCCTTGAACTATATGCAAGTGAATGGAGGCTCGCGGGCTACAATAGATGTAACAATATATATTTCTATAGTCATGCAAGCATATCGCTCAATGATTTTGAGTTCATGCATACAACAGTCACATTATAATTCCCTAACAATGTTATGTTCAAAGTAGCCGTCAGACTCAAGTGTGGTGAAGGTTTTTAACAATTTAATTTTAGCAATTATTAGACTAGAAGACATAAAATAGATTCTCTCCAAGTACCACGTCCTGTGTGGATGTAGGCAATCATGGTTCTCTCCCACTTTCTATAACCATGACTATTTTTGGCAGATTTCAGCAGTCTGCCAAGGCCTTCTGTCGGGTGTTTTTATCTTTAGCTAGCTTGTCACCAGCTTTTGTTTTTAGGGTTGCTAGCAACGCTCTTCATCCACACTGGGGTGCGGATGAAAGAGCCAGTTTGGTCGCCGACAACCTGACCAGATTGGGCACAGGAGAAGTTGTGGTTTGGATACTCTTCCTAATATCACCAATGGTCCTCATGTGACTCAACCACTGACCACTAGTTAGAGCAGAATCACTATATTTCCATGACACGCCTGAGGCACATCATTAGGGTTTGGAGTTGAGCGAGAGTTGCATTACCATGCAGATTAAGTGTTTCTATGGACATTTGCATGATGCGGATTGACTCCGACGCGTTGATAGAAAAGGGGTATGAAATTGTATGCTATAAGCTAATAATTAGCAGTGCAAACACATGAAACTTGATCGAGAAAGGACGACGAAAGTATTAAAAATGTTTAAAATTAAATAGCTGTGCTGTTTCCATAATTTGCAAGCACGATGGATTAGATAATAAAGTTTTGCTAACTGCAAAATTTATTTAGCTTGCGGATTTGTGCCGTTCCCATGATGCGGTTAAATTCAGAATCGGCTCAAAGTTGCGAACCATGCGCGTCATGGAAACACAGTTATTGTAAGCCAGCGCTCTAACCTCTGAACCCCGGCAATTCCTATAAACTAGATTAGGGTGACTATTATGTGTGTTTGCTTCAAAGTCTTCAGCTAGTTAGACAAATGAAACGAACTGCTTTAATATTTGAGAAGCATAACAGTTCTGGCTGGTTGTTACCTGGTAAGATTCAGCTATATAAAACTTGTTGTGAGACAGATCTTACAAAGAAGGTATTGTGCATAGCCTTGGTACTTATCTTGAGTATGGCATATTGCCTAGGGTCTTGCTCTATGTTGTAATCTACTCACTGGTGCAATATCACTGTTAAAATTTAACCATATACCACACTCTGGACATTTTGCAAGCTCAAACTAATATGTTGCTAGTTTGTTTGAGATGTTGAACACGTCTTTGATATTTTACCTCCTTGATAGTAGCCGCCTTTTTGACCCCGAAGAGGATAGTTGCTGCCTCCATTTTCATTGGTCCCTCCATTATCAGAAGAAAAAATAATCACAGTGTTATCATACATTCCTGCTGCCGTTAGTGAGTCTACGACCTCCTTGATAGCAGCATCAAGCACTGCAAAGAAAGAAGTATATGATGACTGCTAAACAGGATCTTAGACTACAGTGAAGGTTGACTAAGTGAGAGCTCCTAAGGTGAAAGCTTAAACCTTGTGAATAAATTTTACACAAGTGTGATCATTTCTCGAAAAAAACACTATTTACTGTAAGACATGATTCCAAAAAAGGCATATTATTATAAAAGCCTGCAGGTTATACCATCAGGTGAATATGCATTATTGGTGAAGAGTTGTCCAAACCTGTAACCATGGCTGCATACTTCCTTCTTTTTCCAACAGTTATGGAACGATCGGTAGGTGTTCCTGCCGGATACTGTAAATGAGTAATAAATATATTTTTGGTTCATTTTTTTGTTTTGCATATTTTTATATTTTCTTATTGGCAATATTTAATTTTCAACAGAAATTTTTTCCCAATTATTTTTTAGATGAACCATACAAAAAGCAGCAGTTGGCCAATCAAATCAAATCAATGGCTTGGCATACAACAAGGAAACTGATGCATATCACATGACTAATAAACAGATTCACACAAACCATGCTCTATCTAGAATGGAAAACATTTACTAATGTTTTAAAATTTCTGTCTGTAGTCTGAGATGTGAGTACAACAAGAAACTGAGTAATAATACAAGGGTGATCTGATAAGTAAAAACATTTTTCAATCTAGAAGTTTTTATTGGAATCGTTTCACATTGTACAGGATATCATTTCAGTGTCCCAGGACCTGTAGTTGACTAGTGCTCAAAGCACTATTGTCTAGTCTAGATAGCATTTTATGTAGTGTCTTCAATTATTGAAGCACTCTCGTAGGTCTATTAGTTGCTCATTCCATTAAAACATAGAAGCAAACACTTTGTTACATCTAATAAACCCTTATGATATCTCTCTTACTAGGAAGTAGTCTCCCCTTGCCTACCTGATTAGGAGAATGAGCTGCTTGGTATGACAGGTACATGAACATCGGAGTTGATGTGTTGTGTGTGCTGATTAAATCTTTAGCTCTGTTGGTGAAGGCCGCGGTTGAGTATACGCCAATGTCAGCGGCGTACGGGTCAGCATTGTCTCGGTAGTCGACATAGTCTATACCAGTAGGTAAGAATCGGCTGTGAATAAATAGTTTTTGTTCAGTCTAAAACTTTCAACATGTGGTTTGTAGTCATATTACGGGCAAACCAATGCGAAAAGTCAATTTCTTTGGCACTATTTACTGCTTGAAACTCACATTTACCGTTTTTTTAAGGTTTTAAGATAAAAAATAAAACTATTCAAATCAATACAATCAAAATTGAGCTTTTTAGGTCTCAGAAAGTCAAAACTCTGTTTTTTTTAACATTTAATTTTCAAGTCAACTTAAGTCATCCATAGTTTTTCTTTTTTATTCTTTAAGTTCTTCATTAAAAAGTGATTATCAGTTACTCTGGTTGTTGTTGTTTTGCTTTCAGCGTGATTCATTCATTTTTTACCTAGTAATTCTACAATTATCTCTTAAAACAGGACTTTTCCAGATCGGAATGTTGATATGTATCTTTGTGTGAAATATAATGCACTTAGGATATGAGCTTTAATGGATATCGATGGCCCTTGCATATCTGCTTGTTGGTGGTTTTTTAATATAAAATACAGTTAAAACTAGCTATCTTTTAGCCAAATTCAAGTTTTAGGTCAGAATCAACATGTTTGTAAATCAAATATAGGTTGCCCTAGTCATGTTAGACGCCAGCTACCGTTCACAAAAGTGACATGGTCTTGTTTTTCATTTTATAAGTGTTCATGTATAAGATATACTAGAAATCTGCTTGGTAAATGACAACATTTTAAAGACATTTATTCGAACAAGCTTTCACATAACTTTGACAAACTACGGTACAGCTATGTGCTGTTAAGAGTTGTCTTCTCTTTCTTTCCTTGACAACAGAAGAGAAATTTTTAACTTTGTACTTCTTAGCTAAGATGGGTGAAAGTTTGTGATATACCTGTAATATATCTGTATCATGTATATCTGCAATATATTACTGATATATCACAGATATACATGTAATATATCACTTATATATACTTGAATTTATTATTAGACTGTTCAGTGATTGACTCACCAAAAACTCTGATTGCAAATGTACTGTTTGGGATCTGCAAGATGAAAGCTGAGCCTTCTAATCAAATATTGTTTAATCTTTATGTCATAAAGAGATCCAATAGGATTAACTAGTAGTCTACTATGAAAACTTCAAGCTGAAACAACTGAATAACTTCTTCAAGCAAACCATTTGAACTCTGATAGAGGTTTTTGACCATAGCAAGAAAAGCATATAGTAACTAAAAAAAGTTTCAGCTAATCTATCTCTTTTTTTATTTTTCAATGAATAATATATATCAATAATAATGTGGTAATATGATACCAATAACCTAACTGAATTGTTACTACTGTTTATTTAAAACAAGGTTTAGCCAAAAATCACAAAAAAAACTTACGCGTCGTGGGCAAAGTGATCTCCATGACTTAATAGGAATCCTCGGAAGGTGTCAAATCCTCTATTAGTTGGTAGATGGTTTGCTGTATGGTACCCAGCATGCCATTTTCCTAACAAAAACACTTAATTGCATTTACTCAGCTGTTAGTACTGCTAAACGCAAAACCAAATCAAATGGCAGCTAGACAAATCCTCTTTAAGACCACATTAGTGAAGTTGAACAGTGACATTTGTGTGGCTAAACTATCTATGGGCTGAAGTTTTATGTTTGTTAGAGGATTAAATAGTTGCTAGTATGCTGGCAGTCTCATGACCTGTAAGAGATCATCATGGGTAATAACTATGTGCACAATTATTCATGGTGCTGCGAGGTAGCCCCATGGGGCAGTTGGTAGCATGCCTGGCTGCGAATCTAAATATCTAAGATTGATTTCAGCGAAGCGCAAATCCTTTTTCCTAATGCTTTTGGCAGAGCTGAGGACAGACAAACGAATAAACACACCTCTTATTATAGTCTATAATATAATAAAAAAGGCCTGCAGTTCGTCTGTGCACACGCTTATAGAGCTTGAGCAAATAAGAAAAGTCACATGGTTTTGATACAATGGCTCTACTAACTGAGTACAAAGGTCCGATGGATCTAGTAACTGAGGACAAGGGTCAGATGGATCTAGCAACTGAGGACAAGGGTTACATAGTTCCACTGACTGAGGACAATCGTCAGATAGATCTACTAACTGAGGACCAGGATCAGATAGATCTACTGACTGAGGACAATGGTCAGATAGATCTACTAACTGAGGACAAGTTTCAGATAGATCTACTAACTGAGGACAACGGTCAGATAGATCTACTAAATGAGGGCAAGAGTCAGATGGTCCTACTAACTGAGGACAAGGGTCAGATAGATCTATTAACTGAGGACAAGGGTCAGATGGATCTACTAACTGAGGACAAGGGTCAGATAGATCTACTAAATGAGGACAAGGGTCAGATAGATCTACTAAATGAGGACAAGGGTCAGATAGATCTACTAACTGAGGACAAGGGTCAGATGGTTCTACTAACTGAGGACAAGGGTCAGATAGATCTACTAATTGAGGACAAGGGTCAGATGGATCTACTGACAAATAGAACACTTGAATAATTTTACTAACCAATGAGATGAGTGGCATAGCCCTCCCCTTTGAGAGCATCAGCAATTGTCTGGTCGGTCAAAGGAGGTGCATCTTTTGTACAGCTGTCGAGGTTGCTGTTGTGTAGGCCCATGTGAATGGTGTACTTTCCTAGGAGATAACAACAAGACAATTATTGAGTGTCTTATTTTGGCAGACTTATTTCTAAAGATGTATGAGATGTTTGATTGTAAAAAAAACATTTTTCAAGCTGTTGTGAATTTATGTTCAGATCAGGGAAAATAATATGACAGTATTATTTCATAAAGCATAACATAAGGCAGAGTAAATAAAATTGTTTGTAGACAAATGAAGTAACACAGAAGAAGAAACTATTGTCATGATATTAGTAACAAAAGCACCAAAACCTGACATTGAAAGTTGCATCTAAATATTTTGCACAAACTATTATAACCTTTGAAACATTCTTTGACAAAGCCAAAGTTATATGGTCTACTGCATTTGGTACAGCACAGCAAATAGCACAATGATTTTTACAAAATAAGAACGTATCGGAAGGCTATGAAAAAAGTTTTCTATGAAATTAAATAAAGTAAAAATTTTTAGATGGATTCTCAATTATTTTGCACATCTATAAATCTGATATATCCAAGTGAACAACTATATAAGCCCATCTATAGACCTGATATATTTGAGTTAATAACGACATAAGCATAACTATAAACTTTAACTACCTGACTACCAAACTACACAAACATACCCATAGAATTTACCTACCTGAATACAGAACCACATAAGCATATTTATAGACTTGACCTACCTGAATACAGAACCACATAAGCATATTTATAGACTTTACCTATATGAGTACAGAACCACATAAGCATATTTATAATAGACTTGACCTACCTGAATACAGTACCACATAAGAATATCTATAGAATTTACCTACTTGAATACAAAACCACATAAGCATTCCTATAATTGTAATCGACTTTGTACCTGTAAGAAATTGTGCCCTTGTTGGCCCACACGTGGGTCCCACATAATAATTCTCTAGCCTTAGTCCATTAGCTGCTAGAGCATCGATATTAGGTGTTGGAATTTCTCCGTTACCATGGTAACTGACATCATTAAATCCCAAATCATCAGCCATGATAAACACAATGTGTGGCTTCGGAGTTGTCGCTTTTACACAATTGATCAGAGTTATGCCAATGATGGCGGACATCTAGGAAATACAAAGTAACGTAATTTGCATATTTCAAAGTCAAATGAATTTTATTTTAATGCTCCTACAGTTGTGTGTTCAAAAAATGAACATCCTTTAGGAAATTTTTTATGCCTACTTTTTAGTTTCTGTAGTTCTAGTCAAGTGAAGCTCTTAGGATGACTATTCCATTTATATAAAAATGATACATATAATAGATGGCTAAAGAAACTTTGATCTTTACAGATATAAAAGGGTATATACATGTAATTTCTGCAAATAATGTTTTGTAAATGTATGGAAAATCAAGAGATGGTACAAATACACAAGCTAATATATACCATTGTACAGTATTACTAAGGTTGAATTTTTATCATTGGAAAAGTAATAATGTGCTATTTCTTTTCAGTTTTGTGAAAAATTAAATAATATTTTGGTAGAAACTAACTAAAATATTTTATACTACAAAAAGGTTTGGCATCAACAACAGAATACTGTAGCAACCATCTATATTTTAAGAAAAAACCATGGTTTGGTTCAGTAAATTCAGAAAAATTCTAACCAAACATACTTTATTAATGTTGTTCAAATGAATGCTATACTCACCATTGCTCCCGCCTTGTGAAGCATTGTGAAGGTTTTTCTCATTGATTCTGCAAATCGTAAAAGACTACGTTGATTGCAGGGTATCTTGCGTGAACTTGTTTATATATGCGCTGAGTGTTACCTGATGTGAACTTTCACCCAGCACCTTCCAGGTCAGCTATAAAATAATTTAATTGCTCATTAAATACTTATCTGTCGCCAAGTCGGGTGTGACCATACCCTCGTCATAGGATTTAGTCTTACGTACTTGATGTAAAGATTATGTCAAACATGAAACCATTTGAAAGCTCTATAAATTTCACCCTTTATTACGCAGCTGCGTAGAGAATATGGCACTTGATCTATAGATCGACACTCCAGTTCCAGTCAAGTGGACTGCTTCAGGTGCAAATTGCATCATTAGCTGTGATGCAATTTGCACTGGAGAAACTGCTAAAGTTGACAAGCTGACAGTAATCTTTATAATTTTAAGGCAAACACAGAAAGTTTGGCAATATATATACATATATATACATATAAATACAAAGATGGAAAATTTTTAGCAATAGTTTATTACTTAAAGTTTCATGATGCAAAAGGATGTTAAGTTTACACCAATCGTCAAGATAAAAAATCGCATCATACAAACACAGAACCAAGAATACACCAAGAACATCAAAATGAAGAGTTACCTGTATATATATATATATATATATATATATATATATATATATATATATATATATATATATATATATATATATATATATATATATCTATACATGTATATATACATGTATATATATCTATACATGTATATATACATGTATATATAGACACTGATAGATAACGATGCTGGCAGATGGTGCTAGTGGACACTGCTTTGCGGACGATGTTAGTTTATAAACTAGTGCACCTGGCTTATTTCTATTTTTTCACAAAGATCAAAATTAAAAACGCTGTAATTATGGTCAATTTTTAGTCCAAATTTTAATTCGAAAATATTTTTATTTCATTCTCGGGGGCAGTTGATGCTAAAAGCTATCTTTTGGAAGATAAGGTTTTGTTAACATAATTTTTGCCAAAAATATTTTTAGTATTGTCATAGTTATTAGTTGCTTAAAATTTCTATACAAAATGTTTTGCAACCGAAAACTTTTTAGTAAAACTTAGCAAATTAGTTATTACAAATGCTCAAGAAAACTTTTACGTGTTAAAAAAATAAATGTGTATATTTTGCTCAAAAATAAGTTTGTCTATTTTATTTCTTTACGCAAAGGACTACTCATGATGGTTGTTTTTGTGTTAACTAATATATTTTACTTACAAATATGCGCAGCTGATAGGTAATAACACTACAATAAAAATAGCTTTGGCCAAGTGTGACGTTAACAGGTGGAACGATTACTGCAAAGTTGAAAGTGGCTCAAGTATATTAAATTTTAATGCATGCCAACCATAAATCATAAGCAAAGAGACATCTACCTATTTAACCCACGCATCCACAACTCGTACACAGGTGAACAAACTGTGCAGATTACCATTGTGTACACTTGTTGGTAGGTGTATGATGTATGTTATTATACGTCTTGGTTTGACCATGTAAGACAGAGGAATCCACATGAATTGCATCATATTATAAATATGTGAAATATGAATATGTTACAAAAATATGACTTATTATCAGGTAAACGAGTGTTGGCAGGTGTATGATGGTGTTGGTAGGTGTATGATAGTGTTGGCAAGTGTATGATAGTGTTGGTAGGTGTATGATAGTGTTGGTAGGTGTATGATAGTGTTGGCAAGTGTATGATAGTGTTGGTAGGTGTATGATAGTGTTGGTAGGTATATGATAGTGTTGGTAGGCGTATGATAATGTTAGTAGGTGTATGATAGTGTTGGTAGGTGTATGATAGCGTTGGTAGGTGTATGATAGTGTTGGTAGGTGTATGGTAGTGTTGGTAGGTGTATGGTAGTGTTGGTAGATGTATGATAGTGTTGGTAGGTGTATGATAGTGTTGGTAGGTGTATGATAGTGTTGGTAGGTATATGATAGTGTTGGTAGGTGTATGGTAGTGTTGGTAGATGTATGATAGTGTTGGTAGGTATATGATAGTGTTGGCAAGTGTATGATAGTGTTGGTAGGTGTATGATAGTGTTGGTAGGTGTATGATAGTGTTGGTATGTATATGATAGTGTTGGTAGGTGTATGGTAGTGTTGGTAGGTGTATGATAGTGTTGGTAGCTGTATGATAGTGTTGGTAGGTGTATGATAGTGTTAGTAGGTGTATGATAGTGTTGGCAAGTGTATGATAGTGTTGGTAGGTGTATGATAGTGTTGGTAGGTATATGATAGTGTTGGTAGGTGTATGATAGTGTTGGTAGGTGTATGATAGTGTTAGTAGGTGTATGATAGTGTTGGCAAGTGTATGATAGTGTTGGTAGGTGTATGATAGTGTTGGTAGGTGTATGATAATTTTCTAGCACTGTTTAATTTTATAAGTTGTTTTAGATAAAAACTAGTATAATCCACACAGTCACAATTTGTATTATTCTGTACACAGCATAGATGGGTATTATTATTCTGTACACAGCATAGATGGGTATTATTCTGTACACAGCATAGATGGGTATTATTCTGTAGACAGCATAGATGTGTACCATTCTGGGCACAGCCAAGCGTTGTAGTATTCCAGGCACAGACAAAAAGTCTATTATTCTTTTGGCAGCATAAATGTTCATTATTCCGTACACAGCGTAGATGCATAGTATTTTGGGCAGAGCAAACATGTGTATTATTCTACACACAACCAAAATGTGTCTTATTCTGTACACAGCCAATATGAGCCAATAATACTATAGTACATTCACTTTCTTTGGCTTATTTTGTAAAAATTCAAAATGAAATTTAAACCAATTTTATTTACTTCTTCAAACAAAGTGAACATGGATACTAATAATTACAATTCTATAATACACATCACGTGTAGGACCGTCACATCTGGCCAGATCAAGCTTATTCATCATGTATTTTGCATCAGCAAACCTGTATTGAATAGCATGTTTCTGTACCTATTACATATACATATGACTATGAGCAATGGATAAATGCACACTGCCCAACTAACTTTAACTAGAATGTTAAAACCAGCCTGAACTGAAGGACTGTGGCTATAGTTTAATGCTAATTAGCGCGGAACCAGTATTCAATTTATATAGCAAACACATTATATCGGAAAAGTGTCTTCAAGCTCATTACTATCTTATGTCCAAGCTAATAAATCAATATTTTTGTCAGATCACTTCATCATTGCCAACTACCAGCATTGCGCAACCTGAGGTACCCACGTACTGGAGTCACTAAAAGAACTAGAGACTTGAAATACCTTAAAGATAAAAAGTTTTGCATCTACAGTGTGTCTACGAGACTGTCATTTCAACTATTTACAATAGTTGTCCTAAACATTAAAGTGAGAACATTGGGGGCATCAATTGCATTAAGGAGTAAAAATTTGGCATATATTTTTTAATGGATGAAACTATTTTTTTGTTTAATAATTTAGCTGTGTTTCAACTTCCTGCATAAAAATATGATTTTAAATAAAATTTACTCTCTGAAGTACATAACAGATAATAGCATGTATAGATGATGTAGATAGCAAAATAAATACTGCTATGAAATTTATTTTTTAGGTTCATGTAAATAATTACATTATTGTAACATATTAAACATTGATATATAAAAATACTCAGAGCAAAATGATTTCGTATTTATTTTTAATTCAAACAATTCTTTTAGACTAGTTAAATTGACCCTAGTGAAAACAAGTTGCACCAGCTCTGTTCTATGATTAAATAAATTAGGTCTGGTCTTTTCCTATGTCTTGAAGAAAAAGAATGAATTCTGACATTCGAGATCACTACGGATTATGTAATACAGTAAACACTCTTATAGCGTATGCTTCCTATAATGTAAATTTCACATAACATAAAAAAATTATGAACGGTTTTTGTTTCGTATTACGTAAAAAATACCATATAACGTAAAATTTCAAGTCGGAAAAATTTCTCAAACTCAATTTGAAGGGCCGCAATATCTCACCGCATTTTTAAAAGAAAAAACAATGAATATATAATAGCGTTATAGCTATTATATATACAACTTCAATGACATTCTATTTTGTCATAATAGATCCTCAGACGCTTCGACGAAACAGAAAAATAGGTAACTGCGCCATTGTTCATAAATACTTAAAGGCAATCGATTGGTGTAGATGTTACAGGGTCGATCTACCAATCTAAATGTCACGAGTTTGAGTATCGTTAAAAGTTATATTTTATCGTAACCTTGACTCTTGGATACAAATAGACGACGATCAAGTAGAGGTCACACTTTTCTAGTAAAAATATATTTTGTTATGCTTCATTGTAGACGTATAAAATATTTATTATTAGCTTTACTTTGCAGAATAGATCTTGATGTCTAAAAAAATAAACAAATCACTGTAAATGAACAATGAAGATGTGCATTCCCCATCAACTTATTGTAAAATTACTACAATCATGATCTATAAAACCAGTGAAATCAAGCAGAAAAAGGAGAAAAGTTGTCGATGCAAATTCATAATATTGCAGTTACAGTACAGCCAACAAGTTAAAAAGTTGAGTCTTGTTTTTTCCTTTTTGTATGGCCAAAGGGGAGAGTTTGGAAAGATCTTAAAACAGATTAGGCAGTTTACACACATTTTAGTGTTTGTATAACATAAAATCCCTATAACGTAAATGTTCCTAGAATCAATTATTTACGTTGTAGGAGCGCCTACTGTACTTGTTGCCTTGTACTTGTGTGGTTTAATTTTTGTAGAGTAATAAAAGAACACAGTAGTTTCTTTCACAGTATCATTATAAAATATATATATACATAAATATAAATATATATATATTCATGTATTTATATATATTTATACATATATTCATTTACTTATATAGCTAGATTTTAATTACTATAATCGGACACAGGGTTTAACAAAAAACAAACACTGTGATTTATATACAGTCAAACATGGATAACTCGAACTTCAAGGGACCGAGCAAAAGTGTTCGAATTATCAGAGCGTTCAAGTTATCAGAGCACTGTCACAAGTCCATATATTTACTTATTTATTAGTAGATACATGTACATATACAAACTATAATATAAATCAAAAGCACAAATGGCTTGTTTCAAATTAAATGCTTCTAATGTAAAGTTTAAAACGTTTTCATGAAAAAGTATAGAGATTTTTCTATCACTTGAGATTGGTTTGTTGTTTGAGGTGATGTTATTGCCAGGACGTTTTTCAGATTGACATTGGCAAAACTTGATCGTTGTTGAAATGCTCAAAAGAAAAGACATTTTTTTCTTTTGGGGTTTTACCCACGATCAATTTTGCCGTTTTTTCTTGAAGTTTATGCAGATTACCTTACTTTACCTGGGATTCGTTAAGAGCAACACTCCGAGGCAGTTCAATTAGAAGTTTTACCAGGTTTTACGGTACATTCTATATCACTCACGCTTTTTTAATAGATACTTATTGAATGTACACACGTATTCTGTGTTTAGGTCAAACGATGAATAGTTTTTTGTAGCTCAGACAACGTATACGTTTAATTACAACATTTTTTAAGACATTTTAAACATTCAACATTCCGACGTTGATTCAACACGGAATCAACGTCGGAAAACTATTCATCACGGGCTAGCCGGGTCACACACTCAAGGATTTTCGCCACGCACATACAAAACAAAAACAACATGCGATTTTTGTTTTGTATGTGCGTGGCGAAAATCCTTGCGCGCGTGACCCGGCTAGCCCGTGCTATTCATCGTATCACAGTATAAATCAAATTTCACCAAACTTTTAGAAAAGTCGTTGACAAAAATATTTTGCCGATGGTGGTAATAACGACGCTTATGAATTACGAAAAGATGAAGTTTACCTCTATGGCTTTGAATAAAGTGATTTTCTAAAGCGATAACAACCGTTTCGGTACCGTTGGGCAAAAAAACAGTTCGAATTAACAGTGTTGAGTTCGAGTTGTCTATAGCAATTTATCATTACGTGGGAACGGACCAAAGGAAATGTTCGAATTAACTATGTGTTCGAGCTATCCGTGGACGAGTTATCCATGTTTGACTGTATATATATATATATAATTGTTTCCTCACCCCGGATACCCCGTATGGGTGGTAAATTCTGCTCTAACTCGGGTCTCCTACCAGAGACCTGGGAGTTTGAGCACTCGCCTCAAGATCTTAGCTGTTTCCAATAGCGCACTTTTCTGCAACTCACCTGAGTTGATTGTTGTTGGTATTTGGGCAAGCCGCATTTTATGCGCCGGTGTTATTGCGCCCAGTGCCCCAATGACTACTGGGATTACAGTTGTTCTTACATTCCAGCATTTTTCAATTTCTTCTCCAAGAGGGAGATATTTTTTTACCTTTTCTTTGCTGGCTATATTGTAGTCATTGGGTACTGCTATATCTATTATAGTAGCCCTCTTGTTTTCCTTGTCTACCACCCCTATATCTGGTTGGTTTGCTAGGACATGCTTGTGAGTTTGGATGTAGAAGTCCCAGAGGATCTTAGCGCGGTCATTTTCATTGACCTTACAAGGAGCCTAAGCTCCTGATAAGGTCAATGAAAATGACCGCGCTAAGATCCTCTGGGACTTGCGCATCCTCTGCGCATACATGACCATACCGACTTGCTAAGATCCTCTGCGCATACACTGAGCGGCATAATCATGTCGCAGGTGGTGTGTATAGAAGTCTATGTGATGAGTATGGCCTTAATAAACCACAACACTGGTGGGAATTCCCACCAGTGTTGTGGTTTATTAAGGCCATACTCATCACATAGACTTCTATACACAACACCTGCGACATGATTATGCCGCTCAGTGTATGCGTTTCCTGCTAGCTGCTTGCATCCACTGATGATGTGTTGGATGGTCTCAGGTGCATCTTTGCACAGTCTGCATCTAGGATCGTCTCTAGTGTGATAGATTTTCGTTTGGAGTTGCCTTGTTAGGAGCACTTGCTCTTGGGCTGCCATGATTAGCGACTCTGTATTGGCCGTTAGGTTTCCTTTGTTCAGCCATATATATATATATATATATATATATATATATATATATATATATATATATATATGTATATATATATATATATATATGTATATAAGTGTACAGCAGACAGTGAAAGAGGAGAAGCAAAGCATCAAAGCATATGCAGCCTCCATGGCCAATTCAGATAAGTTGCTAGCTGAATTTCAATCGGCTGCTCTTACAACGGACCTACGTCCTGATGAGGAAATTGACTGGCACACGAAACCTCTTCATGGTGCTTACCACCAACAAATATCTAAGGTTGGCGATCTTCACCAGACATATATGTGGCTGAACAAAGGAAACCTAACGGCCAATACAGAGTCGCTAATCATGGCAGCCCAGGAGCAAGTGCTCCCAACAAGACAACTCCAAACAAAAATTTATCACACTAGAGACGATCCTAGATGCAGACTGTGCAAAGATGCGCCTGAGACCATCCAACACATCATCAGTGGATGCAAGCAGCTAGCAGGAAACGCATACACTGAGCGGCATAATCATGTCGCAGGTGTTGTGTATAGAAGTCTATGTGATGAGTATGGCCTTAATAAACCACAACACTGGTGGGAAACTCCTGGTAAGGTCAATGAAAATGACCGCGCTAAGATCCTCTGGGACTTTTACATCCAAACTCACAAGCATGTCCTAGCAAACCAACCAGATATAGTGGTTGTAGACAAGGAGAACAAGAGGGCTACTATAATAGATATAGCAGTACCCAATGACTACAATATAGCCAGCAAAGAAAAAGAAAAGGTAGAGAAATATCTCCCTCTTGGAGAAGAGATTGAAAAATGCTGGAATGTAAGAACAACTGTAATTCCAGTAATCATTGGGGCACTGGGCGCAATAACACCAGCGCATAAAATGTGGCTTGCCCAAATACCAACAACAATCAACTCAGGTGAGTTGCAAAAAAGTGCGCTATTGGGAACAGCTAAGATCTGGAGGCGAGTGCTCAAACTCCCAGGTCTCTGGTAGGAGACCCGAGTTAGAGCAGAAACGCATACGGGTTAACCGGGGTGAGGAAACAATTTTTATATATATGTGTGTATATATCATGTACATATATGTATATATCATGTACATATATGTATATATCATGTACATATATGTGTATAATAATAAGATGAAACACAATATGTTTTCCGAAGGATGCCAGAGAAATATAAAAAATCACCTATTATAAACCAGCATAAAATAATAATACAACATAATTTGTTATTCAATCATGATGCAGGAGGTAGTGAGAAATGTTATCAAAAATATTAATGCTTAGCAAACCCATAAATTAATTCAATATAATCATGTCCTTGACAGAAGGTTATAGCAGTCATTATTGCACTTAGAGACATTTTAAATAATAACATGTTTATTATCAACAACATTTGCATACTTTCAAAATATTCTTAATAAATTTATTGCACGCATTTCAGCAACCCGTGATGATTGTGGCTACCTCCTCTGGAATGTTCCTATTATCACCAAGCATGTTCGTAACTCATGATTGATTTTTTGGCATACTGGACCTTATCCAGTGAAAATGATGAATGTGCCAAATGTTGGGTTTGTCTGATGAAAGCTAATATGATATGGGAGCTTCTCAACGCTTTTTATTGCGTCAATGCTGATGCAGTAATTATTGTAGCCTCAGGTCTAAGGGTTGCAGTGAACATTCATAACTCTTTAGTTTCTTTCAAGAGCTAAAGCATCAAAACAGAAACACAACTCACAGATTTGTTTTGATATTGAAATGCAAAAGAATTGTGGGATGTGTATTAGCAGGTGTTGAAAAGTTGTAGGGGCTGTTGTTTTTATCTCCCTAAATGTTGATGTTTGGAACTTGTGTGTGGGTGTCTTACCATTGTTTGTGGATGGCCTATTAATGTTTAAGGTGACCTACCTTTGTTTATGGGTGGCTTTACTCTTGTTTGTGAATGATCTACTCTTGTTTGTTGGTGACCTACCCTTCTTTGTGGGTGGCCTACCCTTGACTCTAGTCTAATAGAATTTAATACGATTAACATTCTTTTTAGTAAAGTCTACACATGCACCCCATGTGTGTTTAAACTATCCTTGACGCTGTAGCATATGCTCACATGTTAGCTCAAGGTTGTAACATACGCTGACATATTATACACAGAGTTGTAACATATGCTGACATATTATATACAGAGTTGTAACATGTGCTGACATATTATATACAGAGTTGTAACATATGCTGACATATTATATACAGAGTTGTAACATATACTGGCATATTATATACAGAGTTGTAACATATGCTGACATATTATATACAGAGTTGTAACATATGCTGACATATTATATACAGAGTTTTAACATATGCTGACATATTGTATACAGAGTTGTAACATATGCTGACATCTTATATACAGAGTTTTAACATACGCTGACATATTATACACAGAGTTGTAACATATGCTGACATATTATTATATAGTTGTAACATATGCTGACTTACTGAGCACGCCTTCAAAAACTATCAAATGAGCCCAAAATGCTGTTTTCTATGTTTAATAAAATAAATTTGTAAGTAATGTAAAGTCTCAAAACAATAAACAGACAAATGCTGATAAAAAAAATGTTTCTTCAATAAAATCAACATTATCACTGATTATTTGAAAAGATGTTTGACTTGAATGTTTTTAGTCGAGGCTTTTCTGCATAGCTTTGATTGTTATTAAAAAACTTTTTCCGTTAATATGCTCCTATATCAAATGATTTAACGTAATATTCTGCATTATGCATATTATGCACTATTTTGTGAATTTTGCAATAGACAGTTACAACTCTTTGTCTTCTTTTGAGTACACAATTACGTGAAAGGATTGATGTTTTCTGTCATTTTTCCAATTACTTCCGTTCATTGGTCAAGTACTGAATCTAGATAAAATCAAAACTAAGTGGCAACCGCAATATTACTATCAACATTGCCGAGAACCATTAAAGCTCTGAAGTATGTATAGGCGTTTACGTGGTCAGATTCCTCACCATGCTATATTGAATCATCAATGAGGCATGCAGCTTCTACATATTAAACTTTGTTTAACTGTTTATCAACCATAGAGGCGCGTTCTGGTTAATAAATGGTGAAACACATTCTAAATATGGTATTCACCCAGTCAAACTTGCACTAATCCTAGCTTTGATGGACATTGCAAAGGTTGTCTCCCTGACTAGTAACATTCTCTATTATTTTTCCGCTAGCAAGTAACTTCAGCTCCTATTTTCCATCTGAAAATCCCACTTTGTTGTTGATTATACACACACATGAAGCTCTGAGCAGATAAAATATGTACCTGATTCACAGCTGACAAAATCATAACATCAATCTCTAGAATGCACCCAGCCTTCACTAGCAATCTAATCTAAATATATAAACCTCAATGTTTGTCCATCTGTTTGTCCATCTGTACTTCCGTTTGTTCAGCCATAGAGATTAAGTTTTAAGAATGAGAAATCCACTGCAAACTGGGTTTGAACTCACAACCTATTCTAAATTTCCTATTCTAAATTTTAAATGAAGCTGTTAATTTATTTTTGTGTGTGTTTGGCTAATGCATAATACAAATATTTTAAAGCACGAGGCATAGCCAAAACAGATAACTAAGCCATGCAGCCACCTTGACATAACTTGAAATAATTGTGCTTATAACCGTTACGCATCGTGATCTCTCATGCAAACATGATCTTCAAGCATGCTAGTAGTAACCAATTATAAATGACTAGATGAATGCATGGCATTGCATGGGTAATAAAAAAGGTTTTTGCATAAATATATATTTTTAATTAGCTAAGTTTCTTTACTCAAAGAATTTGAGTAATAAGTAGTAATAGTAATAAGTAGTAATAGTAATAAGTAGTAATAGTAATAAGTAGTAATAGTAATAAGCAGTAATAGTGATAAGTAGTAATACTAATAAGTAGTAATAGTAATAAGTAGTAATAGTAATAAGTAGTAATAGTAATAAGTAGTAATAGTAATAAGTAGTAATAGTAATAAGTAGTAATAGTAATAAGTAGTAATACTAATAAGTAGTAATAGTAATAAGTAGTAATACTAATAAGTAGTAATAGTAATAAGTAGTAATAGTAATAAGTAGTTATAGTAATAAGTAGTAATAGTAATAAGTAGTAATACTAATAAGTAGTAATAGTAATAAGTAGTAATACTAATAAGTAGTAATAGTAATAAGTAGTAATAGTAATAAGTAGTTATAGTAATAAGTAGTAATAGTGATAAGTAGTAATAGTAATAAGTAGTTATAGTAATAAGCAGTAATAGTAATAAGCAGTAATAGTAATAAGCAGTAATAGTAATAAGCAGTAATAGTAATAAGCAGTAATAGTAATAAGCAGTAATAGTAATAAGTAGTAATAGTAATAAGTAGTTATAGTAATAAGTAGTAATAGTAATAAGTAGTAATAGTAATAAGCAGTAATAGTAATAAGCAGTAATAGTAATAAGCAGTAATAGTAATAAGCAGTAATAGTAATAAGTAGTAGTAGTAATAAGTAGTAATAGTAATAAGTAGTAATAGTAATAAGTAGTAATAGTGATAAGCAGTAATAGTAATAAGTAGTAACAGTAATAAGTAGTAATAGTAATAAGTAGTAATAGTAATAAGTAGTAATAGTAATAAGTAGTAATAGTAATAAGCAGTAATAGTAATAAGTAGTAATAGTAATAAGTAGTAATAGTAATAAGTAGTAATAGTAATAAGTAGTAATAGTAATAAGTAGTAATACTAATAAGTAGTAATAGTAATAAGCAGTAATAGTAATAAGTAGTCATAGTAATAAGTAGTAACAGCAATAAGTAGTAATAGTAATAAGTAGTAATAGTAATAAGCAGTAATAGTAATAAGTAGTAATAGTAATAAGCAGTAATAGTAATAAGTAGTCATAGTAATAAGTAGTAGTAGTAATAAGTAGTAATAGTAAGAAGTAGTAATAGTAATAAGTAGTAATAGTAATAAGTAGTAATAGTAATAAGTAGTAATACTAATAAGTAGTAATAGTAATAAGTAGTAATACTAATAAGTAGTAATAGTAATAAGTAGTAATACTAATAAGTAGTAATAGTAATAAGTAGTAATAGTAAGAAGTAGTAATAGTAATAAGTAGTAATAGTAAGAAGTAGTAATAGTAATAAGCAGTAATAGTAATAAGTAGTAATAGTAAGAAGTAGTAATAGTAATAAGTAGTAATAGTAATAAGTAGTAATACTAATAAGTAGTAATAGTAATAAGTAGTAATACTAATAAGTAGTAATAGTAATAAGTAGTCATAGTAATAAGTAGTAGTAGTAATAAGTAGTAATAGTAAGAAGTAGTAATAGTAATAAGTAGTAATAGTAATAAGTAGTAATAGTAATAAGTAGTAATACTAATAAGTAGTAATAGTAATAAGTAGTAATACTAATAAGTAGTAATAGTAATAAGTAGTAATAGTAAGAAGTAGTAATAGTAATAAGTAGTAATAGTAATAAGTAGTAATAGTAATAAGCAGTAATAGTAATAAGTAGTAATAGTAAGAAGTAGTAATAGTAATAAGTAGTAATAGTAATAAGTAGTAATAGTAATAAGTAGTAATACTAATAAGTAGTAATAGTAATAAGTAGTAATACTAATAAGTAGTAATAGTAATAAGTAGTAATAGTAATAAGTAGTAATAGTAAGAAGTAGTAATAGTAATAAGTAGTAATACTAATAAGTAGTAATAGTAATAAGTAGTAATACTAATAAGTAGTAATAGTAATAAGTAGTAATACTAATAAGTAGTAATAGTAATAAGTAGTAATAGTAAGAAGTAGTAATAGTAATAAGTAGTAATAGTAATAAGTAGTAATAGTAATAAGCAGTAATAGTAATAAGTAGTAATAGTAAGAAGTAGTAATAGTAATAAGTAGTAATAGTAATAAGTAGTAATAGTAATAAGTAGTAATACTAATAAGTAGTAATAGTAATAAGTAGTAATACTAATAAGTAGTAATAGTAATAAGTAGTAATAGTAAGAAGTAGTAATAGTAATAAGTAGTAATAGTAATAAGTAGTAATAGTAATAAGCAGTAATAGTAATAAGTAGTAATAGTAAGAAGTAGTAATAGTAATAAGTAGTAATAGTAATAAGTAGTAATACTAATAAGTAGTAATAGTAATAAGTAGTAATACTAATAAGTAGTAATAGTAATAAGCAGTAATAGTAATAAGCAGTAATAGTCATAAGCAGTAATAGTAATAAGAATGGTTATTGCTCAAGTTATAATAACGTCTCTTGGTAATAAGAGCCGTGAACAAAAACTGTTAGCTGAAGCGTGAGTATTTTAACTAACTGGCATTAAAGATCGGCCGGTGTAATAAGTATGATATGCACAAATATTCTTCTGTACAGCAATGTAGCCATTTGGCCTAATGGTTTAGCACGCCTGCATGAGGGCTTTTAAGGTTCTGGGTTTTAACTCAGTGCGAAGTACATTTTTCGTTTCAAAAAATTTATGGCTGCAACTTGACACATGAATGACAGACACTCGCTTTTATATATAGACTACTGGATATCCGGCGTTGTCCGGGTAATAAAAGTCTTGTCACAAAAAATCAATTTTTATTTAACATATAACAACAGTTACCATTCTAACTTTCCAACTTCATATCTTGAGAAAAATGCTTTTTGCAGGTCAAATAAATTAAAAAAATAAAACAACTATAAACGGGTTTAAATGTAAATGTAAAATATCTAACAAGTACAGTGATAGCTAAATTAAATATGTTCTGCTACGATTACAATAAAAGATGATTTTGTAATGATACAATTAATATGAATTGAGAAATAAAAGAAAAGAAAATAAATAAGCAAATAAAATAAAATAAAACAATAAAACAAAATAAAAAACCTGAATATGTTGTATTAATCATAACAATTCGTACATAGAAGTGTGTGTGCGCGCGCGAGTGGGTGCGCATATGTGTAAAAAAATGTTACTGTTCCACCAGAAGCTATCTATCAAAACTTTGATTACAACAATACTGGTACCTCTCGATACTGGTACAAACGTAAAATTGAGATACCATACTGTCTTTTTTTGACTAAATGGAGAGAGAATGTAGAGACTATTCCTGCTCAAGATAATACAATTGTTCGCATGAAAAGAATTGGTCTTGACTGCGATTTAGCGAATGAACCTTCAATAAAACAGAAATAGAAGTTCACAAAAACATGAAAAAGCATCGCTCTGCATAGAGCTAGAAGAGTTTCAATTAATACGTCATTTAGCACATGCAATCAAAAAAAGTTTATATACAGAATATTGTAAAGGCTAAGAATAGCAAGAGCTTTTGTAGAGTTGTGGATAGGTAAATGGATTCCCACCTGCGTCGCAATATTCATGAGTTCAAATCCAGCACAATGCGAAATTTTTATCCAAGTTTTTCATAGCTGTAGCTGGACATATCGAACTACAGACATATAGACAAACTTTGAAAAACATATATAGATTGGGAAGTATAATAAGTATGTCTACAATTATTCCATAATATAGCAAGGTTGCTGCGTGACATAGTGGTTAGTGCCTGTCTGCAACACTGGAGTCTCCGAGTTCAATTCTAGTGTGACGCCATCTTTTCCTTAGCGTATTTTAATGCTATGGCTGGACATACGACATGCCAACAAACAAACGCTTGGATTTATATAGTCATAAGATACAAACATGAGTATACAAAATAGATGCATGCGCACTGCCAAGCTTCCTTCAACCAGAATGCTAAACCCAACCTGAACTGAGGCTATAGTTTAATGCTAATCAGCGCATAACCAGTACTCAATTTATATAGCAAACACATCATTATAGCTGAAAAGTGTCTTCAAGCTCATAATTATATCATGTCCAAGCTCATAAATCAATGTTTCTCTTGGCTCATTTTACTGTTGCTAGAGGTACTTGAATATAGTTTTGATGGTATCACTTACAAGGTTTTAAATACTTCTACACCAAGCTCGTGTATTATTCTTCAAGGCTCTAGCATCTATAAGCTAGAAATTTTGTAGCTAGAGAAATGCTTATTGATGATATTGATAGTCTGCATTATGTGAAACTATAGTTCCTAAAATAATATAACTATTCTCATATTCTGTTTGTAATTGTTTTACAATATTTTCAGCATTTTACTATTCTACACGTGTGATTACCTGTGATAATTTATCTCTAGAACTTAGGGACATGTTCTATACACATGTAGAGCAGTACTACTCAGTACAAGTACTGTGTCTATTCAGTACTGCTATGGTACTTCAGAATGGGGCCAACAAGAAACACAAATATTCATACAGATTTAGTTCAACTTATTCATGTAACAAAACTTTAGTTAACTGAACTTGAGAGAACCAACAAAACTTGCCAATTTAGCAATCTGTTGCAAACCCTAAACAGCATGCAAATATTTTATATTCTCCTTTTTAGGGACTTTCGCATTACTTATAACAAGAATACAAATAATAGCAATATTACATATAACAATAATATAAGGAATCTTGGTATCCCATATAACAAGAATACAAAATTAATGAATACTTAAATGTGAATGCGACGATTTTTGATCAAAACTTCTCGCAAAAGCTACAGTGTTGTTGTCTTTCAAATTCTATATGAACACATGGAATTTGAAAGACAAAAACAAAAACTTTGATATAACTTGAAAAATCAAAGCTCATGCCAACCCTACAACAACAGAACAAAAGGCTGCCACTTAGGTCTGTTACAAAAATGCTACATAATATTTAAACCACAACTAATAAAACTAAATAAAAGGAAGGAATTAACATCAACATGTAGGCACGCCCGAAGTTATCTTTTTCAGAAATTACATAGGCACCGCCCTTTCACCCTGCCATTTTGTCAAACCATCAGTCACAGCCTAATGAGCCTCAAGTGCAAAAAAATTGTAGCTGCCACGAAAATTTTTTGTCAACAATTGTCTCATTTTAATAGACTCACAGAGTATAGAGTTTTTTTTTTAAACTTAATTTCTTTGAAATAACACACACTATAACTGCGAATGGGTGTAGATGGCACTTATTTACTCCTAACCAATCATATCTTATAGTTTTGTGGCTTTTGTTTGTACAAGTTGTATTACTTGAGGAGTAAATGAACTGTTGTAATTTATACAACTTAGTGAAAAACACTCCTGAAGTGCCGTAAGACGCAGTTAAGACACTGTAAAGACACAGTTAAACCCTGATACACAAAGCTCATCAATTATGAGATTTACTTTGTGTGTGTCTTTGCAGCTGTTTAATTTTATTTCAGGTAATTACACATACAATTAAACCAAATGTGTTATATATAACTTTATAAGAAGGTAAATTTGAAATTAAATTTAAGATATTAAAATTGAAAGTAAAATTTTAAATTGCATGCAAAAAATTAAATTAGAGTAATTATCCTTAAGTTAAGGTATTTCAATGTAATTCAACTTTACATTCAAAGTAAGCAAACGGAGGTGCTGCATCGGTAATGAAAGTGATGAACAGTGCATACATACATGTAATTTGAGATGGAGGTGGAATAGGAGGTGCTGGTGAGATTGGGAGTAAAGTTGGAGGTAGAGTGTAAGTAGCAGAGGTATTAAAAGTACAAAACTAGTTTAACTTACATGAATTTTATGTTAACTTTTTTTATTTATGTCTTCATTCGGGTGTTTGTAAATTTTTTTATAAAGTTATTTTCATTTATCGCATCTAGTATTTTCACTTTTGGACTTTCTTCCCCTCACACCACGTTTGTTCCCGCAGTAACTAATAAATGGCTTTATAGGGTTATTTGAAGAACATATTTGAACATCTTATAGCTAAACTATCTTAAGAAGAAAGGTGTAATATTTAATGATTTACCAAACTGTGATGTATCACCGACTCATCGGATGTCACCCGTTGAAAACTACTTCAGTTACATACTCAAATATATATATGCTACAATTTTGTTTCGGTATTTTGAGATTTTATGGTACAAGTGCTAATAAAAATCTTAGCTGCCTCTTATACCACATTTTGCCTGATTTTAAACTGTTGTTTTTATTAATAGTACAGCTCAAAGGTTGTATTTTAAAAGATACAGTTAGCAATAAACTTGATATAGAATAAAAATGAGCTATACATACATAGAAGATGTTGCCTCGTTTCACATAAAAAGAAAATTCACAAATGTACTCATGGCCACTGATTCAAAATTTTGAGGATGTGTGCACTGTATTCTAAATATATTTTGTGATAATGAAAGCGTGTAACTATGAAGGCATGCGCTATATGAAATTTTGTGGCACAAACAAAAGCTGGATGATGGAAGAATGATGCGAAAGTGTAAGAATACAAATCAAAGGAATTTTTTGTGATGAGTTCTTTGGAATAAAGGGAAACAAAATCACCCAACTAGGACTCATCTAGTAAATTTATATCTTGTTTAAGATCATTTAATGGGTTTGTTTTTATAACCTGCTTTATAAAATTAAATTTAACTAGAAAGTGATTAGTTATCGTTAGTCTTCAAAGTAAAAAGTTTTGGAGTTGTGTGTTGGTTTTTAAAAAAAAAGATCAAACATGTTGCATAGATAAACTGAATAGCTCTTTAATAACTATTTTTCTTTGAGCTTTTATTGACGTTAAATAACTTCTAAATTGGTTTCAGAGACTCAAGTTGCTGGCAGATATCGTCTCTAGCAGATTTTATTCAAAAGATAGCTTTTGTTTTATTACAGACAGTCAACCAATCTTGAGTCACCGAAATCCTCATATAAACCTCCAAATGTGTAACTTAAATTAATTGTTTAGGAAATAACATAGGTTTGATACAGAGGAACTGGAATTTTAATGAAAATGTGATTTCTGTGTGTACACAATGATTTGACATAAATATCGTTTAGCCTGCCAGCAGGGCTCGTCTGCTAATCTGTCTTGTGAGCCAGAAATCTGGCCATTTATCTAATCAGTGAGAATTTAAATTTAGTTTGTTTGATTTTAAAGTTTTTTAAGAATTTGTGCTGTGCAGTTTAATAGCGTTAAAATATTATGAAATTTTCAACTAGATATTTAATTTTATTGATTTATATGCATGAATAGAACATCTCTCTGAACATAAATTGTCTGTAGGTTAATATAAATTTGTACTTATCAGTGGCTAAGTACGTATCCGACATTAAAATGTTGCATACAGTATTGTCCGCATGGCTAAACAATGTGTTCAGGTAGCACTTGCTCTGATATGTCACCTTTGCTACCAGTTGATAATATTTCATTATTAATTACACAAGAGCTTTTCTTTCGACCCATCGTCTCTAACAATACGGTTATGGATGTTTTGTGACAATGAGAATCATTAATGGGTTGTTGATATACCGACTGTCGTCTCTCTCGACCTAAGCTTGTCGTCAAAGCTATGAGCTCGTTCATCCCCCGAACGATATTAGGCCGATAGATCACATGCTTTATGCGCTCAACTCCCATCATGAAGTTCCGTTTGAATATTGGCAATACTCTCTCAAAGTATCTGATGTCAGATATGATGATTACAGTGATGATCACGGCTAAAATAATGAGCCCAGTTGTACCGAATACTTCCGCACCTGTGGCTTCTTCAGTTTCATGATGTTTAGTAGAAACAACTGGTTGGACTGGTTCAGTGGTGGTCACTTTATTGCTGGACATCATAGTATTCACTAGTTCAGAAGAAGGTGAAGTAATGTTTGGAGGCCTCTTATAGGTTAGTAGATGCTGTAGTTGGTTAAGGAGGAGATAATATTCTAGTTGGTATACCGAAGAGTTGTCTGTTCGAACAGTTATACAGCTTACATTCCAAAATACTACAGGAGGTGGAAGCAGATCGAATATATCACTTCCGTTGAATATGGTTTGGATGTTTATGTCAGCGCTGTTCCACATCACTACCTCTGTCAGTTGACCATGATAGGTCAAATCTAAAACATATGATATGTACTAGAACTGTGCTCCTATGCATTAGATGCTCCTATAATGTAAACCTCGTTTTATGTTCTCAGAATGGATTATATATGTTGGCGCGTCTAGTATATCGGGGTGTTTAGGTGATAAGGTTTAGTATCTTCTTGCTAGAACTGTTGCATATTGGTTCATAATTCAATAGAAAAACCAGTTTATACACATGTTGGAAATGACAGACTGTAGAGAGAGAGCCACGTAATGCTTTGCTTACAAGAAGAGATAGTATAGTACGCAATTACATACTATAGTTGCATCCCATAAAATCAATCGTGTAAGGAAAGTGTTTAAAAAGTCATGACATTTCTTTTAGCCAGTGCAGTTTACTCACTACCCTGAAAGTCTGCTAGAAAAACCATAAATGCTGAGTTGGGTTGTTGAGGTGATAGAGAGAAATTTGTGTTTAAATTTACAACAAGTACCCTGGCAGTCTAGTGTGCGGTGAAAAATTGTCATGTGTGCACGGAGAATAACTAGCTGTACAATTTTTCGAAATACAGCACTGGGGTCGAAAGCAAGGGGTCGATCGGTGCAAGTGTTATCGATTGTCTGTATAACAAGTTGAATGTCGTGAGTCGAGAGCAAATATATGTTACAACCTTTTCCCAACCTCCAAGGGTGGCTTCGGACAAACAGACGAATGGACATGACTATTATTATAGTAAATATATTACAGTAAAGATTCAATTTATGCAGTTTAAATGAAATCTTAGAACTTACCAAATATGTTTTTGCCACGAGTTTCACGTCTAGGTTTTGAACTCTGGACTATATAGGGTACTGAAGTCTGAACTTTTGCTTGCAAGCAAAATGCAACATTATCACACGATTATCACGATTGCAGTTTACCTCTTTCTGTATTTAGACCGAAGGTTCTAGTATTATATTTTTTAAGTTAAAATATGATTATAATATGCAGGAGTTTAACTGTTTGATGACAGTTTATCATCACATCAAAAGCAAGTAAAAGCAGAGCTTACCAGATAGAGGATAGCCACCAAGTTGGAGCTCTCCTGATATAATCGGTGACCCAACACTTGTCCTAGTAATTCCAATAAGTTCCCCATCAATATAGATACTTTGGTTTCCTTTCATTTGCCAAACAGCACACAAATGGTGCCATCTGTCGTCCTCCGATATTTTCTACAGTGAAAAAAGGCCGGCACGCTAGTATAACTAGAGCAAATTGAAGCTGTGGGAAGGAATTGAGTTTTATTATTAGCTAAGATGTATCAACATGTGCGGTAGCCTGAGATTTCACAAATTTATAATTAATGCTGGCGTTTATAGACTGCACATTTCCTAAAAACCTCCTGCAACTGAGACACATTTTTACTGAATAGTTTTGAAACTTTTCTAATCGGTTCTTAGAAACTGTCAAAACACCCATTAAACACGTGATTGACAAAGTTCTTGTTTTTTAAGTTGCTATGTTTTTCTTTAACTGATCAAATATTTCATATTAGTTCAGAAAAACAAGAAATATGTGTGCTATATCACCAAAAACTGTTTTATCGAGTAGCATAGTGGCCCAGTGTTCTAGAACACCTGACCTACTAGCAGCAGGTTGAGGTTCAATTTCCAAAAAGGTGACTGGCGGTGACAGGAGTGACTTTCAGCCTTAAATTGCACTTCGCAGCAAGGCATGTCTCCAGTCATCTAACTTCTCTTGCCACTAGACTCGACAATATTCAGCCATTGTTTGTGCAAAAAATGCTCTTACAAACATGGACAGCCTCAATCTTTAAGAGATTGCTCCTACACAGATAAGTAGCGAATATCAATACCCTTTGTAACTTAGTTATTAGGAAGTACAAAAGTATTTATTGTTTGTATCAGCTAGATAACAACCTATGTGTGTGTTCCTTTCTTTGAACTAGGTTTATAGATTTGCGGAAGGAATGCTAGCCAGAATCTCGTACAACCAAATGTAGTTGATGGGAAGCTAAAAGAAAGATACTGTAGTGAGAGGGTTCAGGTGCTATGTTTATATCTATATCTATATATGAAAGCTAATACTACCTGACTTTTTCTATTCAACTGTACACTTGCAAAAGTAGATTTATTGCTGATAAAATATAAAATAGCCTTCAGTCATGGAGTAGAACCGTATAATTGTATATGTATCAGATCTCAATCTCTGACTGACTCTACTACCTAGTCAGTCACAATTGGTAACTTATTCAAAATTTCCGCTTCCTTATCTACATATATAAATCTCAAAGTTTGTCTGTCATCCGTATGTCCAGCAATAACTGGTTAAAATCTAACAATGAAAAACCTCCCTTTCACCAAGATTCACTGGATTATATGAGTCATTAACTGGGTTAAAATACGCCAAGCGACTCTGTGTTATGCACAACGTCACTAAAGCTTGCTCTCACGGTTCTTATCAGTAAATTTAGTTATACGGATACTAGCTTACCCAAATTAGCCAATGGCAACTAAATTACCTGTCACTATTTATAAGCTGTTTTTAATAGCCGTGCAACGCCGGGCATTGGGCTAGTATATGATAAAAACAGCAGATGTCGGTTGATATCAACAGATGACAGCTAGTACGACCGACGGTACAGCCAATTTGACAAATATTAGGGATTCCAAAATATGAGTCATAGCACTTACTAAACATTAATTAACAAATAGAAAGCCCAATTAAAACAATAAAGATGGCAGACTACAATCATGGACAGTAGGTATAACAGTTTACCAAACCAAAACGAGTGTTAGATATCTAAGTATATAAAAAACAGTGGGGCAGTACAATGCATTCTAAACAAATACATAACAATAAAGATAACATGAAGGAAGTCAAATACAAGCACTAAAATACTGACACTTACCTGGTTTGATGTGACATGAAGAGAACTGGAGCCAACCTGGAAGGTGACATGCTCAAGTAAGATAATTACATAAGCAGACTCATTGAAATGATTAGAATTATAGCTGAAAATTGGATTGTTAAGATTCCAATGGCTAAAATGCATAAAAAACCAGCTGCAGATAGTGAATGCGGAAAAAAAGGGAGGATAATTCCCTTGCAGAAATAATTCTATATTCTCAGGCATTCCTTTAAATTCTAAAACTTCCATTGCTCCTAGTTCATTGACTGGTTAATGTAGAAGAAATTTAAGAAGTGAATACAAGTATCGCATATTATGTATTGAATTAATTTTATGTTTGTTTGTATACTGTCAGGTGTTTATTCTAGAAATGAATTGCACACACTAATCGACAGTCTGGCAAATAATGATTAGGAGGGTTTAATCAAGCTGAGAGAAGAATAATTAAGATGTGGTTTTAGGCTAGCAACTCTATAGCACCGTGTGATTGGATCTACATATTATATGTAGTTAATATTGACTTGGTCTAATCACATGACCAACTCATGTGATTAGATCAGGTCAAATAAGAGCCACGTCTGTTCCATGCCACCGTTGGATGTTGGGAGAAAGATTGCTATAAACGTGACTTCAATTGAGCTTGCCATTGAGCTTGGTAGAGTAATACTCTGCTCCACTCAACCATCTTTTTGCATTTCCACGTAATTGTGCAGATTGTTATTCTCAATACTTCATCGTCACACCTAACAATTTATAACGGCACAATAGATTGCTAAGGTACTAGCATATGTAATTTAAACCTTTTTTGTCTACAAAAGTACAATGTTTATAAAAAAAGATGAAACTAACATGAAATTTCCTTTGGTAAAAAGATCTAAAAGCATTTTAAAAGTGTAAATAGCTAAAAGTTTTATGACAAATTTAATAAGTTTAAACAATTTTCAGTTTTACTCTGAAACTTAAAGGTTTAGCATTTGGTAGATATCAGTTCTTGATAGAACTTGAGTACCTGTTTGTCAGGAATCCATAAACTACTTGTGCCCTATGCTGGTAACAACTTGCAGAAGGGAAATCTAATTATTTATCTTCAACACAACACTAGAGGATGTCAGATGTCAACTAGACCATAATACATACTTGTATTTATACACTTATTCAGGTTCCTCAGAACACATTAAAATATCGTGCACACAACAAAAGGAGAGATGTACACATAATAACCATCTAATGCAGTAGAGATCCTAAACAGAGCAGAAGAGAGATCCTAAACAGAGCAGAAGAGAGATTTTATACAAAGTAGAAGAGAGACCATATACAGAGTAGAAGAGAGCTCTCGTGAACACATTGTCAAACTATAACAAAATAAGGAGTCCAGTCGATCCCCATTGTTTCGACTTTGCTTCCTCGGCCTTTCAATTTTTCTAGGCCAAGACGATTGTTCGATGCAACTTTGTTTGTCCAAAAATGACAACTTTGACCGATAGGTGACTCTCCAACGAACATGCAAAGGATGCATGTGTTTCCTACTAGTTTTCACCCGCCTTCCTAGAGTTTATAAGTGATTGTGTCAGAAATTGTGCTATGATGTTGCAATACATGTACTCAATTTTTAATGTCTGGACATGGCTCAGTCTGTATTAGTCTGAACATATGAGGGTTGTCTGAACATCACATAAACAAGATTTGCCTTGATAAATTTTTGCCAATTTTTTGGCTTACATTTTAATAGTCAACTTTTATGCTAATTTCATTTTTATTGTACACCGGTAGAATTATCAAATTCATGAAAAATAGTCATTTTAACTAAGTTTCCATAAAATTCCATTTCCATTTAGTCACAGAATTTTTTAAGGAGCCAGCTTTTATCAGTAATCAGAGTCTCTAGAAAATATGCTTTAATAGCTTTTTACAGCTAGAAGAATTTGTTCTAAATTATGAAATTTAAAAAAATTACAATGGAGCAAAACATACACCCTAGAAGTTTTGCCAGATCTTGAAAGCTATTAACAAAAGATATGGAGGCAGTTTCACAAATTCTCTATTTACTAAAATGATAAATTTCACTATGATAATGGGCTCTCCAAAACGTGAGGTAATAGGTTCAACCGCAGCTAGTGCATTACTCTATGCTTACTAAGCATTTCGCGAGTAGCTAATGTTTTCAATAAACTGACCAATTGAATCAGTAAGACCCAAAGTGTATAAAAGAAGCCCTAAAAAGAGACTAACTTAGTCAAAAGACCACAGGCCAAGGAGGGTGAAGAGTTTTTACCCTTTACAGTATATTCAGTTAATGGGTCAGAAAGGTCAAACAGATGATGTTTTGCCACGTTTTTTGCCATTTGAGCTAAATATGAGTCCCTTGTGAGTTTTACACAGATTCTAAAGACAACCTTGACTGTCAGTATTTTTACGAGATGATGGAGACATATTTGAACAAATTTCATTGATTTTTGTAGTCAAGTGAGGCTGATTGTTATTATTTTAAAATTAAGGCTACCGTATATCGAAGCCAGAGATAAACAATCTAATTTTGATCTGATGATTACACGGACATATGAGACATATTGCATGATTGCGGACAGATTTGTGCTTGACCCATGAGAGAGGCTAAACAATCACAATTGGTAAAGAATTCGCATCCACAATAGTGAAGAGTTAACATTAGTGATCAAGAGAGGTAAGACAATTACCAAATTGAAAGTATATATTCAGAAGAGGACAAATTGTGTTGAAATCACAAATGAGGTATTGCAGGTTATACACAACTTGATTGATCTAAGTTGACAGTTGTATATAGTAGAGTGTTTTTGGCTGGCAGAGAGAGCAAATTTGCTAGTTTGAAACATATTTTTTGTGATTTGAGAGTCTCTGTCAGGAGTAATACTTTACACAGAAATATAGAACAAAAAACTAATTTTTTTACTCATTTCAATTTTATTAAATCTATTTTATATTATTATATTTTACTGGTTTATAATGAGTTTCCTACATGACAAAGTTATTGGTCAAAATTTTAGCAGAAAGTTATATTTGCATATTTATTCAACTTATATTAATAAATTTATAATTATTATAAAATCTGTCTATGAGTTTATTAGAATTTTAGATAATTTATATTATATCACTACGTTATAAGTGAAATTGGACTATACTATACTTTTTAAATTATTGCTTGTTAGGTTTCTCACATGACACATTGAACAAGCTTCCTAGATCAGCTTCTGGCCTCAATAGTCTTTTTTAAGACACATAACACCTGATACATTTTAATTTATTTAAATGTAAATGTTACTATATATTATTACCAGATATTACTAGATATATTATTTTCCATATGTCTTAGCAAACAGTATAATTTCTAATTGGTCGCACTCTTACGTTCTGAAATATGAAACAGGAAATGTAGCCTACCATATTTTAACCAATTGATTTGAAAAACATGACCAAGATGAAGTCGACACTAAGTTGGCTCACAAAGCAGGAGAAGGGAGGCTAACTAAAGTTGGAGCATGCATTGCAGATTTAAGCGTCACTCTGGGAGTTTATTGTTCAATCGTTAGTGGCCATTGAACCAGTAGCAACAACAGAGAGCACTGAATGAAAGCTCCTTAATCAGTGATATAATAAATATAGTAATATACGTATAAATTAAAGTATTCTTTAAAACATCTCATCTGAAGAGCACTTATCATCCCCTTAAAAACAAATCTATACAATAGAGTAAAGCATTTATATCCAATTATTGCATAGACATAGAGATCTTCTTGTTCAAGTAGAGGTATTAATAGCTTAATAGTTAATAACAGATACATTAATATGAAACTATCAGAAGTGTATCACAGTAAAACGTATAAATCCAAGTCAAGTACATTTGCTGCCGTATGTACGGCAGCCCTTACGCTTATACACTGCTGTTCTATACAATAGTAAGTATGTAATATTTGCATTGAAATGTGGATATACATGTAAATTTGGCAGCTGGAAACAACAACAAAAAATTTCCCTAGCTACTGCGCTAACCAAGCACCCACTCTTTGCGAAGAATGTCTACATCAAACACTATAGTCTCCTTTTATAAAGTTATCCAGGGCTATCAGAATATGTTGCCATCCTTTGAGAAACAATGAAACCTAAAAAATATTTAACAACATTTAAATAAATCTGGTTTTTGAGACTTAGATGATCCTAATAAGCATTTTATTGGATAAGAAATAAATCGAACTGCTTATTGCATGAAGCCTTGTTGAAGCCTGGGAAAAGTTAACCAGACGTGTACCTCTTACAAATTGAGTGCTTGTGGTTATAAAACAGGATATTGACTAAAATATATGAATGTTTGAAAAATAAGAAACTGTTTGGTGTTGTTTCTACTATGAACTAATGTTGATTACAATAAGAACACTTGTGCCTTGAGAGCATGATTTTCTACTCTTGCAAAATTGGCAAGACAACTTCTGCTTAGATGTTAGCTTGGCACTGCAGCTCACAATAGGCACAGAACATGGAGGAGTATAAGCACTAGAGTTGCATCGTAGTTTTACTAATAGATACTAAAATAATTAAAAATGCTAGCAAATTAAAAAGATTAACACATGCAGTGAGCAGAGCAATCTTTCAGCATACTTGTGTCTCCGCTGAGTAGCCTGTAAACTCAGTGATTAATATTATAGTATATATTATATAAGTTGCTGGTAACTTAGAAATTATGTAGACATGTTTATTTACGTGTGTCTTCATTTCTAGGAAATATCAGAAGAATTTACAGATTTTCAACACAAACCAAGTTTAAAAGTAAATTAACACATTTTTTTCCGAATTATGACAGGATATCGTGGCAGAAATGCCATGTGCACAGGAAGGTGCGCACGTTTGTGAACGTATCCATTTTATTATAAAATAATCATTTCTTGTTTTCTTAGCTGATAAAACTCTAAATTAAAAGTTTGAATTATAAAAATAATTAGAATAATAAAATATAATTTGGTAATCTGGCACATATGGGTTTAAAACAGAACTTTCTACAATTCACATTTTGTTTGAGAATACATAGGCAGCTTCTCAAGTTTTAATATCAGCTACCAACTCCAACTTAACTAGAGTTTTTATTGACATTAAAACCAAATTTTACTGGGAGTAGTTGGATAAAAACATTAGAATACTCTCAGTAAAATTACTTGTAAATAAGTGCTTTTTATTTAACTCACATAACTAATAATAAAGATATTTGGAGCTTTTATGTCTTTCAACTGTTTAATATTTTATACCATTATCTGTAGGGTTACAGACAATGTTAGTTTGTAATTTGAAATCTTACTTCTTACATGCACATTTTTTTTAACTTCAGCTCACTTTAAATTTTGTGAACATTATCGCTAAGGTTTTCTATTTTTATGTTTTTGTATAGCTTATGATGATAGGTTTGAGAGCAACATGCTATGGAACAAACTTTAACATAATATCTGATACTGCACGTGTTTTTCCCAAAAGAAGCACTAACCAAAATATGCAAAAACCAAAATATTGAGTTCTTACCTTTTCAGCACTTATCATGTTTCTAAAAAATTCTGTTGGCCACTACAAAAGATAGAAACAACAACTAAATAAAATTATGGCTGGAAGCCATATTTACTGTTTGTCCCAGATTACCCATTGTCTACGAATTATGAGTCATAAATCAGTAGCAACTGTAACAACCTTGATTAAGCCACACCAACCAACAATGACACAATTAGATTCTATTATTGTGTCAACTTCAAGTTTCAAGTTGAGCTATTGTCTAAATTTTTATTTGCAGATTATACTCTCTTGTCAAGAGATAAGACAACTTCATTAATCCAAAGAAAAAGAAACAGATGGTGAGTAAGAACTGATAGATTCTTGATAAAAGCTAAGACTGTGAAATGACAAATAAATTCATTTCATGCGAAATGCTTTGTGTTTTATCAAAATCCACATGACCCTTTTTACTTTATTTTTAAGTTTTTTAAAACAAATATTTTGAATTATATTACTTCATTGCCAATAACTTCACTTCAAATAGAATCTTTTTTTAACTGTGCCATGCAACAATAATAAAAACAAAAAAATCAAAAATCTACAGTTGGCCACTAAAATCAAATGAAAGGATTGGTTTGAAGTATTATTTCTTTTATGCAAATTTTTCTTAACTTCCGCTCACTTTAAATTTTTTGAACAAAATCAGCAAGATTTTCTATTTGCATATTTTATTTTAGCTTATGTTGATAGATTTGAGAGCAATATGTTATGGAACAGAATTAAATATAGCATCTCTAAATGACATTATACAGGCCCAAGATCAGATAGCCATTGATGATTCCATCTACATAATTATTAAAATATTTTATAAAAAATGATAAAAATTTTACATTCTACTTCTTCATTTTTAAAAGCATATTTGTACTATGACCATAACAAACAGTGAACATAATTTACATCAATTGTGTGATCTGAGCTGAAAGTTGCAACTCAACATGAGAACAACATACGCTGCCAGTATTACCCAGAGAGATATCGACTTATGCTTTATGAATTAGACATCCAGTTTGATTTTGAACAGATATTTGTGCTGACGTGTGAAATAAGCTCCAACAGCGTACAAAAATGGTAGATGAATGTAAATAAATAACAAAATTAAAACAAACATAAAATACATATAAATTAAGTAAATATACTGGTAAGTTATATTTAGTGTAAGTTATTTGTATTACTCTATTATTGAACTAGCACATGGCAACATCTATAGTTCTGTTCATGTGTCTCTAACTATAAAAACATTTTCTACTAATTATTATTTGATAAATTTAGTTTTTATATATAAATGGGCTTGTAAATTTTTGAAATACCTTTATGCAATATTTTATATAAGCTGTTGTAATGCCATACGTAACTGTTTGAACTGTTTATCGTTGTTTCCTAAGCTCAGGAATAACTTAAACAAATTACTATGTATTTGTATTAAAATATTTGTTCCAGCATATGACGGTTTTTAATTACTATTGCAAATATTGAGAAGCAAATATTATAAAAAATCATTTTGTTATAATATAACTTTGTTAAAAAGGTTTGATCGTATACTATAATCAATAATGCCTTACAAGTAGTTTTGCCATATGAGCTGCCATCTCTCCTACTTTTGTATGTCTTGCTGCCTTTGATAGTTAACTCTTTTTCTTTCACGTCCTTGAGCGAGGTAGGCAGCCGTGTCATAATCCAAGGTGGCTGACCTTTGCACCCAGCAGCCCTTCAGCAACAATATTGTTTGCTAACAGTAACTTCATTTATAATTGAGGCAGAACATTTTTATAGAAATTCAACCGCATAGAAATTACCTATGAACATTTACTAGGAAGAGACATGTGAAAAACTGAAATGAATTCTTTAAAACACAACAAGGAAAATCTTTGAAACTTTTTAGGATTGTGTATCTAATGTTTCAGAATATGTTACCAACGTATTAGCTAACAGCTAGTGTTTCAGGATATGTTACCAACATATGAGCCAACAGCTAGTGTTTCAGGATATGTTACCAACGTATGAGCCAACAGCTAGTGTTTCAGGATATGTTACCAACATATGAGCTAACAGCTAGGGTTTCAGAATATGTTACCACCATATTAGCTAACAGCTAGTGTTTCAGGATATGTTACCAACATATGAGCCAACAGCTAGTGCTTCAGAATATGTTACCAACATATTAGCTAACAGCTAGTGTTTCAGGATATGTTACCAACATATGAGCCAACAGCTAGTGTTTCAGGATATGTTACCAACATATGAGCTAACAGCTAGGGTTTCAGGATATGTTACCAACATATGAGCTAACAGCTAGTGTTTCAGGATATGTTACCCACATATGAGCTAACAGCTAGTGTTTCAGGATATGTTACCAACATATGAGCCAACAGCTAGTGTTTCAGGATATGTTACCAACATATGAGCCAACAGCTAGTGTTTCATGATACGTTACCAACATATGAGCCAATAGCTAGTGTTTCATGATATGTTACCAGCATATGAGCCAACAGCTAGTGTTTCAGGATATGTTACCAGCATATGAGCTAACAGCTAGTGTTTCAGGATATTTTACCAGCATATGAGCCAACAGCTAGTGTTTCATGATATGTTACCAGCATATGAGCCAACAGCTAGTGTTTCAGGATATGTTACCAACATATGAGCTAACAGCTAGTGTTTCAGGATGTGTTACCAACATATGAGCTAACAGCTAGTGTTTCAGGATATGTTACCAGCATATGAGCCAACAGCTAGTGTTTCAGGATATGTTACCAACATATGAGCTAACAGCTAGTTTTCCAGGATATGTTACCAACATATGAGCTAACAGCTAGTGTTTCAGGATGTGTTACCAACATATGAGATAACAGCTAGTGTTTCAGGATATGTTACCAACATATGAGCCAACAGCTAGTGTTCCAGGATATGTTACCAACATATGAGCTAACAGCTAGTGTTTCAGGATATGTTACCAACATATGAGCTAACAGCTAGTGTTTCAGGATATGTTACCAACATATGAGCTAACAGCTAGTGTTTCAGGATGTGTTACCAACATATGAGCTAACAGCTAGTGTTTCAGGATATTTTACCAGCATATGAGCCAACAGCTAGTGTTTCAGGATATGTTACTAACATATGAGCTAACAGCTAGGGTTTCAGGATATGTTACCAGCATATGAGCCAACAGCTAGTGTTTCAGGATATGTTACCAACATATGAGCTAACAGCTAGTGTTCCGGGATATGTTACCAACATATGAGCTTACAGCTAGTGTTTCAGGATATTTTACCAGCATATGAGCCAACAGCTAGTGTTTCAGGATATGTTACCAACATATGAGCTAACAGCTAGTGTTCCAGGATATGTTATCAACATATGAGCTAACAGCTAGTGTTTCAGGATGTGTTACCAACATATGAGCTAACAGCTAGTGTTTCAGGATATGTTACCAGCATATGAGCTAACAGCTAGTGTTTCAGGATATGTTACCAACATATGAGCCAACAGCTAGTGTTCCAGGATATGTTACCAACATATGAGCTAACAGCTAGTGTTTCAGGATGTGTTACCAACATATGAGCTAACAGCTAGTGTTTCAGGATATGTTACCCACATATGAGCTAACAGCTAGTGTTTCAGAATATGTTACCAACATATGAGCTAACAGCTAGTGTTTCAGGATATGTTACTAACATATGAGCTAACAGCTAGTGTTTCAGGATATGTTACCAACATATGAGCTAACAGCTAGTGTTTCAGGATGTGTTACCAACATATGAGCTAACAGCTAGTGTTTCAGGATATGTTACCCACATATGAGCTAACAGCTAGTGTTTCAGGATATGTTACCAACATATGAGCTAACAGCTAGTGTTTCAGGATATGTTACCAACATATGAGCTAACAGCTAGTGTTTCAGGATATGTTACTAACATATGAGCCTACAGCTAGTGTTTCAGGATATGTTGCCAACATATGAGCCAACAGCTAGTGTTCCAGGATATGTTACCAACATATGAGCTAACAGCTAGTGTTTCAGGATATGTTACCCACATATGTGCTTACAGCTAGTGTTCTAGGATATGCTAGCCACATATGTGCTTACAGCTAGTGTTTTAGGATGTGTTACCAACATGTCGCACAACAGCGAATCCCTTTGAGCTTACTTTGAAAATTGAGATGATCAGTTGAAATTGATTGTCACATGATTTATAAATCCCTTCAAATTGTTTTATATCACTTAAAGATATGTATTTAGATAATTATGCACTCACCATAGGTGATCACCATAGCTATGCATAGTTATAACTGCTGTCCCTTTTGCCACACCTTGTATCATTCTGGATGCTGTCAAACATGCCTGTCCTACAGCTATTGCTGACTTGCTGCAAATGTGAAGACATACCAGTCATATCCCACAGGCTAGGAGATATCAGGTAAAAGCTAAGGCTATAAGAGCTATAAACCAGGAGCTAAGACTATAAGAGCTATAAGATAGGAGCTAAGACTATAAGAGCTATAAGACAGGAGCTGAGGCTATAAGAGCTATAAGACAGGAGCTAATGCTATAAGAGCTATAAGACAGGAGCTAAGGCTATAGAAGCTATAAGATAGGAGCTAAGGCTATAAAAGCTATAAGATAGGAGCTAAGACTATAAGAGCTATAAGACAGGAGCTAAGGCTATAGGAGCTATAAGACAGGAGCTAAGGCTATAGAAGCTATAAGACAGGAGCTAAGACTATAAGAGCTAGAAGACAGGAGCTAAGACTATAGAAGCTATAAGACAGGAGCTAAGGCTATAATATATATAAGACAGGAGCTAAGACTATAAGACTGGAGCTAAGGCTATAAGAGCAGTAGGCTGATAAAACCAAGTCAGTTGCATAATTGGAGAGTTTTCTATATAATTGACATACTACGGTTTATGTATACTGGGCTTTATAGGCACACATGATGATCTCTCACAGCACACCTAATAATTGTGCACATAGTTATTACACCTGATGATCTCTCACGACACCTGAGACTGTCAGAGTACTAGTAATAAATATAGAAATCCGTTACTTTTATCTTCATTCTCTATAGTGTGTCATAACGGTCAGCGCTAAACTGTAAAGGCGGCTGCCCGATTGTCTGTCTTCTATGAGGCAACATTTGCTTATCTTGATTTCGACTCTCGAGCTATCTGAGAATACGTTAAGGTGTCAGTATAGCCAAATACCTATTTCGGCTCAAAAAGGACATAGAGAGCTAAAATTTTGCACGCTGTTTGAAAGACGGGTACCTACTAGCCACAAAAGAATTATTGTTTGATGCAGCAGTTTTAGAGATAATTATGGCCATTTATAAATTTTTTTAGAGCTTCACAAACTTGGATTTTGTGAATCGACTGCTAACAGAGATCATATTCGAAACTTACGAGATTGCAAGCGACGACATCAACAGATTTGGCATGTCTTTCCTTCCGGACTGTTCTAATTGCACAAGATCTAAGTTGGTGGCTTTGATTTAGCAGACTAGGGTTGTAACTGAAGCCTCCATCTATCACCATGTGATGTGTTTCAATGTCTCAGCAAACCGCAATGATTATTAAATGTAAACTTTTAGGTGGTAAAACTTTCACTCCTAACCATGATTAGGAGTGATGCTGCCGACATGCTACTAACAAAGTCAGCTTCCCTTACTTGGTTTCAGGTGAAGCTATGCAACAGGAGCGGCCGGGCTGTATATATTGGCACATCTTTTGTTGCTCGTCACTTGAGAAATGTAAGGACTGCAGTGGAAGGTCTATAAAGGAAAAGTTACCTAACCGATTATTTATTACCCGAAGCTAATAGTTTTAGAATTGACAGTAATGAGAAATTTGGCAACCTTATGGAAATAACATAATTTGACCAAGGTCCCGAGTGGAGGATAATGCTTGTAACACACCCTATCTAAGACTGAAATATACATTGCCAGCTTAATATCATTGAACATAAAACTTGCCAATGTTGCAAGGAGTATTATGGTTAGGTCAGATGATTTCAACTAACTTCAAACTTAAAAGCTGGGGGATTAAAAAAGTGACTACGTTTTATTGCTTTTACAGCCTGTTTAATTCTGGTGTACGTGATTAGATAAAACCATTGGCCAGGGTAACTTCTGTGAACCAAAGCGTGCAGCAAGTTGTGCTCTTGGTGGGAAAACTCTTTTCAAGCTGCATGGCTGAAGCCTATACAGTTGGTTATAGGCTTTGAGGGTAGAGCTCATAGGCAATAGTGTAGACTGGGTTCCAAAGTAGAGCCAGCTCTACATAAGCTATTGACAGGACAAGCGAGGTAGGGGTAAAAAATAAAATATGATAGAATGAAAGTTTAAATAAGTTAAAATTGGAAGTATAAAAAGAAAACATACAGGAAGTTTACGGGTATCAAGATACACAAAAACGTATTTAAAATGAACCTTTGCAACAGGGCGGATTGAAGCAAACAAATATAAATAATGATAGTATTAACAACAATAATAATAACAATAAGAATAACATCAATAACAATAAGAAGCAGTGAAATATCAAAGTTCAGCAAAGGAACTGAAAAAACTAAAGAAAATTGGTATATGTAGCGCCTTATAGTGATAGGAGCACTGAGGGCTACAGGAAGATGTGATGATCAACTATTGGAATGGCTAAACCGGAAGGAAAAGATCTAGCAAATACAATTTGTAGCATTTAAAAAAAATTCTGAAACTTTCTGGATAGTTGGTATGACATTTCTAGCCCAACCAAAATCATCCAAGCTGTGCAAACAGCCAATAATAGCAGCAGTAATGAGAAGACCAGCCTTATTGGTGCAGAATAAAGGAATCGCAGTGGCTGGTGGAAAGATGAAAGGGAAGGAAAATGAAAAGGTAAAAGTCCGAAGTCTGTAAAAGTTACAGACCAAAGTCTGTAAAAGAAATAAGGAAACTATGGAGTGTATTGATGTAATAATAGCCATTGCGATTCAAGCACTGGGAGTGGTGAGAAATCTACAAAAAATTTAGGAAAGTTGAACATCTGAAAAAAGAGACAGAGTACAATTTTCTGTGCTATTGGGGTCTGTGAGAAATCCTGAGAAAATGCTGGATACATGATATGAGGGAACCTTACAGGGTACCACTTGAAAAACTAAGAAAGATCCACATTTAAAGTGATAATAAGAATTATATCTCGCAGCAAGCAATCAGTTTTCAGAGTAATTCTAAAAGAAACACTTTCCCGAGGTCTCATTGGATTTCATAAGATATACCATGATTCATTTATCTATTGCATTCTTATCTATAAACTATTTAAGCTGATATAAAGGACATGGTTGACGACTTAAGTCCTGTTTTTTAAAAATAAAAACTGGGCGCAAGTATAGCTACTGACTAACATGGAACCAAACCTGTACATAGTTCTCCGGTTGAAACATCTCCAGAAATTTAAGTGTGGAAAACTTTCATGCATTTTTTTTAATTTTATAGAGATGTTTAGGTATACCAGACAAGAGAATCTATAGTGAGAGTGTTAAAATACTTGACTTTTTATGGCAAGCTATAAAGTATGCAATATTTCCATCCTGGTGTACAATAGTGAAATTGGCTCACAGATAATTACACATTAGCAGAGTTTAAAACAATTAAAAGTCTAGCGCCCAAACCAATTGTGGCATATTTCACTTAAGGAATAATCTGGACTATACATCAAAAGCCTTTAGTGCCCTCGACCATAAAGCTTAACAGATAAACCGAGTCTCATCCTGTGTAGACTTGACTAAGCTAATCCTAATGACTTCCAGAATTAGAAATGTTACCAGCCGATGACCTCGAGCGAACATTTAGCGAGATTAGTAAAGAGTCTCTGATTCATTTTATGCTGAGCTGAAACCTGCCTGGTTTCATCCCACCCATATATTCCCTACAAGTTTAAATTTTCAAGTACCAGCTATCTATGGCGTGATGATTCGATTTGGAACTTGAAAAAAGATTCACTCAACAATTATATTGCTAATTTTTTTAATTTTTTGTTAAAAGAGATAAAATGTATACATAAACTCGGTCGTTTTAAGTCCTCCTCGTATACCCTTGTTGTTTTTGCATTTATACACCACATGGCACTGCTTTCTTATTTATTGTTGATTTCATTTTTTTGTTGCACCAAATATAAAACATTTTTCCATAAGAAACATTATAGACTGTAAGATTGTAGAATAAATATTCTATAATCTAGCAGTCCATAATATTTTTTATGAAAAAAATGTGTTACATATATATGTAATACATATATATGTTTATATGTATATATGTATATATGTATATATATATATATATATATATATATATATATATATATATATATATACATGTAAATATGTTTATATGTATATATATTAGAGGTGGAACGAGACACGAGACGTCTCGAGTATCGACCTGTCTCGTCTCGTATCGGTCTCGTCTCGACTTAACTATTGCCAAACTCGAGACAGGAAATAGAACTAAAGCGCCTGCGCACGGTTGTTAAAACATGGCTTCTTGCGGTAGCAACAACTCCATATATTGTAATGGATTGCGGGCAACTGCCTCTAAAGTTATACCCGGTCCGTTCCTACCTGTTGCTACTGATTATGTTGGCCACTGAGTCTAATCATGTAGTCCGGACAACAGCCCTGTTATTTTTTAGTTCGGTTCTGTGTCCTTAAAACAGATACCGGGTCGTATCTAATTACTCTTCGGATAATCCAATTTAATAAATTAGACTTTTGCGGGTAAAATGTCTGTATTTTATCGTATCGTGTCTAAACACCAACTGCCCTTCATGAAATTCGGGCCTCTCTTACGTATATACTACCAATCGCGGGTAAAACTTGCCCGGACACAGAGAAACGAACGAAAGGCCGTGTCGACCATAGTCCGTGTTCGGTTAACAATGACGTTTTATAAGCTCGATATAAGAATATACATGTGCATGTATACAGTAATTAATATAATTTCATTAGTACAATTTAAATATAATTCACATACTACAGCTAATACACAAACAAAACTTAACATTAATGAAAAGATAAGAATGAAAGTGTTATCGTGTGTTCTTTTAGTTGCGGTATTTCTTTGTAGAGCGACGGCTATCGGTTTCATTACACATTACATGTACTGAGAAGAACATTCAAGTAAGAACTATTCAATAGATGGTAAAAATATACATGTATAAAGCAATATGTTTATAATAATTATGATCAATCAAGCTCAAAATTCTTAGAATATATAACTTCGGTATTTTAGAGCTGTTTGTGTCACTTTTGTTTACAAAAACTACATGCATATCACTATTAAAATGTTGTATTTAAATCGTTTACACCAGGTGAAAATTCAATTTAAAAAGAGTTTTGTTAATTTCATATATACCAAGTAGCTAGTACTTGTGTAGTGAAATCATCACCAAATGCTCATTATTTTACTGTCTCGTGTCTCGAGTCTCGAATTTTTACAAGACAGTGTCTCGAGTCTCGTCTCGAGCTTAAAAAACCTGTCTCGTTCCACCCCTAATATATATACATATAAAATTATATGTATATATAATTTATTCGTAGTCCATAATAAGTACATGTAATATACATGTATATATGTATATATATATGAGACAACATTATTTAGCATCGACATACCTCCTCCTCTCATTAGGTCGGAAGCTCTCGCTGACCAGGTAGTGACTATGGTCATGTTATTTGAGAATCTCCACGCTGTATACACTATAAAGAACCAAAGTAGTTTTTGTTTCAACATCGGCTTTCATGAAACCAATGATGCGTAAGCTGACAAAAGGCTGCAAACATAGTGGCTCAACTGATAACTCCCCAATGTTACTTGCATATTTCTTTAAGCAGGAAGTATATCATTAGCATGAGAGGTTGACAAGATAACAATGATAGATGACCCCTGGTCTAAAGGTGATCTGGGTTTATTTTGCAAGATATGCCAACTGTAGTCTTTTAGGAACTTCCTTGTTCATCTACAGCGCTTTCACTTGCAATAAATGAACAGATTTTAGTAGCAAACGTTATTCAACTATTTGGCTTTGAGATTAATGATTAAATTAGTTTTCAAGATATGATCCATCTGTAAAACAGTAAAAAATAGAAAAACAATCTTTAAAACTAGAGAGATTCTATAAGAGGATAGGACTTAGTACGATGAAAAAGTAAAGTGGATCTTTTGGCCCTACTTTGTGTCTCTGAAGTTGTTAGTGGCATATAACATCTTACCTGACCACAGCGAATGACATACCCCTGTTAGCAGTACTAAAAGTGTTATGTCATGATTAATAAAAATAATATTGTTAATATTTTATACCGTATAAATATTTACAATATCAACATTATTAATATTTTATATAAATTAATAAAAACAGACAAATGTATCTACTGTTTTTACATGGTACACTTACGGATAAGCCAAGTTGGAGCAAAAAATTTGTACTGGAGCAAAACACATCTGGCTTGCCTTTAAGTGGTGGGCACTACCACAAGGCAGCTCAACGTGAGATAAAATAAGGCTATTACATCGTCTACCCTGCCATTTCCAGCATTAAATATTGACTTTTAGCTTACCAAACCAAAGTAACCGGTTTCACTCAGTATAACGGAAATAGAACAGCTCGGGTGCAGCTTTAATAAATATGAACCTGGATAATATCCCGTTTCTCATTGCCAAACCATGACAACTTGAACAACCATCTTTTTTAATGTCTTATTGCTAACAAAGCATGAGTTTGAACGCTTCTTTATTAGTGCAAAAAAAACATAGATAAACATTATCATATGGTTAAACTAAAGATTTTGCAGTTGGGAAAACTCATAACATAATATAATTGTATAATTGTAAGTTAGTTTACAATGTTTCTACTAACTTGTAGATGCATTTTATTTCTGTATTTTATTATTTTTTAGCTAAATTAATCATTTTTATATAGTTCTTGGTGATAAAACATTTTTTTAAACAAATAGGTAAGTTTTCATAAATGTGTTTACCTGTTGGGTAGACTATACCATTGTGTTTACCTGTCGGGTAGACTATACCATTGTGTTTACCTGTTGGGTAGACTATACCATTGTGTTTACCTGTCGGGTAAACTATACCATTGTGTTTACCTGTCGGGTAGACTATACCATTGTGTTTACCTGTCGGGTAGACTATACCATTGTGTTTACCTGTCGGGTAGACTATCCATTGTGTTTACCTGTCGGGTAGACTATACCATTGTGTTTACCTGTTGGGTAGACTATACCATTGTGTTTACCTGTTGGGTAGACTATACCATTGTGTTCAAATACGATTGGCTGCAACTGATGGAAGTAAACATTGACATATTCTCGCCCGCTGCCGACAGCAACTCTGTACAATAGGATTTCAGCTCTAGAAGGAATAAGGCTTTTTAGCATGTCTGTAGTGGTGAGAGGCCATTGCCGCTGTAAGTCCCCTCTCAACCTTTTCCTGTCAAGTCCAACACTTTCAATTAGGTGAGCGAGTGTGTTGCTATTGCTTTCTTGGAAATATGAAATTGTAGTTTTTTAGTTTTGGTTCAATCGCCAAAAAGTTGTAGTTAAACAACATTCACATTTCCAGAAAATAATTTGAAAGAATTTATTTCTTTTAAAGAGCACTTTTATAAGAACTAATAAAATAAATTACTACAAACTTTTACTCAGCTGGTAAGTATTTGCAGTGGTAAATCAGACTCAAAGGACTGATGAGTTGTAATTTCGCGAATATGAATAGTGAGTCAGTCAGTTCTCATGTTTATCGTTTGTATATAATGTTTGTTGAGCGGCACGAACGAACACCTCTGCACAGTAAGCTATGATAGAGTCAGCTAAACTGTTCAACTCTAAAAAGATCTGCCTGGATTTATATAGACATTCATCATGTGACAACAGATGTTCCATAGGAAGTTGCGCATCGCTTAGTAAAATGGTTGAGCAACATTTTACGGTGTCCGTTGAACAGTTTTTTGTAAATACTCCAGAGATTTTAATGATACAAGGAATGAACTTAAGGCATTATTGATAGAGATCTGCAATTCATGTATGGGCAACTTTTAGCATGACTGAGCTATGAATCACAGATAAGCTATAGGTTTTATGCGCAAGTCCCAATTCCAAGCTATCCTAGCAAACTAGAATGTATGCTTTTCCTTTACAACCATCGAATAAACACAGAAAACATAGAAATAGGAGACAGAAATATGATTTTTGGGACTGATGTTTCTAAACACTTATATTGAATGTTTACTATCTATAGCTATATGCTATATCTATATACTGGGGTCTGTATTCATAATGGATAGATATTAGTAGTAATAGTAACTAGTAATAGTGAATGAATAGAATAAACGGCTACCAACTGAAAACAGAAATTATGTTTATACAGGAAATTTGTAAAGCCATTACCAATTTTTCTCAGATAGCATACCAAGTGAGAACAAATCAGTTAATTTTTAGTAAGATGATATAATGATACCAATAATAGTATTAAAACATATACAGCACTTTGATCAAAGATAGCTTGACCAGAAGAACATCGCTTACCGATCACTTCCTTTCAATATCACCTCAGACTTGACTCGCAGCGGTTGTTGAAACATTTTATACTCAAAGAGCTTAAGATGTTTACAGACCAACTTGGCTATGACCGTTGAGACTGAACTTACTACAAAATAGTTTGATTAAATTTAGATATCTTGTGAAACAATTTTTAAAGTTTTACAACGTTAATCATCCTTGTGAACGATCTTGAGCTAAACAGAATCAGAGACACTTTTTATTAAAAATAACGAGTTGCGATAATTATTCGAATCACGCAACGACAGCCAAGGCAGTGATTACCTACGCACGTGCTCAGTAGGCGTGTTTGTTTGTACTAAGAAAATAAGTTAACCAATAGAAATAACGTTAATGAAACGTTATAAGTGGCGATACACCCAATCATGTGAAAGGTCTTTTTATTAGCGCGGTTTCTATAACGACTGGGCCATATTGGATTTCCTGTTGGTTGTATATCGGTCTGGCATTGCGTAAAAAATGCAGTAAATCAAACGGCGGTTGTTCAGAGTGGTGCAAAGCTTGTTTTCTACAATGACTGACATACTGATAAACTGGTTAAATAAAGAAGTAAAGCTGTCGAAAAAAGTCGGTTAGTGTTAAACTTAGTGTGACCATATTTAGTAATCCAGTATTTTGTTGAAAGTGAATGGCCATCGGGTTTTACTTCGGGATTTTCATTTAGAACATTAGAACAACCTTACTGTGTAGCTCAAATAATTGATTTCAGTTTTTAAAAACTCATTTTCTTTTTAAAGATCTATATTTTAGCAGTAGAAACTGTTGCAGATTGGGTAGGTCCTTCTGGTCCTTCAATAATCAAAAGCTACTAAAATTTTATTTTTCAACTCTGTTCGCTGTCCCGGTGAATAGTAAATGATACATCGGTGGCGTTTTTAAGGCTAGGCAGTGACTTTCATATTTTATTTTGTATGTAATGTCGAAAGCTACTAGCATGGCTTATATCTGCCTAATAATTAACAATAGCGTTATTAATTTTCATAACATTGTACACTGTTGCCTTGTAACAATATGTATGTCTGCTATAAAAATTAATATACGGCATTAATCATACATGTTTAGAGATGCCCACCAATTCTACATTGGCACATTCTGCTCACGGAAGTTATTATTTGTAGACAGGCACAGCTTTTCTGGTGATTTTGCCAATGGATATCTTATTGGAGAAGTGCTTCACAATTATTCCCTTCAAGATGACTTTGACCAGTTCTCTCAAAACAGGTAATTACATTTAGGAATTATTGTATGTAATTATATACATGTGGTATTGATGCCATAGTATGCCATCTTACAGTGCCTAGCGTTGCGTGTTCGCAGCTCGAGTTGTACAACTCGAGTTGCCGTGTTGTACAACTCGGCCTGGGTTTTTGATGAACTCGAGTTGTGTTACGCAAAACTAACACAGGTTTGTAGAAAAGCAAAGTGAGTAATTGGGGTGTCTCATTTACAGAACATTTACAGAAATTTAATAATAATAGTTTAACTCGAGTTGTACAACTCGAGTTACACAACTCGAGTTGTACAACTCGAGTTGCAAACTCGGCACACTATAATTCGCCATTAGCTCTAGTTTTACAGTACATACATATATAGTTTAATTTCTATTAGCTAACGGGTGCCTATTGATGTACCATTGTTAATATAACCAGATCTACGGTTATGCTACCGTAATACCGATATATTGCACCTTACTTTTACAAAGTCGTGTTGCGTGTTCACAACTCGAGTTGTGCAACTCGAGTTGTGAACACGCAACGCGAGGCACTGTAAAGCGCCTTAGCCCTAGCGTAAGTGTGCATACCAAAAAATAGTTCTCAAGAGTTAGTCTGTGTATAAAAAGTGATTGTCATCTTATACAGTGTCATGAAAAATTGAAAAATCTTTCAATTATACATTGTTTAGGCTTAAAAAACCTTAGATGACAAGAGAGGGTGTCTTTGATAAATCATTAAACATAAATTACTGAAATTTGAGTTCAATGAATCGCTGATTATTCTATTAAAGTGAGTATTTGAATTATTAAACGTAGAATCACACAGTTTCAGAATATCGAAATGCTGTATAGGGTCGTCATGTTTAAACCTGAAAAAATTACTTTACAAGTATTTACATTCATCCTTCCAATCTACTACATCCACCATCATATGTTTCAGTTTATGAACTTTTGTGACTACAACTTTCATTTCACTATTCCGACTTCTCCACAATACTATTAGATTACCTACTTTTAAAATACTTTTGTTCAACTCACTCAATAATTCCTGATTTGTGTCTCTAATTTTTCTTTTGTCATGCAATGAAATACATCGTTTTATTGATGATTACCAATGCCAATAAAATATTATACATACATCAGCCGGTCGTTGACATTTAGTTGACCTTAACTGTCATGTTCTGATGACTTGATGTTGACATTTAGTTGACCTTAACTGTCATGTTCTGATGACTTGATGTTGACATTTAGTTGACCTTAACTGTCATGTTCTGATGACTTGATGTTGACATTTAGTTGACCTAAACTGTCATGTTTTGATGACTTGATGCTACTATCTATAGATGACATGTCACTCAACTCTCAACAATAAGAATTGTGTAAAAATTATAATTTTTATTATTTGCACAAATCGACTGCCATCTTATTTCACCTCTTTTAGAACAAGCGAGTCTAAACTCAACAACTTTACACGAATTGAACCGATTCTCAATCTTTTGGGAATCCCTTTCGACAGCGCTGCCGCTCGTTCAATCATGACCGAACGGCATGGAGAGGCAACTAAGCTCATGTACCAGTTGTTCATAGCGCTGAACAAGAAACAGAAGGCGGGGCTAACAGGGACTGCTATGGAGACCATGAGACCAGCAGCTCCGGCTAAACTCGACTACATGAAAAGCCTTATATACAAAGAGGTTAGTTATTTACTGTTGAGGCAGCATATCGGACTAATGTTTTAATTAGATTTCTAGATTATGTTGAAAGTATTTCACAATAATATGAAGTTATGAAATGTAATTCATCAGATATAATATGTGTAGTTAATTGTAGGATCTTGTTGTTGGTTGTATGTTAGCCATACCCTCAAAAAACCAGAAAAGTTAGATATCAAAAGATGGTGAACATATACAATGAGTTTAGGTGAAAATGTTGATAGCTTGAGAGTATATAACTAGTCTATATATGAAGTTAGCTGTATTTTGTACATAAAGAATATGAAATTGTTTTGCAGATGGGATCACATCAATTTCTAGTAAATGTTTATCAAAAAGATTACTCGTCTTTCTATCATTTGAGATTTTATTGGTTCTTTGAGGTGATCTGAATGCCTGGATGTTTCAAGATTAAAAATGACAAAACTTGGTTGCACTGAAAATACTCAGAAAAACATGTGCCCAAAAATTACGCCAATAATTGCACTTTCTGTTTTATGTGATAAATATAGTTTCTTTAGCATCAGGTCCTCATATGTTTACGCAGCATTTAAAGGAAAACATTGAGACCGATTTTAACCAACCTTTCAAAATGTGTACAGTATTATAGCAAGGTATCCGAGTCTATATTTAAAGTTATATTCCAACATTCACAAAATACAAAATAAAATATCTATCAGTAGGGACGTGTAGCACTGCAGCTTGCGCGCAATAGCAGATGTTAATAACGAGATGGACAAAAAGGAATCATGGCTATTGATGTCATTTTTGGAAAAGTCTGGGCGCATCGTTTTCTTCTGAGCATTTTAGCTGCGATCAAGTTTTTTGTAGATTCTGATCTTGAAACATACTGCAGTCAAATCACCTGAAACAACAAGCTAAATCTCAAATGATAGAAAAATTTATTTATATTTTTTATACTTTCTAATAAAATATACTACAATTTTTTGATGTGATCACATCTTTAAATAATACTTATCTTGTTCCTTTGTCAAATTAGATGCAGTTTCATGAAATAATTTGTATTCCGCTGTTTGAGTGATACAAGTAAATGGAGAAAACTTTATATAGTTGAGTTTCCTTAAAAACCGTCTACATTCTTTATTAGCTCATAAGTAGCCAATAAGTGGATAGACTGATATGTCTATTTTAATATTTCACTCTAAGTCTAAGGGAACTTTGATTATGAACTTTTATGAATTGATTATGAATTATATTGAACTATTTGATTAATCATGCTTAATTAATTGATCATTAATTAACAAGCCACATGCAAGTGGGTTTAACATAGGAGTTGTCTTATATTGAAGAAGTAATAGCTCTCGTTCACAACTTTACTTGTTGCAAGCAATGTGACTGGGCGATAAGCATGAGCTTTTATTATCAAACCTCTATAAGCACGAAAAGGCAGACAACAATTAAGTACAGTTTAATTCAATCAAGTGTAATGTTGAAGTGAATTAACATTAATAAGTACCCAAACGTGGTTGATAATGAAACAGTGTTAGTTTGCTTTTGTTCTTTTCATTGTGTTCAGTTATCTGTGAGTTAAACTCATTGCTGATATATCGCTGCTACAGAAATAATGCTAAGAAATAAGAAAAATCCCCATTTAAAGTGATAATAAGAATAATATCTTGCAGCAAGCAATCAGTTTTCAGAGTAATTCTAAAAGAAACACTTTCCCGAGGTCTCATTGGATTTCATAAGATATACCATGATTCATTTATCTATTGCATTCTTATCTATAAACTATTTAAGCTGATATAAAGGACATGGTTGGCGACTGAAGTCCTGTTTTCTAAAAATAAAAACTGAGGGCAGGTATAGCTACTGACTAACTTGGAACCTAACCTGTACATATGTGCAAATATAGCTATTGCCTAACTTGGAACCCAACTCGTGTTTACAGAGGCTGAAACATCTGACACCGAGACAGGCGGATTTAAACCTAGATGCCCTTCAGAATGAGTTTCAACAAAAAGCTGTCAAGTTGGAGAAGACCGCTTTTCGGCTGAAAATGGAGGAAGAGGAGAGAATCAACGATGAAGTGCAGCGTAGACGTCTCGACCTCATGGAGAAGCGCCGACAAGTGCAAGCTCAAATGGCTGAGCGAATCGCCAAAATACAGTAATAATAAATCAACATGTTTTTATGGTGTTTATTTGTTGCATTTGTAATCCTAAATTACATGTAAACTTTAGTATAGAACATCTTAATTTCTGTCTGTGATTGCTAATACAGTTTTTGATGATATTTTACAGTATTTTGAAGTTTGCATTGGGTGTTTAAATCACATCTGCAGCACGTAAATTCTAGTACACTGAGTTTCATACCAGCGTTAAACCTTAGATTTCTTAGACGTGAATAAATTGAAAATCTCAAACGCTTTCCAAAAAGGCTAGTCACACGCTGAGAAGGCTTGTGATCATAGCACTAATAATAACTGATAGTGATTATATGGCGGCGTTGATTGGTTCTGATAATGCTGCTGAGTCAGCCACTACTCACTTTCTATAGCGTAGTTAGTGCTTTGATCAGGAGCTTTTAGATGCCTGAGAGGGAGTTAAACTTAGTTCTACACACTATTGCTCATGTTGTCAAGTTGAAGTAATCAAGTAAGAACAACTCCTCAAATGCATTTAACTGTCTTAGAATACATTGATAAGCCTGTCTCAAAATAAGTGAATTGGGAAAATATATTTTGTTCAAAACACTACATAATGGATACATCTGGTATGCTATAGTTAGCCAACCCTTGCCGTAAAATAATGTGATGTCAGGTAGCCTGAGAAATGGTAGTTTGTTCAGTTGAATCTACTACGTTTTTATTGGTTACAGTGTCATGATAAAAAGTAGGCTTAGCGTGTCTATAAAGACATTACTCTTATAGCTGTCATCTTCTCTTATAGCTGCTATATTTTTTGTAGCTGTCATATTCTTTTGTAGCTGTCATATTCTCAAGTAGCTGTCATCTTATCTTGTAGCTGTCATAGCCTCATGTAGCTGTCATATTCTCATGTAGCTGTCATATTCTCATATAGCTGTCATATTCTCATGTAGCTGTCATATTCTCCTGTAGCTGTCATATGCTCATGTAGCTGTCATATTCTATTGTAGCTGTAATCTTCTCTTGTGGCAGTCATATTCTCTTTTAACTGTCATATTCTCATGTAGTTGTCATATTCTATTGTAGCGCTGCTAAAATAGAGATTCCAGTTCCACCAGCGAGGACTCTTCAGTTGCTTGATGAAAGAAAGCAAAACAGGAAGTTGAATGAAATAACAGTAAGTTGAACTATTGAAAAATATTTGCCAGTTAGCTATTTGTCAGTTGTTAGTTAACTATTCGTCAGTTGTTAGTTAACTATTCATCAGTTGTAAGTTAACTATTCATCAGTTGTTAGTTAACTATTCATCAGTTGTTAGTTAACTATTCATCAGTTGTAAGTTAACTATTCATCAGTTGTTAGTTAACTATTCATCAGTTGTTAGTTAACTATTTATCAGTGGTTAGTTAACTATTCATCAGTTGTAAGTTAACTATTCATCAGTTGTTAGTTAACTATTCATCAATTGTTAGTTAACTATTCATCAGTTGTTAGTTAACTATTCATCAGTTGTTAGTTAACTATTTATAAGTTGTTAGTTAACTATTCATCAGTTGTTAGTTAACTATTCATCAGTTGTTAGTTAACTATTCATCAGTTGTTAGTTAGCTATTCATCAGTTGTAAGTTAACTATTCGTCAGTTGGTAGTTAACTATTCATCAGTTGTTAGTTAACTATTCATCAGCTGTTAGTTAGCTATTTGTCAGTTGTTAATTAACTATTTATTAGTTGTTAGTTAGCTATTAGTCAGTTGTTAATTAACTATTCATCAGTTGCTAGTTAACTATTCATCAGTTGTTAGTTAACTATTCATCAGTTGTTAGTTGACTATTTAACAGTTGTTAGTTAACTATTCATCAGTTGTTAGTTAACTATTCATCAGTTGTAAGTTAACTATTCATCAGTTGTTAGGTAATTATTCATCAGTTGTTAGTTAACTATTCATCAGTTGTAAGTTAACTATTCATCAGTTGTTAGTTAACTATTTATCAGTTGTTAGTTAACTATTCATCAGTTGTTAGTTAACTATTTGTTTCAGTGATAGTATTATTCTGCTAGACTTGGTTGTATAGTTTAATAAACTACTGATACTAGTTACACTCACAGTTATACGATGCTCTACCTACAGCTGATAGAGGATTAGAGTGAGAACTTGTTTGTCAAATTAAGATGGATGTTGTCCTTTCAAATACTTTTAAGCCACTGATAAAATATAAACATGTATGTATTTTTCTCCCGAGTTGCTCCATGTTTGTGTTGAGCCGGTCTATTCTACATTCTCAAGCTTTACAAATATTGCCTAATGTTATTGCGAGATATTTCCTTGAAAGTAGAACTTTAAATTTAAGAATTTAAATACGGTATTGCTCGTGAGCTTCTCTACAATTTTATTTGAATGAGACAAGCCCGGCCTGAGTTGGTATTAAATGTCTCTATGCACTTCAGGGAACTCTCGAAGACATAGCAAAATTTGAGGCCAAGCTAGCTTCAGTTTTGCCTCCATCTAAAGCTTTAACCCTTACAAATGCTGGAGACGCTAAACCAGAAGGGAGAAGCAGCCAGGTATTACACCATCCTATATCCTCAAATTACTTATTGGTTCCTCTAATAACTTTGAGAAGGTCCATGGCTTGCTAGTTGAATGCTTACACGTGAATACAGTCGACACCCTAGTAAGGGTGAATACAGTAGACACCCTGATAAGGTAAACCTCCTTTTATGTAAGTTCCTCATAATGAGAGAATTTATTTAAAGTTTTTTTTTGCTTTGTATTACTTAAGAAATTACAGTTAATTTGGATGTAAGATTTCGGTGTAATTTAGTGATTCGTAATTTAATAGATTCGTTGTTAGATTTAGGTGTAAGTTCTCAAATTCAATTTGAATAACGAGAGTACAATGTTTATTCTTAAAAATAATGTGTTCTTTCTTGCTGCATTTGGTAGAGAAAACGATATACAATTGTTTTACTTTTTTTGCAGCATAGGTCTTGCTGTGGAGAGAAAAAGTTAAAAAATTTTATTTAATTTGATGTGAAGGTGTGCGCTCCCTTTAACTTATTATAAAATTACCATAGCCACGGACCAGAGCCAAGTGAAAATGATAAAAATAGGAAAACTTGTCGATGCGAACTGATACATAATACCACAGTCATTAAATTAATTAGATAAGCTTAGTTTTTGCTCCTTTTAAATGGCCAAAGGAGTTAGTTGAAAGGGATTAGGCTATTTACGTGTATTTGCTGTATTTATTGTATTATGCTTCGTATAACATAAAATCCCTATAATGTAACTGCCCTTGGAATGAATTATTTACATTGCAGGGTGTCTACTGCATAACGAGCAGTTCATTAAATGAGTCATAAATATAACACAAAATTAAGAGTTGTCATCTCTATCTCTCTCGTTATTAAAAAAGCAAACAACTTGTTATGTTATATATTTACATTACTTTGTCTAATTTGCTTGAACATTTTTCTAAATTAATATTCTACCAAACAATCAGTTTGAGTATTCATTGAATCATTGTTCTTCAAATTTTGAAGTGGTGCTGTAAAAGTAATATGCCATAGTGCTTGGCACGGCTGGTCAGAGACGATTTCATGTCTCTCAGAAGCTTTATATCTGATCCAACTTTTCATAGTATATTTATTCTTGAAGTGTTAAAATTTTTAAGGTGTGGGTTAGTTAGTGTATTAGTGTGTAGGGAGTTGTTCTACACCGCACCAAGCCTCCAGTCTAGCTATTCTCCTTCCTAAATTAATGCTTTTAGCTTGCAATGGCCTGCCTTTTGTGCGAGTGATTATGAACGTAAATACAAAGTAAATTACAAGTAATTACAAGTGACTACAGATAAATAGTTGCTACTTCATACAGTATTAGTTCAAATATAAAGTGATTTTGTTAAAAAATGCAATTACATACTCGTACTCAATCATTTCATGCGTTGCTCAAGTGGGCTCTTTTTTGTTTTTGATCCTAAACTTTTAAAAGTTGAATTGCTATATTACTACGATGTTTTCTATGAAGATTTGATATGTCATTTATGATGAATTTCCTTTACTAGTGGGAAATCAATAGATTTATTTTTACTGATCTGTTCTCTCAAGAGTGTTGCGTTAGATTTCTTTACACATGAATTTTGAACTTTGCTATTGCATTTAGATAGTCTATCACACCTAGTAACTACTTGATATGAGCAAGAGACTAGCCATAGTTGACTGCTTGAGTGCCTCAGCTCCTAGTGATTTTAAATTACAAATAGGGATAGTTTTAGGATTCCAGCTTCCATATATCAGTTTGTTGAAAAGGAAATTCCATGAACTAAATCAGTCAGTGCAGCCTACATTTGTTAGTGACACAGCCTAGTCTATAATTAGCAACAAATCACTTAGAACTAGGAACTGAGGCTATATGCTAACTAGGAGTTAAACTGTGCCTGTGGTACATGTACGACATCTTTGTTAGCCGCTTTTGATAAGGTACTCAACAGATCACTCGCATGAGGGAGTTGTCCAACTTCTGCAGATAAATGAGTTTTAATAAGATAATAGTAATAAGCGCAAATGTATGAATTACTAAATGTTTTTCTGTAGAAGCAGGTTTGGGCAATTCAGAATTTTCTGCATTATAGTTGATGCATAGTGTTGTTGATACTACGCATATTAAGATTATTACGAAAAATAGCATACTGATTATGTACCTTGGACCCCCTTGATCATCAGTATCCTTTTGTTTAGATAATCTCTAACTGTTAAAGATGGATTTGCAATGATTAAAAAATAAACAAGTAACAGCTGTTTGCTTTGGATAAATATTGCTGTAGACTAGCTTTAGAATTTGACACTGTCATCTCATAAAAAGCACCTGTTATATGTTGCCAGTTGAATGAGTTGGAATACCTAAAGCCCAAGTCGAACGGGGTCTATATCAGCAAAATAAGGAAACGGCTGAATGAGGATGAGTCAGCTCGTAATGAACGGGAGAAACGCAGACGGAAAGTTTTAGTTGAACAAATGAAAGCTCATGAGACTCAAGAGGTAATAACTCTCTATTCTTTAGTTGTTTGATGTACTTTCACAATACTGTTTTGTTGACAAAGTTGTTTTGGCATATCAGGGAAGTACTAATATTTTTTTAACATCTACAACCTAGAAAGAGACATCCTAGGGAAAGTCTAGCTTTAGTTCTAAACATTGTTAAAGCTTCAAGGGTAGATTCAATTGTAAATTAGTAGATATTAAAACTGACAAAATCATGAAAAAAAATATCAAAAAAGTTTATCAAGGCGCTCTAATATAATGTTTTATGTTATTATAATGCAAATATATAATATTAAGTTGTTTTTTTACATATATAGATTTTATTTTAATTATATAGCAGTTATGTTAATAATTATGCATATGCATGTACATTATGTATATATATATGTGTGTGTATATGTATAGACAAAGTAAAATGGATTCCTGAAAAACAATTTGTTCTTTGCTTGTGCGATTGTCAGGTACTGAAAAGAGGCTGAATTTTCGTGGTGTGGTTGCTTTATGAGCACGTGAAATAGTTTGATGTTATTTGCCATAACTGAACAGGTAACACCACAAATATCAGCCCTGAGATGTTGTTTTTTGTTTAGAGAGCACAACTCCAAATTGTAAATTATAGCGAATGTTTCGCGTATGCATAGGTTGCATCTCTTAGTGCAATTAGAATATGATTGGCATTTTTTGAACGTTTTCATTCTATGTTTTAATTGCAAAATAGAATGAACAACAGAATTCAAAGTTCTGTTTGATTTTACGAGCTATGTAGAATGATGAATTGCAGATGTTGAATCTTGTTTTAAATTCTGGGTCACCTAGACCTACATGTTTCTTTGGATGAAGTTGCTGCTTCTGTAACTGATGCCTTGAGCGCTATACATTTCTTTAAACATGTCAACATTCTTCTGTATTCCTAAAGTTGCAAGATTTGTCAGCCGACTTTTTTTGTCTGTTCCTTCTTTATAGCGTGCATCTGCATATTTTGGAGTTATCCACTCATTAATAGCTAATTTTTAGTATTTCACAGTTGAAGATGTTTCTCAAAGGACTGTCATTATTGAAATAGCTTTTCAAATATTTAAGAATTTTTTTCTTACATTTTGCTTAAATATATTTTTATTGTGTACTGAAAACTGTTTTTATTGCATTTAGGTTTTTTAATGCTTGGAAGAGGTTGGAATGATTTACAGCTAAATGTTTGTCTGTTTGTTGATTTACTTGTAGCGCTTGGTTAAAGTGGGCTTACCATCCCATTTACTACATTAGTTACTTGGTACCAAGTAATTATTTGCAATACTTGGTCATGCTGGTAGCGGAAATGTTTTTAATCCAGTACCCAAAACTTAAAGTTAATAAACGCTGCAAATAGCAATTTTTAGCGTATTTCCTACAGTCTTATTTAAAGAATAGAAAATATGAGTGCTTAGAACACAAGCACACACAAGATTTCCTGTTGCACACTTTTTAGCATACTGAAATAATGATGTTAACATGTTAACAATAATAACACTCATAGTAACGGCTGTGATAACGGTTGGATCTTTGAATAATTCATAGTCTTTGGTAAAACATCATCTCTGTTGTGTTCTTATCTACCTGCGTGTCTGAAAGTGAACCAATGATAGACGAGTGCTGGTTGACTGCTGTCTAGGAGGCAGCAGCGAGCCCATGCAAATGTGGTTTCTTTCTCTTTTCCTTTAGTATATACGGAATAATTAGAGTAGTTCTGCATAGCAAACATTAAGAAGAGTAAATTGCTAATATTCATGATTGGTAAAAAATCTAAATATCATATATTTTATATAAAATATTTATACCACTTATAAATAAGACATATTGATACTCATAGAGATATATACTCACAAAAATATGAAAATAGGATGTGATTATTTTAGCTAGATTCAACGCAGCTTTAGCAATGGACGAGTGATTATTTTGGGTGTCAAAACAAAAGTGTTTTAACAAACTTGCAGGAAAACAGACGAGAGGAAATGCTGGTAAATCGGCTGATGAGGCAATCGCAGCAAGAGAGAAGGATTGCCGTTCAGCTGCTGCAGGCGAGGCACGAAAAAGAGGTCATCAAACAGAACCGACTCTTCAGAGAGAAGCAGTATGAAGAAAGACGACTCCGAGAGTTTGAGGATGCTCTGAATCGGGAGGCTGTATGTTTACGATAGAAAAATAACTTTACTTTATTTTTCTCATCTTTGAGAAACCTCACAAATTTTGTAATCAATTACCACTGATTTTTGTGCCAATGTAATAGAAGTGCCCTTTTATAGAGGTACTAGTCAATTATTGACTCCTTGGATTGTAAAAAATTAGTTTTTCCATTTCATTGTCATGTTTGTCCAATCTACATGCTTGGAGAAATGCCCCACCCAACAGCACCCATTAACCAACAGTCCAGACGATTAGAAAAGGCCATTTGAAAAGTTCTCTAAAGTGTGCTATTGAAAAACACCATTCTCTTGCATAGCTTGTCTCAAGAACTGGGAGTTTATGTACTAGCCTCAGAAAAAGTTAAAAATTAGGCTAAATTTTGGAGTTATCTTTTCGGGTAATTAAGTGTAATTATCTATATACTAAAGGGATTTCAAGCCTTGATAGTAAAAAGGAACCAACTGATGAGATTTAATATTTACTAAAAGTCCAACTTTCAAAATTTGTCATTATTGAAATTTGTGCATAAGATTTTTCTAGTCTTATATAAAATCATCTGTATCTGCCTTTAGATTATGGATTTTGTTTCAAGAGATTTTTGGCGCATTCTCATTAGTGAAGCCTTGTTGGGAATGCTGATTACAAGGTGCAAACTAAGATATATTGCCGTGTAATATTATATCATTTGCTGGGTTTCCATACTTTAGATGGGTTTGGAGTTGCTTCCTTTCCAAATCATAAAAATGGTAAAATCCAAACGTATTTGACGCCATTTTGCTTCACTAAATTCGTGCGAAGGGATTCGCTGTGAGAAGGGGAGTCTACTTTAACAAGTTTGGTTTTGAGAGATACATCACGAATCTTGGGAATATTTATAGTGGAATCTGAATCGTTGAAACAGTAGGGTGCAAATTCGTTGGTAGTGGTAACTCCGAACCCATTCAAAGCATGGAAACACAATGATACAATCAATGGCTGAAATTGTCAAGGCGAAGTTTTGTGCTAAGATTTAGGGGGACAGGTTTTTGATGGCTGCCGGTACTGGCCTTTTTATTTTTGCTATATATCTAGTCTTTGACATATTTTCACATTACCATGATGCATTGTATATAATGTTAAATACAATTCATGTCTTTAATGCCATTATAGTATGTAACTCTGTGGCTTAATGAAAAACCTTTAAAATGCATCGGGGGGTTATTGGTTTTCCATATCTCAATTAGCGAGATTCTAAGCATTTGCCAGTCATGCTATTTCGCCCTGTCCGTCATCAGCCGCAGCAAGCATTTTAGTTTGTTGCCTCATTAAGCATCATTGATCTCATATATTGCAATGTCTAGTATTCGTCTGCATTCCAGGAGTTATCTCGTCTTGCTAAACTAGACTATGTTGAGCAAACGAAGAAAGACCAAGAACTTCATGCTAAGATTGCTGCAGAACGGGCGGAGGCTAGATATGCCCGCCACTACGAGATGTGTAAGGAGATGCTGTCTGAAATAGCAGACGTTGCCTGCAAGGTAACACTATCTCATATTGTGTGACACTTTAGGGCTTACAACTATTTCATAGCCTCAGTGATTTGATCTCTAAAATTTTTGAAAAATTTTGAACACAAAAGCCGAGATACAGTAGACACTCCTATAACATAAATAATCCATTCCGAGAACATTTATGTTAGAAGGATTTTTCATTATACAGACAGTAAATATATGTAAATTGCTTGATCCGTTCCACGATTGTCCCAAACATCACTTTGGTCCTTCAAATAGGGAAAAACTAAACCTAAGTTTTTAATCTAATTTCTGTACAGTAACTGTAGTATGTATCGACAACTGTAGTATGTATCGACAACTGTAGTATGTATCGACAACTTTTCTCATTCCTTTCATCACTTTCACTTAGTTTATAGTCCATGTTTACTGCAATTTTACATTAAGTTAAGATGAGCGCACACCTTCAATGTCAATTATAACCCATTTTTTTCACTTTGCATCATAGAAAAAAATGTCTGATGCAAAGGAAAATAAAGGAATATTTTTATATTTTTGAGATAGAACATATAAAATAAAATGCTATTTTTATGGCTAGCTATGGAACTCATTATTAAATTCAAATTGTAGAACAAACACCGCGACTTGACACTACGAATTTGTTACATAATATAAAGCAAAGGTTTTACATAAATTCTTTGCGTTAAGTGGAGGAATTTATGTTATAAGAGGTTTACGTTATAATAGGTTTACGTTATAATAGGTTTACGTTATAAGAGGTTTACGTTATAAGAAGTTTATGTTATAAGAGGTTTACGTTATAAGAGGTTTACGTTATAAGAGGTTTACGTTATAATAAGTTTACGTTATAACAGGTTTACGTTATAAGAGGTTTACGTTATAAGAGGTTTACGTTATAAGAGGTTTACGTTATAAGAGGTTTACGTTATAAGAGGTTTACGTTATAAGAGGTTTACGTTATAAGAGGTTTACGTTATAAGAGGTTTACGTTATAAGAGGTTTACGTTATAAGAGGTTTACGTTTTAAGAGGTTTACGTTATAAGAGGTTTACGTTTTAAGAGGTTTACGTTATAAGAGGGGAGCGTTATATTATGTTATGGGAGCGTCTGCTGTATTAACCATTCGGATGAACACTTTTCTTGTAAGCTCGTCGGTTTTGATAAGCTGATGGTGCTTGCAAGCTTTCACGATTAGATATGAAGCGGTGTGAGGTCACAAGGTCAGTTGAGTTGACAAGGTCAGTTGATGTCACAGGGTCAGTTGATGTCACAGGGTCAGTTTTTTCATTACACGTAATTCAAACCTTGAAGAGTGTAGAAGTTTTCACATACCTTTTATCCCGGTTGAGTGGTAACCAATACATACCACAACCCTTATGACTCCATGACCTTTCCTACGCAGGTTGGGGAATATCGAGAGTTGACTGAAAACCTTCTTCCTGTTAAATTGTGGAAGGAGTGGAAAACTCTGTTTGTGTCAGGACAATCTTTGTACCCGACAGCTGATTCTACTGCGCAACAACGAGCCCTAGGTCCAACCCCTGCCGATATCTTGGAGCTAGAAAGACAGGCTATCTTGAATGAAGGAGATTTTCAAGATTATAAGGTACTGTCTATACAAATGTAGGCTGAGGGTATTTCCTCTTGTAACGTGGTCAAAAGCATGAAGCTGAAGGTCAAGGATCATTTATGGCTAGTTGTAGTTGATGATGGACTAGTTTGTATACACTCACTAAGTTTTTTTAACTTATGCATCATTTCCGTGTCTGTTCTCGCCATTTCCCTCTGGGTGGGCAAAAATGCGTATACTCTTTATTTCATTTTATATACGTAGTTAGTAGCCAGTAGTTTAAGACAGCATCCGACTCTGGTAGCATTTGTGTCTTGGAACTGATAGTTTTCTTTGCAATTTAAAGTCAAAAGTTCCATACAGTCACTTTCTCTATATTACTGAAATAGCGAATGGTTTTAAATACCAGCCAATTAGAAGCATAGCTGAGCATGTACCAACCTATTAGAGACAAACCTGACCATATGTGTTTTTTGAAATTCTAATGAATTTTTGTTACGTTCTACATATTTGTCATGAAAATTAAAACTGGAAATTTTCAAAAAGCTTCCATTGATGCTTTAGTAACTTTTTTTAATCACATATACTCATTTTTGAAAATACATATAGATACATATAAACACAGATAGATACATATTGATGTTTATAGATACATGTAAACACATATAGATACACTAGCTGTGCTACTCGGTGTTGCCCGGGTAATAGAAAAGTCTTTGGACAGAAAATTGATTTGTATTTAACATATAACAACATTTGCCATTCTAACTATCAAACTACATATCATGAGAAAAGCGTTTTGTCTTATAAACAATGAGAAGTAGTGAGGGTTTTTGCTATTGACCTGCACGCTATTAGCCAGTTTAATAATGTGAGCGAACAGCTTCTCGTGACGTTATGCTATGACCCGCATCATACGCAAAGCAGTTAAGTATTTGCTCTCATATAATGATTAATATTAGTTAGCTAGTGATTCGATTTCTGTAGTCTGGTGAACGGCGGAGACCGAGATCGAATCTTCTTCTGTACGGAAACTTTATTCCAAAATTTTAAGATCTATAGCCGGGCAATCAATCTTACAAACCTATCCACGGACATACTTTGAGAAATATATATATAGATATACAGTAGATACATATAGGTGCGTGTAGATACATATAGGTGCATGTAGATATGTATAGGCACATGTAGATACATATAGGCACATGTAGATAAATGTAGATGCATTTAGGTACATTTAGATACATATAGGTACATGTAGATACATATAGGTACATGTAGATACATAAAGACTTCCCTACTGCTTTGTATAGGAAATGACAGGAGACTGGGCACCCCCAGATGACAGCGATATTACAGCACCGCCTCCATCCAACCCTATTGTTGGACACGTGATCAACAGGCTATTCAATATGGTCCATCCACCAACTGTAAGCCAAACAAGTTTATTCTTAGCTCCTCACATGTGCATGTGTCAACACTCATGCATGGAAGTTGTCTTCTCATATTGTCGCAAAAGGTTGCAATATTCTAACTTTTTGGAATATCATTGTGATGTATCCCAAAAGTTATTCCTGTGCATATCCTTGAGGGGAAAGTGTGACATATTGTTAAAAAAGCTGTATTGTGGAATGGATATGAGATAAGCATTTGTTTAGTTGGAGTTATCTTCTACACGTTGCTTTCGGCGAAATTTAACCAGCATGGCAGTTCTTCTATCAGAGCGATGGACAAACAAATCCTATAAAAATATTTTTATTATACACGAAGAAATTTGTCTGAAGGCAAGCGTTTGGTTATCGTAGACTAAAAACGTTGATATAGTAATAAAGATCTCAGGCCACTGCTTTTGTTGATGCATTGGCCAATGCGTTTATCGACTGCCAACGCACTCAGTTATCGTGTGCCATCATGGCCTCCAATCAAAGCAAATATTAAAGTACTTCTTAAGTTGTGAGGGGTAAGTGATGGGAATCCTAACTTTTATCTAATCACGTATCTCCACTGGTTGAAAATTTGAAACCACCCCTTACATTTTCAGCGTCATTAAAAACCACCAATTTATTATCAAAGTTTTGCATACTACAGTAATACCCAATTTTATATGCAAGAGGTGATACGGTTGCCTTCTACTCAATAGCCGTAGTATTCAATAGATCACTACTGAAGGTCACTCCTTTGTAACCAACTTGAACATACAAATGCAGTCTCCATCACTTCTCACTCAGCATGTCTTTGGTAACTCTCAAATATTTGTTGAGACTTCCGAATGGCTCCACACTCCATGTTTAAACTAAAATATTAAAAGTTGTCTCATAGGGTATTTACTCCATACTTTCATCATGATTTCAAATGTTCAAATTTCTTGAAATATCATTAAAGGTTTGCCATCTAAGTTGGTCTTTCACAGCTTTGTTTACTTTTCTCTATAATGGTAGTAAAAGGCACTTGTCCTTCAGGATTCATTTGATGTCTGAAGTGCCCTTGAGTTTCACCACTAGGATTACCTTGACGCTAGATACAGTACTATTAGTGTCTGTTCAGACGGAGCTGTCTTCTTATACCATTATCTCATTTCATACTCATTTCGTTTTTTGAGGACATTTATAACAGAATGCTTTTCACATATTGATGTAATGTCATTTTCGATTGTCCATTTGAGTAGATATGTGAGTCTATCAACAACTATCAACACAAACGCCTACTTTGGAGCTCTACATGTGTGTTTTCAACGAATCAAAACTATTTGGTCTTTCATGGTTTCTGATTTTGCTATCACGTTTCAAATATTATTCATTTACCTTGTAGCCATCTCCAGCCGTTGAAGACAAGACACAGCTATTTCCTGTAGAAACTATCTATTTTTCAGAATATGATTTTCTAGTTTGGAGAAGTAGTGGAGCGTTGTATGTTTATGTAATTGCACTTGGATTAACCTTCTTTCAGCCTCCCCCACCCGCACCTGAATTTCCTGCATTCCCTATCAAAGCATGCATTCTAGGCAAGGCCTTCAGTGGCAAGTCAACTGTGGCTCAAAGAATCGCAAATGGTAAGAAGACAGGCTATTATGTATTACAGCTGTGTGAGACACTTTGAGGTTTCAATAGATGCTAATTTGATATCATCTCATCTAGTTGAAATGAACTTTAAAAATTATACAATCTCTGAATGTTGCTGTTCTGTTTTTAGTTCAAGTTAGTTATAACTAGTATACTGTTATGTCTTTAGTTCAAGTTAGTTATAAGTTTTAACTAGTATACTGTTATATCTTTAGTTCAAGTTAGTTATAACTAGTATACTGTTATTTCTTTAGTTCAAGTTAGTTATAACTAGTATATTGTTATGTCTTTAGTTCAAGTTAGTTATAACTAGTATACTGCTATATCTTTAGTTCAAGTTAGTTATAACTAGTATACTGTTATATCTTTAGTTCAAGTTAGTTATAACTAGTATACTGTTATGTCTTTAATTCAAGTTAGTTATAACTAGTACACTGTTATATCTTTAGTTCAAGTTAGTTATAACTAGTATACAGTTATATCTTTACTTCAAGTTAGTTATAACTAGTATACAGTTATGTCTTTAGTTCAAGTTAGTTATAACTAGTACACTGTTATATCTTTAGTTCAAGTTAGTTATAACTAGTATACAGTTATATCTTTAGTTCAAGTTAGTTATAACTAGTATACTGTTATATCTTTAGTTCAAGTTAGTTATAACTAGTACACTGTTATATCTTTAGTTCAAGTTAGTTATAACTAGTATACAGTTATATCTTTACTTCAAGTTAGTTATAACTAGTATACAGTTATGTCTTTAGTTCAAGTTAGTTATAACTAGTACACTGTTATATCTTTAGTTCAAGTTAGTTATAACTAGTATACAGTTATATCTTTAGTTCAAGTTAGTTATAACTAGTATACTGTTATATCTTTAGTTCAAGTTAGTTATAACTAGTACACTGTTATATCTTTAGTTCAAGTTAGTTATAACTAGTATACAGTTATATCTTTAGTTCAAGTTAGTTATAACTAGTATACTGTTATATCTTTGACACGTTGAACCAATCGTAAAATTTTAAAGTTCCCAGTTTTGGAAAGCTGTGACAGCAGCTTACACAGGCTGTTACCAGAATGTTATTAATATTTTAATCGTTTTTCTTACATAACGTTAAAGTTTGTTAAAAAGCATAACTCTGAAATGAATTTAATTTGTGTAATAACAAAGACATAAAAAATAAAACATACCGGTTAAGACCCAGCACAGACACCATCGATGGCTAAGTTATTTGATTGTCTTTATCTGTGTTGTTGCAGTAACTGCTATATTTGCAAGGCTAAAATATTTGGGAAAAAATGAATTCACTTTTGAATTAACGCTTTCAGTTCCGGACTTGTTTAATCAAAATTCACTTTGGTTCAGTTAACTAGCTCCAGTTTCTCAGACTTTCACACAAACAGGAGTACATACATCATTTATTTTCTTAGCATTAATAAGGAGAGTTCAAGATGGAGTTTCAGATTTTTATTTTAAGAAGGCAAATACTTGCTGTTGCTGGTGAATTTATTAAATACATTGTGGAGCTTTTAATATTGCTGCCATTGAAACCTATCCATGGTTTGACATACACTCTTTATTCATCGCTTTTTCTGGCTGCCAGTTTAAAATTATGAAACTTTTGTTCACCGATCTTGCAGGGAGCATGTACTTATCACTAGCAGCTCAGCCCTCATAACTCTATGGTCTCCTTTGAATCTTGTTGACTCTTCATAATTCTATTGGTAGTAGATTTTCAATTCTTTTTCCAAAGTTGATTTAGTTAGAGCAATAACACAATTATTCTTGCTACAGATCATCCTTATTATGAGAGTGTGCTGTTTCTCTTTGACTTCTATAAACGATATATTCAAGGTTGGTCAGACCTCGCCCCGCATGATACGTTTAGACATAGAATCCTGCTGCGCCTCTATATTACACTTATGTAAAATTATTTCAGAAGTTGTTTAGTAGAAGTTGATAGCGTGTTGTGACTTGTAGCATGTGACAAAGTACAGAGAATGTATCCAATATATCAGTTGATAATGATCTCTCACTCTCCCTCTCTCTCCCCCCCCCTCCTTTATCCCTCTCTCTCTTCCCCTTTCTCCCTCTTTCCTCTTCCTCCCCTCTCTCTTTTTCTCTCTCTTTCTCTCTATGAGTTGTTTCGACAATGACGGTCTTATGGTTTAGCCTTTATCACTGACTTCCATGCAGCTCTGTTTTCTTCCTTCTCTTGTCATCTGTTTGTGTCTAGTTTTCTCAACTTCGGGTTACGTTTAGCTACATCTTCGTATCTCAGTCTCGGTCTGCACTGATTTTTCTTTTCCTTGTGGAGTTGTGAGTATAGTAATTGCCTTGGCAAACACACAAAATACATCCTGTGCGCATGTCATGATAATTCATGATAACGTTGAATGTCTAAGGAGTAAGGAATACTTTATTTCTCTTTCATCTACATAAAGTTTCACACACATACACTGCTCTGACTGACAGATAAAAGACAGTGAAACTTGATGTAGCTGAGAGAAATAAAGATAAGTGTTCATTGACACTATTTAACATTTCACTTTTATTATATTGTATTTAATATATTATTTGTATATTTACTTGTAATGGTTGTTTAAAGATTTCATATTATTTCAATGGGAAACTTTGCATTAATGATCTAAATCTTAATTAATTTTATAATCTCTACACTTTAAATGACATGCTTTCTGTTTTCTGTTATCTCCACCTTCTTGTACATTATATGATTATGAAAGACATTTAACTAAATTACCACAATGTCAAGCGTATGATATAAAACCAATCTGTTTATATAATAAACTTTATTTTTAGCGCAAGTATTTTTCTAAATTTTAAGTTTATATAATACCTGCTGCTGTCATTTGTCTCGTGTCTCCGCCTACTCTTACTTCAATGTACTTTCAGTCAGCAAGATATCGTTGCTTATATTTGCTGCTTATTTGCACAAACTGCTTATTTGCAGCTCATCGTCTCACCATACTGAACGTGGATGAGGTAGTGAAGGATGCCATAGAGGCGTATAATTCCAATGAGGCGCCTCCCAGAGAAATAGCTAGTGACTTCATTGAGTCTGTTGGTGAGTACTCCTTTAACAAGGTTTGATTATAAGGAGAGGTGGAGTATAAGGGGGGAGGAATAGCACCTTAATAATTATTAGAAAGATGTTAGGTTATGAGGTTATTTGGCTTTGTTTTCCATCTGTTTATTTATTTTTAGATGATAAATAGTAGTCTTGTACTCATGGGCCTTATTAAGTGATGCACTGAGCGTGTGTCTTTTAGCTTTAGGAAAAACGCCAACATTAGACACAGATACAAGCATGGTTGTAGCAGCTAATGAAGACCAGACTGCGGAAGGTCAAGGGTCAGTAGCGATGTCAGGAAATGCCTCTCCAGCATTAAGTCAGCGGGAAACCAGTGCAGCACCAACAACACAAACCGAGAGTGGTCTGTGTAGATATTGTAATATACTATAAATTTTATTGTATTAAACACCAGGTTTCTTTTTAACTCCGGCGGATGGTATAAACTTTCCGTTATTGTATGTGAAGCCTTGTTTGGTGTCCTGGGTTATCTGTTATTCAATCGAATGGCTAAATTTCTACTTTTGAGTACTTCAATCACTTTCTTCAATATCTCTGATTTATTCAGAAGGCTCAGTGACTACCATTAGAAAATAAGTTTGTTATCTGGTAGACTTCTGGTGGAACTATTATCAGCAGTCAGATGGGTCTATTTCTAAACTCTAAAGACTTAAAACAGAACATATTTATAATAAAAGTGTTTACTTCTGATGTACATTCTTATAGCTAAGAGCGCATCTGTAGCAAAGACCAAAGGGAAAAACAAATCGGCCAAAGCAAACGAACCTGTTCTGACTCCACGGGCAAAGCTGGGAGGGAAGGCTCTCAAACTATTGAAGAGAGGAAAACCAGTTGATGACCAGTTGACAGTCGATATTTTGGCAGAAGCCATCAGGTGTGTGGTGACTCCAATGGATGTTTCAGTCATTGTTCTGGCAGAAGCCATCATGTATTGCGTGTGAATCTGTCAGATGGCGTTTTGGCAATCATATACCGTATGTGAATATCTTAGATTCTGCAACTTTAAAAAGTTGGTCTGTAAGAAATGTCAAACAACTAAAACGATGACAAAGTCTGTTCTGTCATTTCAATTAACTACCAAATTTGTTTCTCAAAGCATGAGGGAATTAATATAGCATGTCAATATATTTATATCTAACAATTAGATTGTTGGTGTAGGTGGACTATACCTATCTTTTTCGGCTTGATGTTCTACTCTTTCACCACCAGTCACCTGAATAGTACAGAAGCAGGAAACACAACTGTGGTTGCTCCAGAGAACATCATCTATCTGAAAAAGATAATTACGGTTACAGTGCTCCAGTTATTTGTAACAATTTTGTAACACTTTGTAAATACTTTTAGGGCGATTCCGGAAGGTACAGGGTGGGTTATCGATGGCTTTCCTACAACGTACACTCAAGCTAAACTGCTAGAAAAAGCTCTCAGTGGTTTTGATGCTGGGGCAAAGTAAGTGTTAAGATTATTTAGTAAATGCGTGTAACAACATGCCAGCCAACTTTAACTGAAATTGTCTGCTCACTTTCACTGAAGTTGTCCGCTCACTCTTATGTGATAACTACATGCTTGTATGATGACTCAGACCATGTATACTGCTGACTTGTTAAGAAGCGAAGTCTTCCAGATTCAAGACTAGTCAACCTGCAGTATACTGATTACTTGTTATAATATTAAAATGTTTCATGGCATCCTTGTTGTTTGCCATCAGATTTGAATGGCAAAGTTACATAGCTAGAACTAGTAGATATATTTTTAAAATTTTGACCTTAGCTTCTGTTGACTTGTAAACAGTGATATGTTTTATTTGGAATAAAACATTTTGAACAAAAACTATGATGAGTGAAGCTAAAAGGATAGAAAAGTAGAAAATGTTTGTAATAACTGCTCTGACATGAGATGGATTACTACACGCACGTTTCATCTTTTAGCACGAAGTTAGAGCATGAACTTGAAATTGTTCCAACACCGGTTGGTTCGCTAACAGCTGTAGATGATGTTCAACCTTCGCCTGATAATTTAAACACACTTCCTGCTCAATCTTCTCATTCAACTCCACACGCTGCATCGTCTGCTTCAGTCACACCCACTCCTTTTCCTCTTGCACAGACAAACACGCTCTCTCAACTTCCAGCTGCGAATGAAAACTTACTAGAGTCTAAGTTTATGGATTTTTCTTCCAGAAATGATGATGCAATTCAGTCAAAAAAACGCAGTGTTAAATTTGCTGGTGACAAACAATTACCGTCTCCTTCCCTTTCAATGGGTGGTCTCGCTCCCATTCCCAACTCTGAAACCGTGGCTGGTCTCCAAGGCAATATTAGTTCTGACGCACACTTAGGCCAGAGCGAGGGCTCAGCTCCATACACATCTGTCACCCAGGGCACTCCGCTACAGGCTGAAAAATTTTCATTGCAAGTTTTTGGCTATTCTCGCTCTCGCTTCCCTTTGCTCTCTTTCTGCTGTTCGCTTATCAAACTAATGAGTCCTTTAATAGTTCTTTATTTTGATTTACCAAAGGTTTTTGCTGTAGCAGTTTAGATGAAAAAGACAACTATCAAATCGAGTCTTTTATGTTAGAAAACCTAGTTTTTGAATAATATATAAGTAAAATGGTTGCATAAATTGAATGTATGGAATAAACAGGAAAAGTAATTTGTTGTCAAAATAATTAGGAAAAATTTCATCAGCAATATGCTCAATGTATGATTTTATAAGTTGACAGGCTCAAAAAGTTGGTCATTTGTTAAATAATAAAAAATCATGTCAAGTCGAACCTCAACTTACAAATACCTTGACGTATGAATGTTTTAACATACAAAGTGAATTTTTTAGCAAATAGTTGTTTTAACATACGAAGTAAGTTCTAACTTACAAAATCTATTTTGTTAAACAGCAGTTTTCTAGAAGAAAATACAAAACCTGGTTCAAGTTTAAAATGAAGCTAAAGCATTTAAATAATAAAAAGCCATAAATTTAGTTGATCTACATCATATCTTGTGTGATATATCGCAAGTTAAGTCAGTTATTCCTATCATTCATTCGATGACTGAACTTGCAGGAGCTAGTCCGATGTGTCTGCATTATTTTGCAGACAATATCGAAAATTTTCACTTTTGGTCAGCACCATTTAGAAGCTATCATTCATTCAGGTCTAAATGATACATGAGAGGAATAACAATAAGAACATATTAATAATAATAATAATGCTCTGTATGTTTGTTATATCTTAATATTGTTGATTACGGGCTATAAAAATCTTCTACTTCTCAGCGATGAGGAAGAGGAGGCTGTTAATAAAACAGTCCGGAAGTAAGTGTTTCTCTTGGAGCCCAGGCTTTGCCACACCCTCCTGTTTTGTGATTTCTGCATCCTATATTGATAATCTCACATCCCAGACTCCCCAATCAGTTCAATATGATTACTCTTGTACAAGCACGTCATCTTTGGGTTTCGTATGAGTTGACTGAATTATCTTTTGAAAATTTCAAACTCTGCACTTTCAATTTTTGCAAAACACAGAAAGATCTGTAACAAACATCTTTAACTGTAATGTTATCTAAATTCAGCTCTTGGCTTGTTCATGAAATAGCGGAGAAGTGTATATGATTTATGTGAATGCGCAATTATACGGTTACAGCATGATGATTATGTAAATGTACAGACCTGCTGCCTGACATATAATCTCGAGTCTCTTGGAGCTTTTAAAATGGAGAATTCGCTGGCAAGAAAATGGCCCCATACATGTCATGGTGTTTATCATTTGAGTGAAACCACAAAATTTTGACCTTGATGAGTTTCTACTGACCGTTTCGATAATAGTGACTCACAGTGCAGTAGAGCATGGCTATGTCGAACTGCTGCAGTTTGTTCCAAAAATTTGCTATTGCTAAAGCCACTCCCATGATCTCGTTATCTTTGAGGCTACATAGTTTCATGAAGGAATAGTATGGTATAGCCATGCTTTGAAAACAGCCGTGTCTGTTATACCCATGATGCACTGTTGCACTGTACTTTTATCGTTTGAATAGTAAAATTTTTACAGTAATCTAATCTGTGATTTGTTTTTGTTATCCGTTCTTCTCGCTATCATTTTTCTGACTGTCAAAATGCTGACTAAAGATACAGTCATGTGCAAATGTATGGAGCCGCCCAATAATTTTATACACTTGAACTTTAGGACTCGATAAGCACAATATAATCAACTTAAATATGACAAAGATATATATTATTTTAATCTTCAAAATGCACTCTTTTCTGCAGTATTATTGTATTATTTGCGAGTTAAAATTTAATCTTCCGTATTGCATAATATTCTCGCTCACTGAGATCTGCTCTAAGTGAATGAAGCATTAGCAAAAGTTAATAGGTGCTATCTTCTTTTTCAAACCATTGTCCTAAAATTACTTTAGCTTTTCACAAATTTTTGACATTTCCTCTTCTCTAGCAGTCAGTTTCGACAGTTTAAGCAATAATTTCTCAAAATATCATTTAATGAAAAAAATATTAAAAATAAACACTGCCGAGAATTGTAACAGCCAGAATGCCATTAAATACTAATAAAAAAGAAAAACAGACGGAGGAGGTTCTCAGCATTAAAATCCTACCAAGTTTCTGTATTATGCTCTTTTTTAAGACAAATTACAATTTGTTATATGCATTTCAGAAATAATAGATTATTGTAGGTGGCTCGATATTTGTGCACATGACTGCAAGATTGAAGAATGATTTAAGATATTCGTGAATGTTATTCGTTACTTCTCTCGCTATTCCTACTAACTAAAAATGAATGGTGTATCCAATAGTAACTAGAAACTTCTAGCTCATGGATGTTCTTAGTTTGTTTTTAAAATAATCTTCCATTATTATTATTATTACATATATTTTTATTTGTGTCACACCTACTAGAGATCCAAAGTTGACTAAAGAGAAGTCGATAGCAAAATCTAAGAATTCGCGTTTAGCCCCGGATCCTAAACCTGCTCCTCCTCCGGCCGAACCAACCAGTGCAATTAACGTGGTTATCCTGTTTGATGCAGCGGATGCAATCTGTCTCAAGAGATCTGCAGGGCGCTATGGTGAATATATTTATATTTAGCCTGTAGTTTGTGTTGCACCATGTAGAAGGTAGAACAATTTTCATGGCCAATAAATGTCTTGCGATGTCGACAGCTCATCAGGCATAAGCAAGCCTCAATGTTAATTGTTCGGTTCACTCAGTGGGTTCCCATTGACAGGCTATGTTCAATACACCCGTATTGACATAACCAGAAATTGATCAGTTAGTATGAATCTCAGGCTAGATACACTCATCCTTGTCCTCTTAATCTTACTTTAACATAATACGGATGCTGCCGTATTTGTGTCTTAGTTTCTGTGGCTCGGAGACTGGTTTCACTTTGTCTCATAGAACAGTAGGTAAAAGGTCTGTTCACAATCTAATAGAGGTACCCTACAGGATGAAAATATTCGATGAATATAAAAATTCGCGATTTCGCAAACAGTCAATTCCGCGAATAATTAAGTTCCGCGAATAATTAGTTCTATTTTTAAACACAAGGGAGAATAACTACTGCCTCAAATTAAAAAGTAGTCACTAGGCAGAAGTACTAAACGTAGCCGAGTTCCAAAACTTTTTAAAAAATCATCGCCGGGCTTCAAGGGGTAGATGACCGACCGTTGCGCAGTCTGCGTTTATTAGCTTTACTGCCAATGGGTCGTGTAGATTATTGGACTCTATCTCGCACTAAAACGAATAATAAAGCGGTAGGGATGGAAAAAATAAATATTGCGTTTTACCAAAGTAAAATTCAATTATTAATTTAGTAAATGGTTTTGAAAAAACTCATTACTTACCACAAGTTGTTGGCTCATCAAAGGCCTCCAAGGCGTTGAATATTCGTGATAGCCTCTGGACGCAGCAAGAAATTTATACCGGTAGCTTAGCATGATCAACTCGTAGTTGTCAGCTAAATACCTAGAAACATAAACATGCGGTGTACGCAGCGAGAAATATTTACTACCAGCTTAGCATGATCGACTCGTAGTTGGCAACTACCGAAACCTAAAAACCCGGTGTGCGCATGCGAAGGGTTAACTCTATTGCTAGCCGCAATAAAGTTACCTTTTTATAGAGAGTGATTGCATTCATGGCGAATAAATTTGTCCGTGAATATGCATGAAAAAGGCATTTTGCGCGAAACTTAACTCCGCGAATAATTTCATCCTGTAAGGTAATTGCTCCTAGTGGCTATGGGATTGGTCTTTGAATGACAGATTTTAATGTCTTCCATGTCAACATGTTACATACTTTACATATATATATATAATATATATATAATATATATATACCTGATATACATGTACATGCTCTATACTTATATAATTTATTTATGATATACAGGTGAACTATGTAGCTGCACAATTATTCCCAGAAGTGGCAAGGTTGTTGATTGGTGCAGGTGGTAGAGTTTCAGTATTGAGCTGAAAGTTGAGAGATCGAATCCTGATATAAGCCATTGTTTTTCTAACTTCTAAACATAGCTTTGGATGCACACATTTCTTATCATAGTAAAGGTTATATGTATTCTTGTGATAGTTTATCATTTTCATATTGGCTATCTCGTGTTATTGCATTTATAAATCATATAATGTAATAGAATTTTGAGTAATAAAAGAACCTTTTATAAATTTTTGAATTGTGCTGATAGTTTTTAACTATTATACAGAGGCCCAGATGTCTCAGCAGCAGTACCACCAGGAGTTCAATCCTCCACCAGAGGGCAGTATAACTGGAGTTCAGAATCAAGAACAAATTTCTACGGTTACTGATCAAGCTTATGATGAACAGCAGGTCTGTTCTAGTGTCTCCTTGAGTCTAACTGTATTTTACTTTTTGTCAACTTTTCCTTTTGGCCCTTAACCAATACTCTACATGTGGTTGCAAGAGTATCACGTGATATAACGTGTTGCTCTTTGTGAGAGTTGTCTTTCAATAAATACAATTGAAGATTTTGTAGGAACGCGACTCCAATTATACTAATATACCTTGCCTAGTGAATGGAAATACACTAGGTACGGTATATAACAGCATGTAGATAGTCACATGTTGTTGTTCTCTTGTTATTGTTATTACACTCTATGGCAATCTAAGTTCATACATGTTTTACAAAGATTCAGACAAGAATCACAGGCTTCCTTGACCACTGGCCAAAGCTGGAGAAATGGTTTACCAAGTTTAAGATTCTGCAGAAAGTGGATGCTTCGCTTGAGGAGACACCTCTCTATCTTGAAACAGAGAATATCTTGGAGGACACAGTTGACAGGGTCAGTGCATCACTCTCTGAAATTGATAAGTAGATATACTAGATTAGAGTTTAATTGGTGTCAATAAAGTTGAGTTTACGAGAATCTTTCAATGAGCAAATTTTCTAATTTTTTTCACCTGGTTTTAAAATATTCTTTAGAGATTTGTTGTGAGCAAAATACGTACAGTCAAACATGGATAACTCGAACTTCAAGGGACCGAGCAAAAGTGTTCGAATTATCAGAGCGTTCAAGTTATCAGAGCACTGTCACAAGTCCATATATTTACTTATTTATTAGTAGATACATGTACATATACAAACTATAATATAAATCAAAAGCACAAATGGCTTGTTTCAAATTAAATGCTTCTAATGTAAAGTTTAAAACGTTTTCATGAAAAAGTATAGAGATTTTTCTATCACTTGAGATTGGTTTGTTGTTTGAGGTGATGTTATTGCCAGGACGTTTTTCAGATTGACATTGGCAAAACTTGATCGTTGTTGAAATGCTCAAAAGAAAAGACATTTTTTTCTTTTGGGGTTTTACCCACGATCAATTTTGCCGTTTTTTCTTGAAGTTTATGCAGATTACCTTACTTTACCTGGGATTCGTTAAGAGCAACACTCCGAGGCAGTTCAATTAAAGGTTTTACGAGATTTTACAGTACATTCTATATCGCTCACGCTTTTTTAATAGATACTTATTGAATGTACACACGTATTCTGTGTTTAGGTCAAACGATGAATAGTTTTTTGTAGCTCAGACAACGTATACATTTAATTACAAGAATTTTTAAGACGATTTAAACATTCAACATTCCGATGTTGATTCAACACGGAATCAACGTCGGAAAACTATTCATCACGGGCTAGCTGGGTTACGCCACGCACTCAAGGATTTCGCCACGCACACACAAAACAAAAACAATATGCGATTTTTGTTTTGTATGTGTGTGGCGAAAATCCTTGCACCCGTGACCCGGCTAGCCCGTGCTATTCATCGTATCGCAGTATAAATCAAATTTCACCAAACTTTTAGAAAAGTCGTTGACAAAAATATTTTGCCGATGGTGGTAATAACGACGCTTATGAATTACGAAAAGATGAAGTTTACCTCTATGGCTTTGAATAAAGTGATTTTCTAAAGCGATAACAACCGTTTCGGTAGCCGTTGGGCAAAAAAACAGTTCGAATTAACAGTGTTGAGTTCGAGTTATCTATAGCAATTTATCATTACGTGGGAACGGACCAAAGAAAATGTTCGAATTAACCATGTGTTCGAGCTATCCGTGGACGAGTTATCCATGTTTGACTGTATATAGATAATAAACTAAAACAATATTTTGTCACATGATGAGGAAATAATTGAAAATAACCTACTTTAGAGAAGACTTCCTTCAAGCCATGGTTTCTGAGCTTGTGTTTAGCCTGAGTACTTACCGTAGTTTCAAGAGGGACTGCTAGCAAGTCTTCAGCTCATACCAACTCAATCTTTCTATTTTAGTAGAGTCTTGTTTAGACTTATTTCAACTTATTATATTATGTTTCTATTATGTTATATGACTTGATACAGTCAAATTGCATATCATGTTTTATTACGCTGCTTCATAATATATCTGCTTGGATTATATTGCATTATAATTCATAAATGCATAAGTCGATCTCTCTCCCAATATATTTTATTCTTCAATAACTATTTAGCATTATAACAGAATACTGGTTGCTTGTAAAGTACGTCCACTAGTTTAGGTGTCTTCAATATTGACAGTGTATTACAGTTACTAGCACGAACGCAGTTCGCTGCGGCGGGCAAGATCATCGTGTGTAATAAATGTGTCTACATTTATTCTGTGCTGCTGCAAGCCGGTTTAGTGGCACAGTGGTAGCATGCTTGACTGGGAATTCGGAGATCTGGGTTTGATTCCTGTGGGAGGCAATGCTTTTTCCTGACGCTCTTAGCGCGGCTTCAGATGGAAGGACACAGTTCTTATTATAGTAAAACTTATAGAAATATTCATAAGTTTCATATTCTCCAATTCCGTTTAAATGGAATATATAGCAGCACTATTCTCATGCAATCTATTCAGAGTTTCCACAGGAGTAAACAAATAGCATAACTGTTTGCAGATCCTTCAAAGAGGAAAGTACGAGCCAATACCAGAGCCTGAGCCCGAACCAGTTCTAGAGGCAGAGCCAGAACCAGTAAGAGAGCCCACACCTCCTCCCGCCACTCCTGTACCAGAAGAGGAACCAGACAACTCCAGGTCATCTAAAAAAGGTGTGTACATTGCCCACCGCTGTGTAGCTAGCCTTAGTTTCTTATATGTACACACTAAGATAATTTCGGTGCCGCTAAGTTTGAAGATCACTCGAAAAATGTTGATAATTTGGACTAAAACATTTGCTTTCAAATAATTTTTTCCATGCTTCATGCTATATAGTTTTTATTTCAAAGCAAAAAATTAAATATGGCACAAACTTGTATCATAGAGCTGGATCAAATGGTACACATATTTTACACAAAGCCTACTGCATCTAAGAGCAGTCTGTATTAGCAATAATATACCTTCTACACAAATGAGATAATTTCCTGTTACTTATCAACTAGGGTTGGGTCTTATGGTGCGAAAGATTATTACGGTGTTAAAGAGTTGATACCGTTGTTCTATATTCGCAGAGTTTCTTAAAATCAAAGCATGCAATGCAGCAGCAAGTTCATGCATGTAGATATTACCAAATACTGTGACATGTTTCTAAAATTTTAGGGGACAAATACTTTTATAAAATTATGTTGTACTTAATTGTTTGCTACCTTAGTGTTTTAATGTGTTTTTATTTACATAGGAAAGAAAAAGGGAAAAGGTAATAATAATTGATCGATTACCAGGAGCTAACTGTAATAGTTTCATAAATTCATCACCAAAATTACAGTTAACTCCTTAAGCTGTTATTCAGCTGCAAGTTTATGTTTTGTGTTTCTGATGGATTATTTGTACGCTCACTTCTTACTAAGTTATATGCTTTATTACTTTACAAATTTCTCATTAATATTATTATTATTTACTACAAAATCGTTTAATTCATCTTAATGGCCTAAAAGATTTAACTGGTTATTTCATCATTTATTTCAAAATCTTTTTGATAGAGAAACTATTTTAGTTATTATTTGTAAAACATTAAGAGATCACCTGCAGTTATTTAAGGAAGAGATCTTTTCAACTCTGCAGTATCCCGACTGGGAAAGGATTGTCACTGCTTCATTTAAATTTACATAAATTTGTACCTATATTTTATCATATAAAATAACAATTGCATTTTTATATTATTACTCTTTTTTAAACTATTACATTATTACGCCACCTATTATGATTTTTTCTGCTTGATAATTATGGCGTACTTAACAAGTTGCTTCAAATTTGGAAGGAACCAAATAGAAATAGCCTCAGGTCACATGGCTTGCTGTAAACTAATCAGATTTTGCTCAAGTTAAAGTTTTCCACTTAAATGCATAATCATGGTAGGGCAACTTTATAAACTGTTACATATATGTCGTATGGGGTACTGTGACATCAAACCTACCTACCGTAAATATGTAAAAATATTCTATTTACTGAGTAAGGTGGAAAAATTTTGACCAATAATCAGTGTTAGTTCTTCACAAGTGATATTGTATGTATGATTTTTTTCTGCTATATGCATTTCACACGGGTCGGTGGTATATTGTGATGTTCGTAGTATTTTAATCTATACTTTTATCATTGCCTATCGCCATCATTATTGCCTAATGGTTATGGCTGTACCATGCAGTGAGCCATTCAGTAAGTAGGTCATTCAGTAAGTAGGTCGTTCAGTAAGTAGGTCATTCAGTAAGTGAGTCATTCAGTAAGTAGGTCATTATGTGAGTAGGTCATTCAGTGTGTGAGTCATTCAGTAAATAGGCCATTCAGTAAGTAAGTCATTCAGTAAGTAAATCATTCAGTAAGTAGGTCATTCAGTGAGTAGGTCATTCAGTAAGTAGGTCATTCATTAAGTGAGTCATGGTATTGGAAAGGTTCTGGAAAAGGTGCAAAGAGTGGCAGTGGTAAAAAACGAGGTAGCAGTGAATCGCCTAAACGAGCAGGAAGTGGTAAAGCTTCTGGCAAGAAAAGTTCTAAAGGTTGGTTGTTGCTTCCCCTTATCTCTCCCATAAACTATGCTTCTAACTTGAATTAATTTGTTATTGAGCAGGTCAAACTCCAAGAAAAGGTGAGTATGTGTGAAAATATTGTTTATCTCAGAAACTATTTGTACACGTTTTGTTCCTAGCTCACAATTTGCTATACAGAAATGCATGATCATTTGTAAAGGTGCTGCGTGTATACATTCTTTTATTAAATTGTAAAAATGGTTTGTTTTTTTTCCCGCAGTTAAAGTCATGATCAGCCAACTCCAAACATTCGTGTGATAGTTCATCATTAAAATGCTTACTGGATCTCTCGTATTAGTAGCTACAAATGTTCTAAATGGATATTAATGAAAATTTTGTCTAATACCCAACATAAACATGAAGTTTTTTTACAAGGTGGTCTTGATAATTTAGTCTTTTTTAAAGGCTATTGTTACAGATATGAAATAAAGACGAATTTTTTCAATTCCTTGAGTTGTTGTCATGAGGTACAAAAGTTTCTCAATTAATCCCTTTAGCTTCAAATGCTTTAAGACTTGTGTCTTTCATTTAATATTATTTTTTAAATTATTAACCATTTATATTTTCTAAACAATTCTTCTATACGTAATTGTATGTACTAAACAGCTCTACCAAATGCATGCCATAAACCTCAGTTTGTGATGCTACTATAAACAGCAGATAGTGTGGAAAACTTGGAAGATGGTATGAATTACTTCATAGACCTCTCACCCATCCGTGTAACCTCCGCAGCCATGTTCTGTTATTAGTTTGCTTATGTGATTTCATTTGCAGTAGTTTTTTACTCTCTATGTCTATGGATTATGTAGAATATTCAGTCAATATTGGTTTAACCTGCATATCCCTTTTGATGGCTTCATTTAGATTTCATAGGTAATTTTGGTAAATAGATTATATTATTTGTAGTTTAGTATATTTCAGTGTCTTAAATTATCTCAATTCATGTGCAGAGAAAGTTTTAAACATGAAAATGAAAGTTTGTCACACTTTTAACTTTGGTATGTAAAATGTATCGTTAAATAAACAGCATCATTACCCTCTGCATGATAACTGTTGAACACTTGTGGAGGGTATTGCAATTGTTATGGATGGTATGGTACTGTAGGCTCCGCTAAAAAAGGAAAGAAAACTCCTGAGCCAGAGCCAGAAGTGGAGCCAGTTGTACCACCTGGTACTCCGCCTCCAGAGCCGGGCTCTGAGATGTATGAGTATGTGGACCAACCTGTTGAATTGGTAAGCATGGAGCGATCATTTAAGTTAAAGAAGAGACGCCTCTGAGGAGGATAGGAGAGTTGTCACCCGTTCTCATATTTTATTTTTTAACAAGTGAGAATTTTTAAGCTTAGCATAAAAAAAAATTGCTCAGAATCTATGATATTTCAAAAAGTATAAGCTAATGGCTGATATTTTCATTATTTCTTTTTTAGCTGGATCATGGCTCTTTGTAATTTTTTTGTGCTCTGGCAGCTGAAACAGCAAATAAGTTATTTGCATAGAAAATAAAATTGTTGTTGCTCCATACATTAGTTTTCACTCATGCTGTTGCAAGTTCCATAGCCTTGCTCTAAGAAACAGTGCGACAAAAGTTCTATTCTTTCATACTTACGCTGCTTTAACTTAGTGTATGATTTTTTATTAGTTGCGGCAAAAATTTGCGTTTGATTGGTTAATAACACAGTTAAATTACAACTTTGAAGTTGTCTTCTGTATATTAAGGAAAAGATAACTCCCAAAATATTTTTCAATGCAGCCATTAGCAGAGTGTCTTGCTCCACACTGGGATGCTATAGAGAACACCTATATAGACACGTCTAAACACACATTCAATGATCTGAGGGAGGAGAGGGAGAGAATAATTCACTACTTCTACAACATTCGCAAAGACTTCCTCAAGTATCTCAAGCGACCAGATTCCAAACAAGACTTTATTGATCAGTGGCTAGCTGTAAGTGCATTAAATATATTCATTGACCAGTTTTCAAGTGGTAATCTCTTGATTAGGTCACTTTGGGTGTATAGGGTTCACACTATTCAAGCCATAATTATGAGCTGAAAATTCCAAGATTGGCTGTAACACAAAATCTTGTCCTTGGAATATACAAAATTTCTAACCCAATTAACTTTATGAGTAACTTTATGTTTTGGCTTGACTAAAACATAAACAGATATCAGACTGGTTTGGCTAGAGCTGTTGGGTGGTTCAGCATTTTGAACCTCAGATACAACTGGTAACAAGGATTTTGTTAGTTAAATGCATCTTGCATTTGCAATATGTGTGGATCTCACTTGCCGCATAATTGGCAGAGTAGTATTAAAAATGTTTAAATGATTTTAAAATCAGCGCACCAACCAGCAACCATGTCTGATCTTAGATACATGAGTTTTTGTGTTGACTCGAGACGACTGGTTCTTAACCTTGTTGGATGTACTGAAACCCATCAGTTTCATTCACGCTTTCATCCTTCTTTATTGAAAAATACTCTTTCACATTCAAGACATAGGTTTATGTTTGACTGGTGTACAAAATGAGCTGTGTATTAACATCTCTATGCTTAAAAAATAAAATCAATACAATGCATGAACTCACAACAAATTACATATATTTTCATAAAGACGTGACCTCGCAAATCAGTATGACTTCTGCTGTTGCCTTTGAGAGACTAGACCTTAGGTGTCTTGACCGTTGCCTAACCCCTGATAGTTGACTCAACGGTTGACCCTATGGTTTAATTGAATTCATGTTAACAAACACTGTTCCAGGGTGATGAATGTAGGCTAGTACAAGCTCTCTATCATCAAAGCATGAAAATGCTTTTGGCAGTTGAATTTGTCAAGTGATACAGTTTTTATTCCCTTCCGCAGCAAAGTACTATGTGCACATGAAGGCTGATTACTGTTCTGTTACAGGACTATAATCAAGTTACAGAAGACATGCGGAATGATGAGGAGACAATGTGTGAACTTCATCAGAAGGTGGACGACCTGAGAGATCGACTATGGAATATTTGTGATGAGCGAAAAGTGCAAGCTGAGACTGAGCGACAAGACATAATGAATGACGGGTGGCTAGATGACCGACTTGGTGTCGTCTCCAACCAGCATATCACCCAGATGCAGGTCTGAGGCTACTCCACCTAATCCAATATTATATAGTATTGTTATGTTTATTTTAATAATTTCATGAGTTTCTGAAGTCATTAAGAGCGGAAAGGACAGTAGTCTTGGTGATGATTTATCAAGTTTATTTGGAAGTCTCCTCCAGATAGCAAATACACATTTTTTAAAAGTGCGGGAGTATCTTATAATAGGAGTATCCTTGCCTGATCTATCAGCTAAAGTTAGTCATATAACTGCTGCCTTGAACTGACTATTGTGAATCTGTAAATCTTTACTATAATAAGAGCCGTGTCTGTCTGTCGAGATCTACTGTTGAAGGTTAGCAAAAAATATTACATCATGCGGGATTCAAACTTGCAACCTTCAGCTTATTAGGCAGACACTCTAACCTCTGCACTAGTCGTTTACATTGTTACCTTTTGGAATAATTGTGTAGATATCACAAATGATGATATCTACATACATCTAGTATATAATAATTGGACACATACCGGATGGTCATGCACTTTAGTGACATTTTCGGTGAAGCTTGATATTGCTGCATTGGCAGTTTTAGAAAAACTTTTATACCTACCAAGGTTTATCACCAGCTTCTCTGCCGTAATGTTCACAATTACTGATAGAGTTGTAAAAAAATGATGCGGGTCGTCACAGCCAGAGTAGCAGTCGTTACAGCCAGAGTAGCAGTCGTTACAGCCAGAGTAGCAGTCGTCACAGCCAGAGTAGCAGTCGTCACAGCCAGAGTAGCAGCCGTCACAGCCAGAGTAGCAGTCGTCACAGCCAGAGTAGCAGTCGTCACAGCCAGAGTAGCAGTCGTCACAGCCAGAGTAGCAGTCGTCACAGCCAGAGTAGCAGTCGTCACAGCCAGAGTAGCAGTCGTCACAGCCAGAGTAGCAGTCGTCACAGCCAGAGTAGCAGTCGTCACAGCCAGAGTAGCAGTCGTCATAGCCAGAGTAGCAGTCGTCACAGCCAGAGTAGCAGTCGTCACAGCCAGAGTAGCAGTCGTCACAGCCAGAGTAGCAGTCGTCACAGCCAGAGTAGCAGTCGTCACAGCCAGAGTAGCAGTCGTCACAGCCAGAGTAGCAGTCGTCACAGCCAGAGTAGCAGTCGTCACAGCCAGAGTAGCAGTCGTCACAGCCAGAGTAGCAGTCGTCACAGCCAGAGTAGCAGTCATCACAGCCAGAGTAGCAGTGGGGTGATAAAAAAGATAACAAAAACCCATGAGTTAATTTCCTTGATAAACTTGCAGCTCATTCTGGTGACAGTCTTGGATGGAGTCATCTGAATTGAATTTCTAATTTTAGACAAATTTTTCACAGACTCAAATGTGATCACTCAGCGGCCAACAAAAAAATAGGCATTCATCAATTTTTTGAAGTTAAAGATTTGTTTTTCCAGTTTAAGTTGTCAACAGAACAGCCTAAAGCCTTTTCTTCATTATATTTTACTGTATGTTTATATTAGTCATTATTCAGCTCATTGGTTAGTGATATGAATTCCGGCAATGTCTTTTTACACGACCTTTTATCCATAACAGTCTGTTATTACCTGCTACTACCTCATGTAGGCTGAAGTAGACAGGTTTCAAGACACAGTGCAGCTCCTTAAGGACTACTACAAGGGAATGGATGGTCATATACCAGACGAGGTTGCATCGGATCATGCAAGGCTGCCCTTGATAGAGCTTCCTGTCGTTGATCAGGCTGGCAGGCTTACCACCCCAACACAAATGGCAGGTAGGTCCTCTTCTCTAAGGCTATGACACTATCATGGTGACTTTTCATACGATTTTACACTTTTTTTGTTGTTTACTAAGGCATATAAAACGCAAGCACACTGCCGGAGAGCTTTGGATTTTTGTGATTAACATGTTTGCTGACCATGATAATGTTTCACAATCACAAGTTACACGTGTGAAAAAAATAAACATATTGGTTTTAGGTCACACAACAAACCAATTGTCATGCATTACTCTATTTTTGTATGTTGCCATCATCATTTTTATGTGTAACAATTTGTTAGAAGCAAGTCAGCCTACTCCACCTCCAGAAGAGGAGAGAGCAACTCCTAAAAGCCCTAAGGGCACACGGTCAAGATCGGCCACTCCAAAAGGTGGACGAAAACGCGGAAAGAGTGCAAAGAAAGAGGAAGAAGTCGCCCCCGTGACTCCGCCTCCGCAGGAAGCTCTGGCAGGAAGGAGGTGAGTTTCATCTCCATGGTGACCAAATAACTTTTGAATTTTTCCGTTCTGAGTACCTGCGTTCTGAGTACCTGCGTTCTGAGTACCTGCGTTACATTTATCATAACAAGAATTCATGTTGATAGATTTTAAAAAAATTTCAGTAAACTTCTTCGTTATGTTTTTAACAAATTTGTATGCATTTGATCAGCCATCTTCAAATGGAGAAGTTTGTTCGCTGGACAGATGTTCCCCGGTAAGTTTATCTGAAACACAGAGATTGATGATTCTCACCCGCTTTTTCTATAGCACTCACTGTTTATAATTGACCTGCAAAAACTGTTTATAATTGTCTCTGGGGGAGGTATCTTTAGAGACCTTTACACATTTATATGTTATCTTTGGCTCATATGGTGTTTAAGGAATTATTAAATTTTCAATATACATTTATGTACTTGTATATGCCAATTTCCTTCACCAGAATTGATGACAAATTACTGCTTACTATCATATGTACAATATTAGATCAAGCGTTTTCTAGTCTTGAAACAGATTAAATTCACTTACATTACATGTATTTGTAAGGTGAGAATAGTTTCAGAGTTTTATTAATTTGCTGCTCTTCAACCAGCCTTCTGCAATAGACTGTGGTCTAAAACTGAGGTCGGACTGTATACCGCTATTAGATCTAAAAAGCTTGATCTACTTTTTTGATTGTGTCTAAAACTGGCAATTCAATTAGGCTGAGATCAACTGTTACAGTTGTTAATAAGCTTTGGACAATGGTCTTTTTCTTCAAACTGTTGTGAGGAAGTCATCGGCAACTCCAGAGTCAAAATACTAAAGCTTATTAAACAGTTGAGTCTATGCGTCATGTGATGCATTCACATTGTACGGTTTTAATGTCTTCTGTTTTGTCTGAAGCTACGAATAGATTTTATATATTCTTTGTATGATGCACCTCATATCAGGCTGTGAAGGAAGCTCTTGCGAGTGAGATAGTCTGCTCACTATCTGTTATCCTGAGTTGCTTACAAGCAGTGGCACAAAAACAAGGTTTTTTTAATTTTACAGGATTTTGGAGCGTTCTGTAGACCGTGGATGACTAGGTAAACATGTGGATACTATGAGTCATTTCCTGTGACTCGTCTTGAAATTATTTTTTAGAATTCCACTAATGCCTCGGAGGAAGCCAGAAGGGGATGTCGATGCCGTTGCCCCCTCTGCAACTCCTGGGAAAGGAGACGCAAAAAAGGACAAAGCAGCAAAAAGTATGTCCGGGAGGTGGAGTGAAATAATTTGAACCAATTGCGGCAGCTAAATTTTGGCTTGTTGCGATAAAAATTGGCAAAGGTTGTTTTTCAGGCTGAAAACAACAATTTTACCTGTTTAGTCACATTTTAAATACAAATTTATTTTAATTTCTCTGCCTCATAGCACATAATTCACAGCGTATACTTCATAGTGTACACTTCGTAGTGTATATTTCATAGCTGATACTTCATAGTGTACAGTTTATACTGTATACTTTGGTGTATATCTTCAAATGTATACTTCATAGCATATATGTCATAGTGTATACTTCATAGTGTATATTTCATAAGCGTATATTTCATAAGTGTATATTTCATAAGTGTATATTTCATGAGTGTATATTGCATGAGTGTGTATTTCATAAGTGTATATTTCATGAGTGTACATTTCATAAGTGTATATTTCATAAGTGTATATTTCATAAATGTATATTTCATAAGTGTATATTTCATAAGTGTATATTTCATAAGTGTATATTTTGTGTAGATATCTTCTGCATATTAGTTTAAGATTATAGTAAACTTTTGACACATTATTAAATTTTATAGCTGCTGGAAAGAAAAGCGTGGCAGCGATGCCAAATGAAGAGAAGGCTGAGAGCCCAACGCAGCAGGCAGCAAAAGATCCAGATGAGAAGCTTATTATAGACTCATATGAGAATGGTGTGAGGGCGCTGTCCAAGATCGTATGTATTACTCACTTACATGGAGCTCTCTTCAATAATATCTTAGCCAGTTCTTGTGTATGTCATTGCAGCATATACGTACATGTATTATCAGTGTTAACATTATTACTATTAATACTATTGTTATTACTCTATATAAACTTAGGTTTAGTTGTTGTTATTATTATTGATATGTATTATCATTATTAGCATTTCTAACATTCAGTGTTAATAGTTTTGCTGAAATTATTAAAACAATTCTTATATTATTATTTACATTATTTTACAATTATTAATAGTTTTTTCTATTGTTATTATGATTTTGTACAGCTGATGTTCTCTTGGTTGATTTAGTGTTCAGAAGCTCAAGCCAGAAAAACTCACCTGTGTAGTCCAACATTTTTCTCAGATATTCCGTTGACCCCAGTAGTGCAGCAGACTGCACCTTGGCGATCGCACTTTTTTCTCTATTTCCAAAGCAGTCAACTCTTCCTCTCAACTGCGCCAAGTCCTCCAATTAGTAGCAGGTGGACAGATGTCCTTCTCTGTTCCCTCATTTCCATCGCTTACTCTTCATATTTCTTCACTTTATCTCATTTTTAGTCCTCCACTTTTCCATCTGGCGCTGCCCAATCAGCCATGTATGTTCTAGAAGCTCATCTCTCTCTACAATATCTGGTTCTTTGCAGCAATCATTTGGTCTGGCTGTATTACTGTATTCCACCAAACTATGCCCTTTCATTTGATGGCTGTACTATTTCATGCACGCTTGGAAACCACTTCTATTGACAGAGGTTCTGATGTATAAATCTCGCTACACCATCAGCATCAAGTTTAGGGCATTCACTCAATTGTTAAATATAGTTTCTTGTCCCTTATTCTCTATCTTACACATTGGTGTTTACTTTCCATTTTCTCCGTGTAATTTTTTCCATCTCACAGGTAGAGGCTGGTTTTGGGCCGCCAGGAGCGTCCTTTCTGACACTTTCTTTATATATCCATATTTTATCCATCTGTAGATTCTCTTTGGGTTTTTGTCAGCAACCAGATTAGGGTATTGTCCATCAAGTGTGTTTTCTTTCCAACCTCTTTTGTCTTTCTCCTTTTCATTTTTTCATAGGTAGAAACTCGGTGTAACCTTTCTGCTTGTTATTGACATAGTCTGATATTCCATACTCTTCTGTTCTTTCACAATCCTCTGCTGATCTTAGTCTTCTGTCGCCCCTATCCCTTGGTAAGTACACCCTGGCTATGTTAGCATCCTATCCTCGCCATCATTTCCATTGTTATATTGATGACTTTTATCATATTGCCTTCTTTCAGATAGCTTCTTAGCAGCTTCACTCTGCAGTGATATTCCATAAATACAGATTCTTTCTTTTGTCTTGCTTTGATGTCACAAGCCTCAAGCATTCCAAGGTATTTGTGTTCACCCTTTCTTAGATCTTTCATTGTTTTTCCATCGGGCAGCAATATTGCTGTCCTCAACTCACTTTCCTTCATTGTCAAGGTCACACATTGGTTCAGTTCAGACCTCATTCTCCCATTCTCTGTAAATATCCTGACCATCTGCACTAGGCTTTTCACCTCACTTTTGCTCTTTCCATACAGTTTCAGATATTTTAGGTATAACAAATACTTCAATCTGTTTTCATCGCTAATTCGCTTTAGATTGTAGCCCTGTTTTGGTTCAGAGTTGCACAGACATGAGCATGAGACCCACGACAAGCTGTAGAGGAGAAATCGGATCTCCTTGAAATAATCCTCTGTTGATGTTCACTGATCAGCGCGACTTTCCCTTGAATTTCAAATGGGGAGTCTATCTATTGTGTCATACTGTTCTTCATGAATCTTCTGACGTTTTCTAAAGCTTCTACAGTTGTCAATGTCTTTAGCATCCATGCCTGTGGCACCAAGTCATATGTCATCGGATTGACGGATTTGTCTGTCTTGATCTCCAGTTTTATCAATATAGCCTTTTCCAGCAGTAGATGATCTCTTGTCTCTCTATATCTTCACCTACATTTTTGTTGTCCTTCGCCGAAGATGTCATTTTTCTCTAGAGACTGGTATATTTCATCAACAATCATTTAGGCCCGTAACTTACATACAACGGGTATGTTGGTTTTGGTTACCTGGGGCCATTCCTTTGCATTAGTCTTTTTATATGAGTAAAGCTCCCCTTGTTATCATCTATTTAGGCGTCTCCCTTTTTTCTAGGTAATGACATATGTACTATAAAGTCCTGACACATTCTTCATACAGAATCCTTGTATTTCAGGGTGTGGCACTTTCCAGTTTGGTAGTTTCTTGAGGACAGCCTGTAGCATTTGCTCTGCTGTCCTCAGTCTTTCTTCTATCCAAGTAGTGTTGTACCATATTTTATCTCCAAGTATCGCTCTAGAAATTTTTAACCTCTTATTGTTTGGTGTAACTTTTGCAATTCTCTTTTGTGAATATTCTGATGAAATCTTGTCTGAATTATTTCAAATAGCTCGTGCCGATATCGCTTTATCCTATCACCGTATTGCCTGATCTTTCCTCCAGTTACCTGAAGCCTGTTTAAATTCCTCCATTACTAGGTTGTACCTTTTCTTCCTGGTGCTCTCTTTTTTTTATCTTCAATTCTTTAATCATTATGGTGTCCTTTTATTGCTTCCTCGATCGCTCGAATATTCTGAGTCTGATCATCTCAACTTTTCTTGTAAGTCAGATTCTGCATACCACTTTTTGACCTTCTGCCTGCTTCCGTTCAAGCTTCCATATTTACACGGTTGCACTTGCATAGAATGTGTCATTCAGGTCTGTGATGATATATATCTATACATAATCCAGTATTCCATGGATCTTCACTTTTTTCATCACCTTCTTTGCTGCACTCCTCAAAAGTCTTATCTATTTGTGTTTTTCTTTCAGCCCCTCTCTCAGCCCCTCTCTCAGCCCCTCTCTCAGCCCTTCTCTCAGCCCCTCTCTCAGCCCCTCTCTCAGCCCTTTTCTCAGCCCCTCTCTCAGCCCCTCTCTCAGCCCCTCTCTCAGCCCCTCTCTCAGCCCCTTTTCTCAGCCCCTCTCTCAGCCCTTTTCTCAGCCCCTCTCTCAGCCCCTCTTTCAGCCCCTCTCTCAGCCCCTCTCTCAGCCCCTCTCTCAGCTCCTCTCTCAGCCCCTCTCTCAACCCCTTTTCTCAGCCCCTCTTTCAGCCCCTCTCTCAGCCCCTCTCTCAACCCCGCTTTCAGCTCCTCTCTCAGCCCCTCTCTCAGCCCCTCTCTCAGCCCCTCTTTCAGCCCCTCTCTCAACCCCTTTTCTCAGCCCCTCTTTCAGCCCCTCTCTCAGCCCCTCTCTCAACCCCGCTTTCAGCTCCTCTCTCAGCCCCTCTCTCAGCCCCTCTCTCAGCCCCTCTTTCAGCCCCTCTCTCAGCCCCTCTCTCAGCCCCTCTTTCAGCCCCTCTCTCAACCCCTTTTCTCAGCCCCTCTTTCAGCCCCTCTCTCAGCCCCTCTCTCAACCCCTCTCTCAGCCCCTCTCAGCCCCTCTCTCAGCCCCTCTCTCAGCCCTTTTTTCAGCCCCTCTCTCAGCCCCTCTCTCAGCCCCTCTCTCAGCCCTTTTTTCAGCCCCTCTCTCAGCCCCTTTTTCAGCCCCTCTTTCAGCCCCTCTCTCAGCCCCTCTCTCAACCCCGCTTTCAGCTCCTCTCTCAGCCCCTCTCTCAGCCCCTCTCTCAGCCCTTCTCTCAGCCCCTCTCTCAGCTCCTCTCTCAGCCCTTTTCTCAGCCCTTCTCTCAGCCCCTCTCTCAGTCCCTCTCTCAGTGCTGTTACCCTCTTCACAATCTGTTTGTGTCAATCTTTTAGTTCATCATCCTGTCTGTTGCTTTTGATTGTACATAATGGTTTCCCATCAGTCACACTTGACTGAAACATAGCAGTATCCTCATCTCCCTCTACTTCTTGTGAGAGCGCCCACCCTTCTTTTTTATTTACTCTTCCTTAAATTTCTTTAAGCTCTGCTTCTGTCAGCCACTTTTTCTTAATGATAGCCCCTGTATGATTTGTAAGTCGCTAATCTGTCAATGATATACATCCTTTCTGCTGCTACAGTTTAACCCCATCATCATATTAAGGTATTCCTGTGATCTCTGCTATTTTCTATAGCAAACCTATTTTCTCTGCTATATTTTATACTGAGATTCAGGGCTCTCTCATTCTGGCCAGTAGGAGATTGACAAACCAGCCTCTGCCTGGTCAGATTCCACATTTGCCACAGTTTATTATTATTATTATTACTGCCATGATTATTATTACTATTATTGTTTTGATTTATAACTGAGTTGACAGTCTAAAGTGAAAGAAAATGGAAAAGCTACTCGTAGCAATTAGTCTGCTTTCTATCTGCAAAGAACTAAAATGTAATTTTGTAGATATATTTTCTCACTATAAAATAAAACCGTTGCACTTCTGCTTTATAAACTATCTATAAGCTGCATAACGAATAGTTTGTAACCACAGGCTAAAATAATCGCCATGATATTGTGATGGTGCTAGGTTAAAGTATCATATTGTCACATCACACGTCCTGTCGTCTCCGAGAGTAGTTTTCTATTGAGAAAAGAAGATGACTCCTAATATATGGAATAAATTAATTTATTGTTTACTGATGTAATTTAGTGAATATCGATTGTATTTGGTCATAAAAACGTGACTGTTCTACTTATTTAGGCAAGGCCCCTGCTCAAGCAGCTCTTGAAAGAGGCTAGTAGGCCTGTCCATATCGTTATAGTACATCTATGAGTGTTCATAGGACTTCTTTCTCCTTGTATAATGTTATGCATGATGTTCTCTAGACCCTGAGGCTTTGCTACTCCTCCTTTTCGTGGAATTTGGCTTTTCTCTTGTTCTTCTCTTCTTGTTGGATCCTTCTTATACAATGCAAGAATGTGGTGTTTGTGGACTGCCTTACTTTCAACTACTTGTGGTTGAAATATACTCATATGATTGCTGAAGAATGTTCGCCAGTGCCGTTTAAAGAAAGCTATATAATGGGCAAGGACGTTTTAAGGACGTGTTAAGGACTATTTTTGCTTTTTGATTGATGTCTAAAAATATAGTTGCTAACTCTTGCAAAACCTCGGTAATATAAATTTATAATAAGGGGCTAAAATATTGCTTTTAGTAATAAAATAGTTTTTTATGTGAAGGAATCACATTCTTTAAGCAAGATAGAGTGGTCTCTAGATGACCTTTTGCGGTCACGCCATCAGAAAATCATTATTTTTGAGTTGTGTTCTCTCCCTGCAGTCATCATAGTCTTATTTCAACCACAGATAGCGCAAGAGGAGGCTCTGAGAAAGGCAGCGGAAGAAGCCGAACTGGAGGCAGCAATGGCGGCAGCAGCAGAAAAAGAGAAGGCAGCAAAGACAGATAAAAAAGGTGGTGGAAAAAAGGGGAAAAGTCGTAGCCCAAGTCCAAAGAAAGGAGGGAAAGGGAAAGAAAAAACATCTGCTGCCCCTGTAACTGCACCCTCACCTTTAGCAAGTGTGTAGAACCCTAGGCTATACTTTGAACTCCTCTATCTTTTGCACCTATAGCTCTTGTTAAATTATGTGGAAAGCGATCAGATGGTGTGAAACATGGCAATGGCATATTCGAATGTCATGTTTTTCAGTATTTTAAGTTGAATTCATCATAGTGATCTCTGTTGCTAGTTAATAGTTTGGGAGGGCTGAAGCATGATACGCATGATTGCATAAAAAAAATGCTTTTCTATACCTAGACTGTGCTCCAGTTATTTGATAAAATGCCTAAGAAAACATTTAGAGTTTGTCAAGTTTACGGAGGAGTACGGTTTGTTTGCTTGTGAGTTTAACTTGGGCGCTAATCTGTCTCTTGGCGGCAGCTGACAGAGATGAAAATGATTGAATCCTTCGATAAATCGTATCAAATACTGTAAACTATTACATGAAAAAGGGCCATTCTTAACAAACTCATATGATGAGAACAGGTGTTATTGTAGACTATACCAACAACAGAGTTCAAAAACTCATTTATCATATAGTAGCTGTACTTTTTACATATATTCTGACAACGCCTGCAAGATCTTCTTTTCATGTCTTCCGAGAGATTCGTCTAGTTTAAATATTGATGCAATTAGTATTATTATAACTCTTTTGTTACAGAGAGCTGTCAGTTTTCAATTTTACTTTTTATTTTATTTATTTAGTTTGTATTTCTACTAACCTTTATATCTCACTATAATGACACTCTTCGTCATATGCAGTCCCATGACATGGAAAACGAAAAGTGAAAAAAAATTGGACCTCATCTTGTTTTAAGTTGAACATGGAAAATTCTCTTGAATAGTTCCATAATCCTTGTCAACAACTTTCTGGAGACCTGCTCTCTGGCATTGCGTCTCTTTAATAACTTACTATCTATATTAAATGCAGACCGCAATTGCTTTAATTCTACTTAGAGTATATTTGTTACATATGAATAGTGATCTCTCAACTGCATGATAGTTTTGACTAACATAATCATGCGAAAGTGCCTGCAGTCACTTTTGAGGCGCAGATGTATCAGCATCCATATCATGAAAGATAATGTCGGTTACAAACACTGCTATAATTTCTATCATCACTGTGGCATTTCTGTGGCACTGCTAATAATTACACTTAACCCAGTTTATGCGAGAAGTTATCTCTCCCTGATGTTGTTGTGGATGTTGATTCCCTTTATTTTCGTGGTATATCTTTGGTTTTGCCACTATTTTAGTGGCAATTATTGTTCTGTATGTCGGTTTTATAGTCTCTAAGGTTGAAATGATATTTTCTAGAAACCTTGAATATTGTTCATTTATTGTATCAACAGGTCTTTCATGTACCTTATTTGCACTAGCATTGGTAGCACCTGCTAGCTAGAGGGAGGGTCTTTGTTGCTATGGAAATATTCGCCAACACAGCTTCTTGTTATGTATGGATATGTTTCAGCGTCTCATAGGAGGGATGCCTTTGTGGTATCAGCACCTCTTACGGGAGTTTCTATTCGCTAAAGATTGACTTTTGTAGATAAATTTAAAGTTTTTATCGTATAGAGGGTTTTCTTTCTCGCATTTGTCTTTTTGTATCATAACTTTCTGATTTGCATTGAAGTCACGATTAAATTTCTTGGTGTATGTAATCATGCAATATGATTATTTTAATACTTATTTTAGTTATGATAATTAACTAGATTTAACCTTTATTTACCATGTGTTTGTATGGAAAACAATAAAATAAGGCATAATGCATTAGTGCTTACATGAAGTCTTTAAGATCAGACTGCTACGAACAAGTACATGCTCCTTAGCTTTTTTATGGAAGAAAAATACTTAGTTGTTCCATTCTTCTTAGCTGAGGAGACGGAAGAGGAGAAGGAAAAGAAGAGGCTAAGAGCTAAGGCTAGAGATGAGTTTTTTGCTGCTATCAAGATTGAAGGTTTGTGCAGTATTTCATTTTTATTAAGGACCTTAGTCTATGTCTATGTATTACGATCAAGAATTGGAGGCTACTTGGTAAGGCCTTATAGTAGAGAGGTTCAGTATCATGATTCGCAATTTATCATAGAGCTGATCATGTGGCATCAACTCTAGAAAAGAACATGGGATTCTGTGTTAACCTTTGTGAAGGAAAGCCATCACATAGACTTGTGAGCTATGACCAAGGTTGTGAGTATCCTAGAGTGTCCCCTTACCATTTGCTTGCAGAAAGCGCCTGTAAGGTTAGGCTAGAGCTCATCAAGCTGGTGGCTATAAAGACCCTTACAAAACTAAAGGACAAGGCAGACGATGTCTATAAGGACATGAATGACTGGCTTGGTGCTCGCTTTCTCAAGGAGATCGAAAGGTAAGCAGGATACACTGCCAGTTTAGTGAATGGTTGCTATGGCGATTTAATGGAGTCAGGAAACTCGGACCATACACAAAGCTAAGTTCGTGGTTTGTCACAATTGTATCCTAGTATACAGTAAAATACCTATTTTTTCATGTCTGTTGTTTTGCTATTTTTCTGTTGTTTAGACGTTTGCTTTTAACTTTCTTCTGAAGTTTAGATTTTTTTCTGTACCTGCCGAGTACCTGCCCCACTCATTTTTGCTGTCAGCCTGAACTGACAGTAAGTCCTTCCGCTGAACACACTGACAAACACTCCGAGGCTCATTTCTTATTTGTAATTGACAATTTCTGCTCTGTAACTCTATAGATGAAGGTTCGTCAATTTCTCAGAGATGTCCTTGAACTTTGAACACTAAAGAATCGGTACTTTCAGCATTTCCTCTCCATTAAATTTATCGATAAATTTACAAAAACTGTTTTTTCTGTTATTTTACAGCATCGACCAAATGTCTGAGAAGATGCGACATGCTGTGGAGAGCAGGTCGACAATCAAGGAGCAGATAAAACTGGTTCAGGAGGACTTCCTGATTGCTGAGGTTGGTTTTCTTTCTCTCTTCTTTGCCAACCTAAGCTGATTATCAACGAAACATGAAAAATTAGTTTACCTTTTGGATGTTTTTTTAGTAAAATATTACATTCTACTTAGGTCTTAGAGCAAGCACTATAATTGTTTTTCTCAAAAGGAAAATATAATATTAACTAAACAGATGATTATTTTGCAGCATTTAAGGTGCTTAGGCTAAATAGTGCTTTTGCTAAAAAAACATCTGTTAAGACAGAATTCGTTTTAAGAGAGATGTAGAGAATAGATTGGTGCATTCTCCTGTGTGAATCCTCTTTAAAACATTGCAAAAACACTCTAACTCTAAAAATATATTAAACTATAGCGGTACACATCACATGGAAGATTTTTAATAATTTCCTTCTTTAGGACGTGAAGACCTTGAGAAGTCCGAGTCCCCCAGCCAGACCTGACCCAGTCGAATATCCGCAAGCAGAGTACTTCACAGTCAACCAGCTCATGTCACTCTACACCCAAGTATGTGAATTTGTCTTATTTCCATGGCAAGAGGGTATCAATGTTTGTTAATTTTATATATTTAAAAAATCCTTGCTAACCGGACAACTTAGTTGTAAACAGAAATAAGTTATAATTACTTTGTAACGCAAGGGATATGATACAATTACCATTCCGTATTGTATTGATAAAAAGGGAGTTGTTCACACACTTTTGTTTTTAATTGTTTTTCTCCGTTGTCTTATGATTTTCACAAAATTTTAGGATTGTTTAGATCTAAGGCTAATGTTTGCAACGAATATATCTGCGTTACCAAAGCTCCTATCTCATAGTTGAGTATGAATAACTTGACAAAACTTTCTGTTTTCATTTGAACATTCTTCTGCGCACACTATTATCTTATACAATACTCCATATACGATCTGCTTTTCTATAATCTTTTGACCAGAACTTCGCATATGAGAGTTCAAAGATAAAAAACACAGCATCATATATTTCATAAACTCGAGCTCATGTATTCATAGACATCGAAACAGCAATGTCGTCAACTCAATAAACAGTTTATCTGATCTATTTTAGTTCACACTTGTTGCTAAAGATGGTGTCATATCAGTTAAGAGCTTTATAGACATCTTTCAAGAGTTCACATCGCTGACACACGGAATGGAGATGCTGCCTGATAACTGGATGCATATCCAACTTCCACAAGTATGTCACTTTCTATTAATAGGAGTTATGGAACCTACGATTACCTTTTTCCATCTTGAGTTGAGTTTAGAACAATGTGAAATCAATGGCTAACCTTTTTACATGTTGAGATGAGTGTTCCTTAAGAGTTCCATATAATTTGTAAAGTGATGAACTTTGCATTACTGTTTAATATCTTTCTCGCTTTAGACTATTTTATTGTTTTTTGTTTTTCTTTCTTCTCGTTTTTTCGCCTCTCAAAGGCATTTTCAATACCTACAGTAATAGTATAGTGACCCGTTTTTATCTCTGTTTTTTCATCTCATCTGGATTATTGCGTCTTGTTGTTAAGCCAAGCCTAGTCTCTAGCTATTAACATACTTGTTGAGTCAGTTATTGATTTGTCTTCTTTTCGAAAGCCTTTTGTCTGACAGATCAAGGACTGCTTTTCTGGGAAGGATTACGAAGCATTTATGGTCAAGTTCTATGCAAACACGTACATGTATAATATTAAATTAGAGGGATGTATGTCATAGTTACATACAATTGTGAGATAGTATTGTATTATTCCGAACCGGTGATTTGCATTATGATAGATAATTTATGATGATATTTTATGAAAAAGGCCATGAAATGTGGCGGGAGTTTGGTGGTTTTCTCTTCAGTGATACCACATGGTTAAAGAGTTTGTGTATAAATCATTAGGAGTTAAGTGGCTGCTATAGGAAGGATACAACCAGCTTAAGTCAACCCACCGGGTAAAATATAAATGGTTAAAAGAAGAGAGGGTTAAAACTAAAGGAGACAACTTCAGACAACTATAAATATTACATTATAACTAGGCGAATGTCCGGGTAATGAAAAAGTCTTTGGAAAGAGAATTTATTTTTATTTAACATATAACAACATTTACCATTCTAACTTTTAAACTTCATATCATGGGAAAAGTGTTTTTTGTGCAGTTCAAATGAATTAAGAGAAAAAAACAGCTGTAAAGGTTTTCTAACTTTCTCAAACAACTGTAACTTTTAAATTTCATATTATGAAAGAAGGTTTTGGTGAAATAAGTTAAGATGAAAAATAAAACTGTAAAAGTGTTTAAATGTAAAATCATTAGCAAGTAATGGCTAAATATAGTCTGTTTTGCTACGATTACAATGAACAATTATTTGGTATACAATTATATGATTTTAGTTCGTTTCAGTGTCGGCATTATAATGCAAAAATATTGTATAGGCATATCGAGTGTTATAGAAACCCATAGTAATTATCTAATGCAATCACCTCCTGGTAAAATCATCATCATTAAAAACTAATAACACAACAATATGTAAACCTTAGTAACTATTATTACCTTCAATAACTTTAGGGCATTTTGCGGTTATGATCTGCAAGAAAATGTGACATTATAATGTACTACGTGCAGAGTTCTTACCTTCAAGACAGACGTGTAACATAAAGGCTGAATCTAACTTATATGCATTTAGCTTACTAAAAATATACTTGAAGGAAGTTTCAGTATACATTTTAGTAAACTTTTAACTAAAATTGTATCACCTATCTGTTTGCGAACCTGTTTTTACTATAATGGATGATGCTGAACGGATATGTCAAATTTTCATTTCAAGAGAAATGTTTGTTGATATCGTTTTGCGGAAAAAATTTTTACCACTAATACAGCGAAAGCGAAAACGAAAAAGCATTGTGTCTTATAGAGTTAATAGATTTCATAGTTTCAATTATTACGTCATTTAGCGTGTGCCATCGAGAAAAGGATATACGGTGTATGATAAGAGTGATAGAATCATAAGAACTGCGTAGCTTGGTGGCTAAATGCATGGTTAGAAACTTGTGGTTGCGATTTTCATGAGTTCAAATCCAGCAGAATGTGAGCTTTTAATTCCAAGATTTTAATAGTTATAGCTAGACATACTGAAGGACATATACACACAGATAAACTATGAGATTTATATATATCAACTCATTTTTGAATTTTTGCAAAGCTTATCAACAGAGAACTCGTATATGAGTTTATATATGAACACATATATATATATATATATCAACTCATATATGAATTCATATATATACCAACTCATATATGAGTTGATATATATATGAATTCATATATATATCAACTCATATATGAGTTCTCTGTTAAAAAGTTTTGCAAAAAAATAAAAAACAAGAGACAAAACATGAAGCTTGTCAAATAAATACGCTATCAAATACTTAACTTAAATTCTCATAATTGCTAAGGACTCAACCAGGTACTCAGACTATGTCAATGCTGATGAGTTTATAGAGTTTATTCTTAGTGTATACGTTCACCTAATTCACATCTAAAAGGCTCAAGTAGGCCTATAATTTTGCCAGCTATTTCTCCTCTGCCTTTAGCGGTTTTCAACATTACACAGGGCTGACATACTGGGAACCAGATGAAGACCTTGTACCTTATCTTTAGCACATTTAAGCCGTCTCGTCTCGCCAAACTTATAAATATGTCTTGTGTTGCTTGCCAGCTGAAACTGCTGCCTAGCTTTAGGATTAAGTGATGAATTGCAGTTACAAGATCTGGCAGCGATGCTGTCATTTGATGGAGAGTACATCAATTGGAAGTCTTTTGTGACTGCTGTCGCTCAACCTATCTCATTGCCTACTAATGAGGAGTTGATGGAAACTCTCAACAAGTTTAAAGTTATGGACCAAAAGAACTTGGGCTACGTAACAAGAGAGCAGTATAATAAGGTATGTTTAAAATACCTGTTTCCACATACCTCTTCTGTAATTATTAAATACCCATAGTTCATCAGTGATGTCAGCTATATTTGGGGAGCATTGAATGAAGCTGTTTTCTTTGCGTTTGTGATTGAACGGATTTATGCAACATTTTTTATTTCATTGGTTAGTTAAGGTGCGTGTACACCAGGATGGTTTGTTAGAGTTGCGTTTCCTCTGAAAGAGTTGGAAAAGCTTCTAGTCTGTTTACGATTTGAAATACATTTTTCCAAAATTTCACACCAAACTAACTCAAACTCCGACTATACAAAATAGGTGACTTTTTAGCCAATGAAATACATCATCAAATCATCATTTGCTTGTGTTTTTGGCACTATTAACATTGGGAGCTATGATTGGTCAATTCTATGTTCCACTCCTTTAATGATGACCGTCAAAAATGGACAAATGTAGCATGCAGCACTTCAGCGATTTTTGTGTCAAACTAGGACAAAGCCGTTTTTACAACAGTTTTTGTTGTACACCAAACTTGCTTTGTCGGCGTGGAAGCAACTTCTATAGACCGTCCTGATGTAAACACACCTTTGCTGTGGTGGCATTCATGGCTTGAGAGTTTAATCTAGCTTATTGAAGAAGGTAACCATGGTTACAGACTCATTATTACTATTATTATTATTATAAGTGTTCATATTACTCCCTCATTGATAAGGAACCACAAGGTAGCCTACAATGCTCTCCACTGCACGTGAAGCCACAAACTTATTGAATCCTGCTACAGCACTCACTGACTCCAACCTGTCAACAAAAGCTATCCAATTGTATGGCCTATAATCCTGACTGCAACTCAAACAAAAGCTATCAAATCTTACAGCCTATAATCCTGATTGCAACTCAAACAAAGGAACAAAAGCTATCAAATTGTATAACTTATAATCTTGACGGCAGTTCAAACAAAGGAACAAAAGCTATCATAAATTGGATAGCCTATAATCTTACTATAAAATATATTTTAGCGCCAGTAGCCCATGAAAAAGTTTGTTGGTATGCGAAATGTTTACATTGTATTTTTACCAATCATTTTTATTGATTTGATATGAAGCCGTGTGCTGAAGTGCAAACAAACATAATATCTATAAGGTAATCTATAAGATATCAAGGTATCCCTATAGCAGTATCAATATAGAAGTGATGAAGTGGTCATACACCGAGATTAAATGGCTCCAGTTACTGCTTATTCAGGACTTGCTGTACGAACCATGATTTAATTTTCTGTTTGCAGATTGATCTATGGTTTAGGGTCGACAGAATGTTGACCCCAGAGAACTCGAGTGAGCCATACCAGTACAACAGGCTTGAAAATATCAAACGATCACTATTTGACTTCTTTGCCAACCACGCAGAACCTCCCTCTAAGCTCTTTTACAGAGAGTTGGTGAGTTCGTAGCTGTTTCTGATCGAGCGATCGGAGTTGTGCAGTTACTTGAGTCTATTCCATAGATAACAATTTGACTCAGTTAGATAAACTGGTTCAAGACCCGAATGTTGATGTATTTTAGTGTATCTGACAAAAGAGAACATATAGTAGGTATTTCTTAGCAAAAAAGTTTTTATTCTTAGGTCTCATGTTTATGGGTGGCTCTAGAACTCCTTCAAACTCATCAAAGCATGATTGGGCACTGTTCAATAGCTTCAAGTTTATAAGCTAGGCCTATTGCCATTGAATGATAATATCATCTCACTGTGGAAGACTTAGCTCAAAAACTTTAAAAATGTTGATCTGCAGTTTCATCATAACCTTGATAAGCTTGTAGAAGTTTCTGCACAGCCCTGCGTGTTGTCATCCTCAGTAGAGATTTAAATAGTTTTTTCAAGTGTTTCAATTTTAATTTATGACTGTTTTCTAGTACAGCTACTAGGGATTATATATCTGGGATAAAGTGCTTTTTAGAACTTTGTAATTGTTACAAATATGATGATCTAAAAAATTTTTGATCTCAGGTCATAATTAGCCTCTATTTTTTCTAAATTTATCACAATAGCTGATGCGTCAATCGGTCTGCAAAATTCTATTCTCGGTCTACAGTATGAAAGTTTTGCAAGACTCTGTCAGCAATAATCGAACTAACAAATGCTTGGTAGTGCCATAAACTGAATTATACACTGGTTGATAATTTGTAAGAGATAAGATACCAGACTGACTTGTAAATGTTTCTACGTTGGTTTAGTCGTACTCTTTCACTATTTATATATCCACAAGCACCTGCTCTCATCTGTCATAACGTCTACTTTTGCAGCTGATGTACTTTAGCGTAGACAGTGATGCGTACCAAGGCTTCCTTCGAGCGCTCAGTGTAGTCTCAGATAAACTGATCAGTGCGGAGGCCAATGAAGATGCCGCTATCTACCTCGTCGACCTGTACGAGGTGTTGCACCACGGAGAAGGCTATGGCACGGCCAACAGCCACAGGTTTGCCCTGCCTCTAGAACTGGACAAAAGTCTACCTATAGTAAGTACTGTAGGTTTATTGCTGATGAAGGGTATGCTGTCAGCTCTTAGGTATATAATAATATTCCAAGTCTCTCTTATAGACAACTTTTAGAATACAGTAAGGTTGGTTGGGGCGTGACTCCTTTCCCCCTGCTAGGTATTATTGATTTATATGTAACTTAGAGCTAAACTTGTAGAAAAAGCTTCTAGGTTTTTAGCAAGATTTAAAGTAATGACCTTACTGTTAACTAGTGTATCATGTAACATGACCTAGTCAATAGTGTCATATTCACTCCATAGACTTATGAATGTAACATGACCTAGCCAACAGTGTCATATTCACTCCATAGGCTTATGAATGTAGCATGACCTAGCCAACAGTGTCATATTCACTCCATAGGCTTATGAATGTAGCATGACCTAGCCAACAGTATCATATTCACTTCATAGACTTATGAATGTAACATGACCTGACCAATAGTATCATATTCACTCCATAGACTTATAAATGTGTATTACAGGAAAAGCTGCGAGATGTCTATCAAGAGCTCTGTGATGATGTAACTGCTGGAATTTCTTTCCGAGTCCTCACAGAGCATCCAATCATACAGGACTGCATCTCCAAGTTCAACAGGTTTAAACAAGCTGTAGGTATCCTTGGCAGTCATACCTCGTTCTATGAAACCTTCTTATGTTTGATAACTCTATAGTTTCACTAAAAATGTTTCTATGTTTCCTTGTATAAGACAATTGTAATTAAATCACCAACATAACTAATGCGATCAAAGAGTTGTCTCGTATGGTAAATGCCCTGAAGCTATGACCTTGATGTTTCTCGTTAGGTTTATCGTTATGTTTCTCGTGAGCTTTATCAAAGATCGCATAGACCTGAGATAGTTTTAAAGTACAGTCATGTTCATAAATATTAACACCCCTGTCATTTTAGAGTGTTTGCTAACTTTAGACTAAAATTCTGGAAGTTATTGATGACTTACCATATACTGTACAAACCTTATATCAAATGAAAGCTTGAAGTCTCCTTTATCTGATAAACACAAAATTAAATTTCCCATCACAGTTTGACCTTGATTTTGAAAGTTTAGAGGCAGGAATGGCTAAAGTCATGATATTTTCAAAAATTAAAATTTTGGGTTCCACATTGTTGCGGGCACGCAAACAGCTCTGAAAAGTGAACCAACTCTTTGAAGTATTTGACAATTAGAAATAATTGTTTCTGAAGTAATTTTCAGAAGTCTCAGCTTCACTTTGATATATAAATTGTTGAATACACTTTAAATATAAGACTTACTCAGGTTTAATTATAATCCTCTCATTTAAAACTACTCGTAATTCCAGGGGTGTTCATATTTATGAACATCACCGTATATGAAAAAGATTTTGACAAGGCTTCAAGCAACTGTTATTTCATCATCTAAATAGAATGATTTTTTTAATGAGATGACGAGAGTGGGGAGGGCGAGCGTTTTTGTTCATGAAAACCTTACCGTTAGACTGAGGTTATTCGGCTCACTGCATGTGATTGCTGGAAAGGAGTATGGACATATAACGCTGTGTGCCTCTGATTAGTTGAGCGGTAAGAAGATCATATTTTGAGATGAAAATTAATATTTTTTTTAAATACCGCACACCTGAAGTATGCATTTCATTCAAATAGAACTCTTTCTCCATGATGGCACCATTCAAGCTGATACTTTGGTACTGTTGTTTAGCTCAACTTCAAATGTATCTACATGTATATTAACTAACTATTTTCAGGACCTGGCATCTATATTTAACCCGGTGACCCCTGGAGCTGATCTTGGATTTGCGGAAAGTCTGAGCATAAAGGAATGAACATATCACCCAATCTCAGCTTACTGAAGTCTGTCACAATTACTGTAAAAACTCACACCTCCGTCCACCTTTCTCCACCTCCCTCCACCTCTGTCCATGTTGTTTTACAAAATGCTCAGATGTCATGCAGCAAAAATTTATTCATATATTTTATTTCTTTTTAAGCCAATAGTTTTTTTGTGAATTTATTGAATAAAATGTATCCATTTATATTGAAAGATTTCTCTGTATTTATCTTGTAATAAATTTAAACTGTCAAAAATTCCACAAGACCAAATTATTAGAAATAATGTTATGGTTGATATTACTGACATTTTCACTGCCCAAGTGTAACAGCTGTCACTAGGAATACAGGGGTAATATTACACCACCTTACTAGGGATATAGGGGTAATATTAACCACCTTACTAGGGATATAGGGGTAATATTAAACCACCTTACTAGGGATATAGGGGTAATATTAACCACTTTACGAGGGATATAGGGGTAATATTAACCACCTTACTAGGGATATAGGGGTAATATTAACCACTTTACTAGGGATATAGGGGTAATATTAACCACCTTACTAGGGATATAGGGGTAATATTAACCACCTTACTAGGGATATAGGGGTAATAACGCCTAGTGCCACTTCAACCTGATGCCTTGAGCCAGTCTGTAGAAGAGAAAGGTTACGAACCCTCATGTCATATTCAGCATTCTGGACTTTAAGAACACAGTCTAGGTTCACGCAATGGGAGAAATATTGCATTCATTGCATTTTGTTTGTCAATTTTTGTTCTTTAACAAGACAATATAACAAACTGTAATATATTTATACATAATTTTTTGTGAGATACAGTAAACATATGTACTCTTGCATTACCCTATTGCAGTATAAACAAAGTAACTAGCTGTGTAAATTCAAATAAAACACACAATATCTAACAAAATATATAGATTGCAACACAAAACAATCTGAAGGATTGACCATGTACACATCTACTTTCCATATGTCGGCATAGAAGAATATAATTTTTGCATTGTTTTACCAGCCGACAAGTTCACGGCTCACATACAACTATGAGCGTACAACTATGAGCTTGTCTTCTAAACGTAACGCCGATGATTGCTCTGGCTTATCGGAATAGTTTCACCAAAAGGATGGTCATCTTTCATCTGAACGATGGTTTGACTTTGTTCTGAGTTTCCTTCATCGGAATAGAGAGTCGTATCGAAGTTGTTTAGCGTCTCATCCTTTTTTCGCTTCTTAATCTGCTCCGCAGTCATTCCACTTATTTGCAATGCGTTCTGGGTTATGAGTGCAAAACTCTTTGTTATGGTTTCCTGTTGCTCTTTTTCAAACTTTCGATTTTCAAAATAGTTCATGATCTTCTTTTTGATCTTATGGAATACTAACATAGCTATGAATGGCAGCGGTGTGAATATAAGCACAGCGATAGCCCCTGCGCACGCCAAGTCTGCGTCCGGTTGAGGCATTATAATTTTAGCAATAGCGATAACCGCTAAACAATTAAAGATGGCTGCTTCGATAGCGACGCTTTTGGCTGAAGCCTTTCCTTGCCTCGTAACGAGTGTCAAGCCACCTCCGATTATAAAACCTAGATTGGGAACCATGCCAGCCATCGCTAGGGTCATCTTATCTGGCTGCTTCATAGCGTAAAAGTTTATATAAAGTCCAAGGGTTACAAACAGTATCATAAAAAGGAGAAGAAGAGGCTTGATTAGCCAGTTAAGTATGGCTTCAGCGCCATCTGGTTTTAAGTGTCGCATCGCCACCCCTAGCAGATAGGGAAGAATAAGCAGCCCAAGACAGAGCACCATGTAATGCGTGGCCACCGCTGATTCTCCTACACCGTTCCGTAAGAACTTTCCAAAGGTATATAGCCATAGCGGTAAAGTTCCTGCAAAGACAGCAACTGGCAGCATTGCTGTGGTGTCACAACCGGCCTCGTTACTACTGACACTTTTACCAGGCAACATTACTGTAGCGCCTACATCTACTGTGACAGCGATATAGCCACACCTATGAGCAGCGAATTGAAACACCAAAGCGTAAGTTATAAAACAAAAAAGCTCATTGTATAAATAAGATTAATAATATTTTATTTGCCGTAGTGTGGTATGTTATTTGCTTATTAATATTTACTTTTTTGCTAGTTCTGCACATGATGAACTTTGCCTCAACAATGAGTCATCAAAAGTTATAGGCCTATTTAAAAATTGTTGTCAATATATCTTATTTATTATTTCCAAAAGTATTTTTTAGCGTATTATATGTAATAAATCATAATGATTTCTGTGTTTTCTTTAGTCCATGCTATGGTTTTACAAAAGTCTGAACATATCTGCATCGACGTATACAAGAAAATAATTAGCAATGATAAAACTAGAACATACATTAATTAATTATTCAACAGCCAATTACAGATACAAGCCTAGAGACAGGGTCAAACCCTAAACACTAAATATCTTTGAAGTATATTTTCTAAATATTTTAGAAGTTATAATTTGTTTTGTGAATACCTATTCGCTTTCTTATTTATGCCTACCTTCTTCACTTGTCATCATAAAATCTAACCTGTCATGACCTAACAAAAATCTAATAATTGGTTTCACTGGAGCGTAAGCTGTACAAACAAGTTTAACAAACAGAAAGCAAAAGGCTTACTTACCAAGCGGGACAAATATTTGCAAGAAGTTGATAGCCACGCTGAGCTCAGTGTTTGCGTTGCCAGTAACAAGGACAATGAGATGCCCCAAGCCTCCCCCAGGCACGCATGCACTCAGCAAAATGCCGATAGCGATCTCCGTCTGAACGCGACCCAGTTTCATCAAACCAAATGTGAGCTGCAAAAGATAAAGGAGCCGTTAGAAAGATCATTCATAAGTTCACTTAGTTACAGCAAATTAATTTCGCAAATTTTGAAAATTTCGTATATTTTTCAGTACCAGTAAGTTCAAGAATACAAATTTTATATTTATCTGTGGCAGCGAATGACTATCTGTGACAGCATACCTGCTATTGAGGAAAATACAGGTAAAAACCAAGATAGCTTGAACAAAATTTTGATCTGAAAAGTTTTAAAGCTAAAAGATTGTGAGATACAAGACAAGCTAGAGAAAAGCAAAAATTAAGAATTTTTGTTGGTGCTTATAAAGAAAATATCAATTACTTGACAGTCGTATTCCAAAAATGTGAACACACATTTAGTTCAAAATGCTTTCAATACATCTCAACAAAACATATAAAGCACATGATAATTGGACAAATGCTTTCCAATTCACGATTTTCCACTTGAAAATGGTAAACAATAGCATTGATAATCATTAATAACTGACATTGAACATCGATATATTGATTTTGTCCTATATATGAAGGCTTATAAACAGTTCTAGAAGAAATAGATGCAAGAACTACAAAGTTCTTGCATCTATACACCGGTGGCAAAAAGTATAAATTCTTATCCAAATCAAAACATCATAACTTTCAACTAGTATTTTAGAGCAGGATAATCTAAAAGCATTTAATGACCCAACCTCATACCTTGCATTTTAAACTGATAAAAGAAAATAAAGCTGACTATAGAAGGTTTTAATCAAATCATTTAGAACATTACAATAGGCTACATTCATAGCCTGAGTTCTATCCATGGATGAGAAAAGGCTACACAGTAAAACATGTATAAAACTGCTATTCATTTCACTGAAAACCTTAACATGATATGGTGGTATAGGGTCAGTGTCCAGTTGTAATACAATTCTTATAAAATATTCACTCAAGCATTAATTTCCAACACAAGAATTGTTTTTAGTATTATTATTGTACCATCTTTTTTTTAGAATAGTGGATGTTCTCCTGTCAGATATATTACCTTATTTTACAAACATTGATAGATTCAAAATACTGAATGATTCAATTACTTTACAGGTCCCTGATATGTTTTAATACTCAAGTGCAGTAGACGCTCCTACAATGTACACCTCATATCACAAAAATTCCAGATAACGTAAAGAATTTATGTAAAGTTTTTGCTTCGTACTTCGTACAAAATTCCATATAATATAAAGTGTCAAGTAGGGGCAACTTCTCAAATTCAATTTGAATTGTAACATATCTCGCCGCACTTTTGACTTGTGAGAAAAAATGACATATGTATGGCGTTATATCTATTATATATACAACTTTCATGATGTTTTAATACATAGCGATAGATCGTCAGATGTGTTGACAAAACAGAGAATAGGTAGCTGCGGAATACTTAAATGCAATGGATTGGTGCTGGCGTTACAGCGTCAGCCCACCAATCTATATGTCACGAGTTAGGGAATCATTGATAGTTATCTTTTTACGTAACTTTGAGCCCTGGAAACAGATAGACGACAAACAGATGGACACCACTCTTTTTATAGTGAAAATATATTTTTGTTTTGCTTTATTGTAGACGAATAAAATATTTGTTATCAGTTTTGAATAGAATAGACTTCCGAATAGACTTTGCTGCTTAAAAAAAATCAATGTAAATGAACGTCGATTAGTTTGGTAAACTATGGGTGTCTGCTCTCCGTCAACTTAATGTAAAATTACCGCAATTATTGTCTATAATTGTCTATTGTCTATAAAACCAGTGAAATTGATCAGAAAAAGAAAAAAGTTGTCGATGCAAATTAATAATATTGCAGTTACGGTACAACCAACAAGTTAAAAAGTTACATCTTGTTTTTCCTTTTTGTATGGCTAAAGGAGTGAGTTTAAAAAGATCTTGGAACGAATTAGGCAATTTTATTGTTCGTATGACATAAATGCCCTATAAGGTAAACGTTCCTATAGAATGGAATATTTACGTTGTAGGAAAGTCTACTGTACCAGATATTCATGGCATGATAATTCTATTTTGTACTTACCGAAAGATGCACTCAAAAATTGTATCGCTACTTTTTTTAACCTTCAAAAGAGATAAGATGTACACCTAAACTTAGCTTAGTAGCTTCAAGTCTTCTTGTATAAATTTTTGTTTTTGTATTTATGACACCACATGGTAATACGTTATTATTTATTAGTTTTTTGCTTTTTAATGGCACTATATGTAACACATTTTGTCTATTATAATAACTATGAGCTGCCCAATTAAAGTACATATGTATTCTCATACATGTAACTACAAGTTAGATTACAACTCTGCCATCTACGTTGTGTCAATAGTCTGGTACAGGAATTCCCTCAGAATATTAGTAGACCCAAGCTAAGTGTTCTGTTGCATACTATAGCACAGCTATGGCCAAATGGCGGATCTAGATCCGGATGTGGATCTCTGTTAGTTTTTTGTGGATCTTTCAAGATGGCTGTTGAAAAATATTTTTGATGTATTTTTTTTAATTTGGTTTAAAAAAGATGTTTTTTAATTTTTCTTATAATTTTTGTAAATGCATTGTTTTCAGCAATGAAATTCGTGAAAAAAAAGTCATAGAATACAACTTACAAATACTCCTCTTCATGAATTTTAAGATGTGCTGTCAGTAGCAGGAAACCGCTTTTTGATAGGATTGTGAAGTCCAAGCCCCCTCTACATTTTTCTCACTGATATCAGGCACATTTATTACAGCACATTCATTCAATGATTGTTAGTCAAATTATGTAAATAAACAAAGTTTTTAAAAATCCTATTTGACAATTTGTTGTAAAATGTACACAAATAATTGCATGTTTATGTATGGTAAAAAAGAAAAATGCACATCTTCAGCTTGTTGTGGGTCTTTAATTTGTCAGATTTGGCTGTAACGGATCACAACCAAAACCATTTGGCCATCCCTGCTATAGCAGGTCTTTGTCAGTATTCCTAATGAAACTAAATAGTGAACTAGATGATTGTTATATGGCCATCTCATTTGAAGCATATAAAAGCAGGTAGGCAGCCAATCAGAACTCACATTGGCAAAGTGGTAATATATTCAGTTTGTATCATTCATTCTCCTTTCAAAGCAGCATATATTCTGTTCATATATTTATTACATACAATACGAATGTCAGAATCAATAAAATCCATTTTTGTTAAGAGATATTTAAAAATAGCATTTTTGGAGCCATAAATATAAGCATCTTTCACTAATGAGTCATGGTACTTTTCCAAAACACGAGTCACTGGCTGACAGTAAGGCATATAAGTGTTGTGCATAGCCACAATATAGTCAAAGCTTTACTGTCATCGTGGTAACTGCGATGGAAGAATCGGACGGAATATCAGCTGCTCGGCTGTTGGCTAATTTGCAAACGATAAATTCTACGCGGTTGTCTAAAGCACAGAACGACTACGCTAGGCAATGAGCATCGTCTGCTAACCTATTGTGTTTTACCATAAAAACACAAACGTTACGCTGTTACTAATGATCGCTAATGGTCACTATTGTAAATGCATCGTCAGGGTACCTTTGTTAAATACGCTCACTTTATACATCTTGTCATCATTTTTCATTATCTTATTCTGTGCTCTATGGCATGCTTTACAGAATTATGACCCCTCGTACATGCTACGCTTTTGAATGTTCCTCCATGCCTTTGGCTCCCACTTCACTCTCTCAGTGTCTACTTGTTCCTACTGATACCAGTAAAGAGGCAGTGGGTACGGACTATTGATGAAAGTCATTGTACATCAAGTACCGTATTTGAGTGAAGCAATCAAATAAGTATGGACTTTCTATGCTCTGGAGAATATCCCACATACTCAGTGTATTGGCAAGTACATCAAAGCAGTCTCTGGATTTTAGCTTCTCGAGTTGTTCTGTGAACAAACTCTAGATATACAAGAAGCCTATTTAGTTATCTTCAATTTTGGTTAAATGGATACTTTTAGTTCTTTTAGGAATTATGTTAAAATTCAACAGTTTTGTACTTATCATTCTTCATTATCTGCCACAATTCATGAATGTCAGTATTTTTTTCAAAAATTGAAGTTGTTTTATATACACTTTTCAAACATACAGCTTTAAAGAATATAAATGTATATATGTATGTTGATTCAAGGTGGTTAAATTAGAAAAGAACACTACAAATTCTAAAAGTTGAGTACATTCGTGTTTGTGAAGTCATCAGGCTGTAGGTCTCAACCCACTACCTGGTATATATAAAATATATATGTACCTATATGTATAATATATATATAAATATATATCTTATATATTCTAAATATATAAATATATATCTTATATATATATATATATATATATATATATATCCTTATATGAACATAAAAATTTCTATGTTTGAATTACGAATTCATCTATATGCGTACAATGAATCTTGCCTTAGTGAGTCATGCATTGCTGGGGTTTCTCTTTCAAGATACTCTCACTAGTTGGAATTGCTGCTCCTGATCATGAAAGCCACCTTCAAATGCCCATCAGGCAACTTGCGTGTGTCAGATATCTTTATATAATGCATCTGTGATAGCTCTTACTAGTCTAATCAGTTCCCTATACCTCTTACTAGAGATGACTAGTTAGCTTAGAGACGTTTCCATCAGGTGGGTCACAATCAATTCACCAATCAACAGGGTTCTCTCCTTGCGCTACCTTTTTAGGAAGTCGTTTACTGTTTAATCAATCGGCTCTAACTTGATAGCTTGCGGGGATATAATGAAATATATAATGGAACAATCGAAGGTATCAATTTAGGTTCGCTTCATGTACACTCTTTGTAGTAGCGATGTAAAAATTTACTTTCCCTTGCTACTGTTTATCAAATAGTGACAACTTTCTTTGATATCCTTGAATGGTTGTATGGAGATTGTAAATAGAGCTGTCCTTTTTTAAGTTTCCCATTCAAATTATTCACATAAGGTATCTGCCTTCTGTTGCCTGTTAAGATTCTTCTGTTGCCAATCAACTGTATTTTTTGAAAAATGTATCTATTATCTGTCTATATATGAACTCATATATGTATGTATCTATATTTAAATATTAGTGTTTGTCTTTTGGTTAAACCCTGGGTCCTGTTATAGCAATTAACTTCTAGCAATGAAAAATCCACACGGCACTGGATTTGATCTAGAGGCGATGAAATTAACTTCACAGAATAGCTAAGCTTGAGCTACACGGAATACAATAGTTTCATTGGGCAAATAGTCATTACATTGGTTAAAATAATACATTGGTTACATTGGTTAATAACTAGTACTGTTGACCGTTATGTGTAACGATTGTTAAGCTGGCCCAAAACACGGGTATTGTTCTAGTAAAGATTTTAGTAAAGATCTAGCTTTCCAGGTAAGTTACTCAAATTCATTAGGTAACTATTCTATTACCTGTGCAACGCCGGGCATTCAGTTAATATATCTATATATATATACTCGGTGGATGCCTGACGTTGTTTGGGTAAAAAAAGTCTTCGCACAGAAAATTTATTTTTATTCAACATATGCAACATTTACCATCATAACTTTTATGTTTAATATCATGAGAAAAGTGGTTTGTACGGTTCAAATAAATTCAGAAAAAACTAAAACAACTGTAAAGGTGTTTAGACGTGAAGTAATTGGCAAATAATGGCTAGACAAAGTATGATTTGTTACACTGGTTACAACAAAATGTGATACAATTGAAACGAACTCATAAAGCAAAATACAAATCACGATCATGTTGAATTAATAATAAAAAAGAGTACTTAAAAGTGTGTGTATAAAAAAGGTTACTGTTGCCGCAGAAGCTATCCGTCAAAATGTTTAATACGACTATACTAGTACCTCTCAATAGTCGATACTGGCACAAACATACAACAGAGATATCAAAATTAAATAGATCAGTGAAGCGAACTAGAGTACTTTATCATATCGAGCTGAAAGAGATTGCAGAGGCAAATTCTACTCAAAATGTTCGTGTGAATATTTTTTTATTTTTACAGTTCTTTGCGATTGCCGTTTGCGATAATCAGAAATTGATGATTTAAATTGTGTCGTTACAGTTTAACTGTGACAGAACATTTGAAGTTGAAACGGCACAACAGAAAATTACCAATAAAGAAAATTGAATAACGGATTTTGAAATAGCTTTTTTAAAAATGTCAAAAGAATAACAGATACAAAAGATAATATTAATTCATAATAAAATGTAAACATTTAGCTTTAAACCCGATAAGGATACTGTAGACGAGCCAATTCAGCTAAGGATGGCTCCGCCTGTGATTAGGTGCATGTGTTACAATCGGCGGAGTTCAATTCGAGTACAAAAGGTGATTTTTCATTGCATGATTTTAATTTCTATAGCTGGACAAAACGACGACAGAAAACAAAAGACAAACTTTGAAATTTATACATGTAGATATAAGAGATATATATATTGATATATATATATGTATACTTATCTTATACAAGATGAACAGATAATTAAAGCTCTATATATAACTGTAACCATCTGTTCATCCTGTCTCTCTTCTCTGCTGTTAGCCTCAGGACCACTGTAACTGTCCATAGGCAGCTAAATTAATGAAACAAACTACGACCATCATTTGTTGCTACATCATCTCTTATCAACCCACTTGTTAAATCTTTTCACAAACCTTTTATGTCGTATCATGATGTATAAATCTTAAAAAATAAAAAGTGAATTTTTTATTTTGCAGCAGGTTTTTCCTAGCATGATACAAAGTAGCTTTAGCCAGACGCAGACCTCACATGCAGGTTGTGAAACTCATCTTGACCTGACCTTCACCTTTCAATATCAATACCATAGCAATGGTTCTGGAAGCAGGAACACCCCACAGCTAAGTTAATTAGTGTCATAATTTATACACAATTTTCAACAGAGCATCTGTGTCTCCTTATAAAGGCAAATAGATTTATTCTTCACCTCAGGTATATGACCTGGCTTTCCTCCAACAATAAGCAGTTAGTTGTAATACTAACATTGGCAGCTGACAGCTTTTGGCAGCGGATGGCTTTAGTGATCCTTGCATGCTCATTAGGTTAACCCTACCTACCCATAGTGAGTGGCAGCTCACAATTCCTGCTAGGTTTAGGTATATCAGGAGCCTATAGACCCATTATTCAAGTAAAACAAGACTGTTAAAATGTTAAAATACATATTAAAGTTAGAATTATATAGTTATATATAAAGTTAAATATAGTTAAGAATATACCACGCAAGTGGCGTAACTTTTCAACATCTCATAACATTTGCATAATATTTGCATTTACAAGTGGGATGTCCAAGGATTCTCTAGTGTTTATCGGACACCTTTGACAATAATGTCTTATGAAGACAATTTCAGAGAACATTTACATAGTCCCGATACTCCAGTATTCACTATCAGATTTCCCTGGAGTCCAGCCAAGTGATAGGCACTGTCTATTACCATACTAGTTGCTTGTTAAACATGTAAACTGAGCATGTGGAGGACAAAAATTTCCATAAGAGAAGTTACAGATCAGGAGAAAGACAGATAATAGGTGCATTCTTTAAAAAATACAGTTGATTGGCAACAGAAGAATCTTAACAGACAACAGAAGGCAGATACCTTACGTAAATAATTTGAATGGGAAACTTAAAAAAGGACAGCTCTATCTGCAATCTCCACACAACCATTCAAGGATGTCAAAGAAAATTGTCACTATTTGATAAGCAGGAGCAAAGAAAAGGAAATGTTAATTTTTACATTGCTATCACAAAGAGTGTACATGAAGCGAACCTAAATTGATACCTTCGATTGTTCTATTATATATTTAATTATATCCCGCAAGCTTTCAAGTTAGAGTTGATTGATTCAACAGCAAACGACTTCCTAAAAAGGTAGCGCAAGGAGAGAACCCTGTTGATTGGTGAATTGATTGTGACCCACCTGATGGAAACGTCTCTAAGCTAAACAGTCACCTTTAGTAAGACGTGTAGGGAACTGATAAGACAAGTGAGAGCTATCACAGATGCATTATATAAAGATATCTGACACACGCAAGTTGCCTGATGGGCATTTGAAGGTGGCTTTCATGATCAGGAGCAGCAATTCCAACTAGTGAGAGTATCTTAAAAGAGAAACCCCAGCAATGCATGACTCACAAAGGCAAGATTCATTGTACGCATATAGATGAATTCGTAATTCAAACAGAAATTTTTATGTTCATATAAGGATATATATATATAAGATATATATTTATATATTTAGAATATATAAGATATATATTTATATTTATATATTATACAGGTACATATATATTTTATATATACCAGGTAGTGGGTTGAGACCTACAGCCTGATGACTTCACAAACACGAATGTACTCAACTTTTAGAATTTGTAGTGTTCTTTTCTAATTTAACCACCTTGAATCAACATACATATATACATTTATAATCTTTAAGGCTGTATGTTTGAAAAGTGTATATAAAACAACTTCAATTTTTGAAAAAAATACTGGCATTCATGAATTGTGGCAGATAATGAAGAATGATAAGTACAAAACTGTTGAATTTTAACATAATTCCTAAAAGAACTAAAAGTATCCATTTAACCAAAATTGAAGATAACTAAATAGGCTTCTCGTATATTTAGAGTTTGTTCACAGAACAACTCAAGAAGCTAAAATCCAGAGATGTAGATGAATTCGTAATTCAAACATAGAAATTTTAAAGTACAAATTTTAAGTAAGAAAGTTTAGTAAGTACCCACCCATCTTCCAAACAGTGTGCCAAGTTTTAATTTTCTATGTCGAAGTAGTTCTTTTTGGCATTTTCATCACTTTAGAGACATGAAACCGACATGATAAATACTACACAAAGCTGACCCACGAATGAATCTAATAAAAATATTTTTGGCGCTCAAGTAGTCGGTTATCATAGCCGACACGTGTTAACCATTTATAAAGATCTTAGGCAATAAGATTTAATTATGCATTAACAGGTATATATACATGTACTTGTCTGCTGCCAACAAGGGCTCAATAACAACAGTACGGCTACCGAATAATTGCAAAGTTTTCAATAGTTCTTCTCCATTTAATTAGGCATGCTAATATAAAGGTATCATATACTCTATGTATATATACCGTATGCATATGATATATGCATAGTCCCACAGATGAACATGCAGATACATCTTCCAAATAAGAAAGTTAAAAGCATCATCTGTATTGACTAAAGCGCTAGCTAAGCCACCAGCTGCAAAATGTGTAAAAACCTGACTCCGTGAAAAATTACCGTTGTAATTTTAGGGTAAGGACAACCTGTGCAATAGAAAGCTCTGTGTCACAGCTGTGTCACTTGTTAGATATAAAAACTAGATAAATGCCCTGCGTTGCACGTGTAATAAAAACAGCTTATAAACATTAATTCCCTAATATTACCTTACCTAGTACATTACCTTTACATTATATTACCTGCAACTGTTTATAAGCTGTTTTTATTACCCGTGCAATGCCGGGAATTCACCTAGTGAGCTGGTAATTGTTACATGTGATGCAACGCAACGTCATTATGCGAATTTTAACTGATGTAATGAATATCTTCACCATTATTGATCAATATGCTCAGTTGATGCTGTAATCTAATGGATAATCTTGACGCCGCCAAAAGTGGAGGTTCTGAGATCAAAATCTCTACAAAGTGGAACTTTTGCTACTAAAACTCTATGCAGACTTTCAAACTGTCCAGTTATCGCTATAACTGGAAAGACGAATACTGAGATTTATATACAGAGATATGTAGGCTAAAATATATACAGGCAATAGGCTGAAAGGGACCCCCCCCCCCATTTGCAGTCAGCTTATTTTCTCTTTTCCCTTTTCACATCCGTTCACCATCTCGCGCAGTGCAGAGAACATTGCTAGAAGTAAACCCACAAACTAGTTGTCTATGATGAGAGTGCGTATCTTGTTTATTAGATATTGTCTCATATATTCATCAACAATTAATAATATGTGTGTGAGTAATCTCTCAAAGATGGGTATCCTGTCTGATTAGCTTGCTGCAAGCAGAGGCTGTGCGAGTTTTAAGAGCCAGTATTACACAAACAATAGCTCTGTGATCTCGGCTAGACAAGTCTGAGTCCAGTGAACCTCTACAACTGGAGACATACCCAGTTGTAGAGAGCAATTTAAAGTTGAATGTCATTCCTGTCACTAATAGTGGCTTTTTTGGCAATTGAACCCCGACCTGTTGTTCTCAGGTCAGGTGTCCTATATCACTAAGCCACGGCTGCTCAAACATAGCCCATCTATCCATGTTTACTGACCGCTAAACTCTTTATAAACTGACGCTATTCATTATGAGTTTCACCGCCTGAAATCCTCAATCTATATGACTTACCAGAGGGGTGATCACATACTGTGTAGCTGAGGCTAGTCCAACAGGTATAAGACTTTTCTTAAACTGTGACCTCAGTACAGCAACTTCTGACATACAACCAATCGCGAATATGTTTAGAAGTCCAACTATAGTAATAGCAATGGTAAATCCAAGATCTACCTTTCGGTATTTCCTTATTGCTGTGATATTGTACGACTGCGCAGAGATTAAAGATGATACGTTGTTGACTCGTTGTATAACATGAACATCAACAGATGAATAGCCGAGCTTTGATAGAGTCAAAACAAAACCATTACGGTTCAACGAATTTGAATCTAAAACGGTTGGCTCAATATTCATACTGTTGTTTACTTGTAACCTCCAGAAGAGCTGGTAAGATAGGTTATAGTTCTTCGATGGTATGTATTTGATCTTATCAAATGGTAATATAGTAGTCAAATCATTTTTCGGTTTGGTAAGTCCGATAAAGAAATCAATGCCTCCATTGAGCATTTCTATGACAATGTAGTCCTCGAGCTGTGTTGAAATATTTATCTGTACGTAATATTGGCTGTATAGTATTTGTTTCATGTTGCCCGGTGGGTGGAAGAGAAGATCTCGTTCGTAGTAAGGGCTATAAGGAGTTGTCTCCATCTCATATGATGGATCTGTTGACGTCGGTACTTGCTGCGCGCAGACGCATACCAATGTTAGCAATGTCAAGGTGCTTGCTGAACACATGGTTGTGCCCCAGTCTTTACAGGTGTTGATTGGCTTTCTGCAAAGGTACAAGCAGCCTCTTAGTTGGTGGTTAGAGGAAAATACCCAGTAGTTGGCTCGCTAGAAAAGACTAGCCTAGGTTTAAGAGACAGAGCTAGATATACCTAGTCTCAGCAACTCTCACCACGAAACACTGTAATAAAAGCTAAATCGGCAAGCATCTATCTGTCAGCTGATGACGAGCAAATGACCCCTTTGACCTTTGCATACATGAAGGCTGACAGATATATGATAGTATTTAGCTATACTTACATTAGGTTAACAACGCGATTATCATCCGATATAATTACTATTTAGTAGCGTGTAATGAAGGTTATTTACGTTGTACCAGCCGTTGACTGATTTACAAAAACACCAACATTTCATTTGCAAAGCAGACAAGCACACATTGTCTGCATCGTTTATTAAAATCATATAAGACTTTTACACTTCTGTATCATTTGTTAAATTCATGTGAAACATCCAGACCTTGTCTATATAATTTTTTAAACTTATGTGAGACATCCACCCCTTGTCTGCGGCGTTTGTTAATAACTTTCAATCTATTTCCACCAAAACGATTGCATCACTCATCTCTATCACAGGTACACAGGTAGGTGCTTGTTGTCACTAATGAGTATCTGTAAACTAAAATATAATAAAGGAAATTATAATATAACGCAGTAGATAATCATCTGAAAACAGCAGACCTATTGTCTGCGCAAGAAACTTTACTATTTTGGGGTCACTGAATCCATTAGAAGTAGATTGAGAAAAGCTGGTAAAATATTGAGTATAGAATATAGATGAACCATAAAGTCGAGGACTATTGATTTCTCGCATGTCTCTTCCTTGCGCAAATGAGCTAACAAAATCAACCTTGTAACCATCATCAAACAGAATAGTTGTTGAAAAGTGAGTGATCGTAGCGTAGCGCCGTGTTTAGTTTGCATTTGCATATGACTATCTCACAATACCCCATTTACATATCTGCCAGCTGATGCTGTGATTGTCTATCAGCCTCTGCCTACAGGGTGGTTGCGGAAGCGCTTGTTATTGTTAGGCATTGAACGGAGTATACCGTTCATTACCAAAAACACTACCAAAAACACCGAGGATTACCTGCTATGAGCAGGTAAAAGCTGTGTCATGCACAGAAAACAGATAATCAACTCTGACAGATAAATAGAGATGAATTTGGTTTGCTTTTAGCTGAATAAGCCTGTAAGGAAGAGGTTGTCTGAGTCCTGGAAGATGTAAGACCGAAAAGCATTTTTAGAAAGGAAAAATAGTTAATAACCACTTGATTGCAATATAATTAATGTGATTATAAAGAGTTTTTGTGGGCGTTATTAAAGAAAAACTCATGTAACACTAGGTGAGTATTATTAGAGCAGCTTGACATGGAAAAAAGCCAGCAAGATGAAGCATAATTCTACATTAATTATAAAATATAGTATTTAGTGCTCCAAATATAAATATTTAGGCCTATAGAAGTTGTTTTTATATCATGCAAGGCGAAATACAATAATCCTTTCAAGTTCATGGAGGAGAAGTCATTGCGAAAACAAGAGTAGAAATATGAAAACAGGTGTAGTAGTCATTCAGAGACCATGTTTGGCTCAACCCTGAAGCAGTATGCAAAGCGCATACATGTATATAGTCACTAATGACCCGGGTTCAATAACATAACCTATGCTGCCACTCAAAGTGATGCGATGATACGCTGCTGCTCCTTTAATTCTTTCTTACAAAATTAAAAAATATATACATGTTTTCAATTCAAAAACATCATGAAACATAGTATAATATGCATAGGCTATAAATGGCGTCAATAAACAATAAACAAATTAATACATGAAGCAAACAGAATCCATTACCCTTTTTTAAAGCAGGTAATCATACCTAACTCATCATGTTCTGGGAAAAGACCTGTCGGCCTGCTTTCAAACACATGGCTCCGGCATTAACTACAACCAAACCAATTTAAAATAATGTTATACAGAAAGTTGTTTAAAATGTAACAAACTTACCAGACAGGCATCTAAATATTTGTGTTAATCTACAGCTGCCAGTAAATAAGCCTGTTAAACGTTATGAAGATAATAGTAATAGATTTTCATTTTACTTGACGTAGTGAACAGCCAGTCATTAGATAACTGTAATTCAACTACTGGATCAGCCAATTGCATTCATTACCTCTAGTCACATCTTGTAAAAGCTAATACAAATAATTTTAATGAAGCTAATCTACTACAGGAAGGTCATTAACATGTGTTTTACAAAATCCATTTACTGAAAGATCTTTAATGTGTCTCTACAATGTCTCTAGCTAAAGTAAAAGTTGATAGTAGCTCATTTAATGTTACATTTTGTATAGATACATATATACATAGTACCGAGACAAACGAGACAAACGAGTAAAGTAAAATCAGCTTTTGCGCCTTTAGGAGAATTGGCATCAGAGTTCTTGCAGATGTTTGGACTGAACTAATTAGCTGAACCAATTACTGTAATATTAGTAAACTAACTGGTTTAACTAGTTACTAACAGTAAACTAACTGGTTAAACTGGTTACTATTCGTAAACTAACTGGTTGAACTGATTACTGTTAGTAAACTAACTGGTTGAAGTAGTTACTATCAGTAAACTAACTGGTTGAACTAGTTACTAACAGTAAACTAACTGGTTAAACTGGTTACTATTCGTAAACTAACTGGTTGAACTGGTTACTGTTAGTAAACTAACTGGTTGAACTAGTTACTATTAGTAAACTAACTGGTTGAATTGGTTACTATTAGTAAACTAACTGGTTGAACTGGTTACTATTAGTAAACTAACTAGTTGAACTGGTTACTGTTAGTAAACTAACTGGTTGAATTGGTTACTATTAGTAAATTAACTGGTTGAACTGGTTACTGTTAGTAAACTAACTAGTTGAACTGGTTACTATTAGTAAACTAACTGGTTGAACTAGTCACTATTAGTAAGCTACATAGTAAAAGAGTCTACATAGATCATTAAAAAGGCTACTAGCAAATAGGCCTACATTAGAAATTCTCAAGAGCCTAGCTATCCATCTGTGAATGAAACATTGCCTTAATTATTATACCTCTTCATCGTTACTTCAGTCAGTGTCAGACTATTGTGAATCTGTGTGCTTAGCAATTATGTTATCTAAAGCATCGGTATACACTATTCACTAATGTAGGTAGCAAACCCTACAGCATCGATATACACTTTTCAATAGTGTGTGTAGGAAAACCTACAGTAGCATTATATGTTATTCTCTAGTGTTACGAAAACCTACAGCATTAATATATGTTATTCACTAGTGTAGGCAGGAAAGCCTACAGCAGCAATATATGTTATTCCCTAGTGTAAGTAGGAAAACCTACAGCAGCAATATATGTTATTCACTAGTGTAAGTAGGAAAACCTACAGCAGCAATATATGTTATTCACTAGTGTAAGTAGGAAAACCTACAGCAGCATTATATGTTATTCACTAGTGTAAGTAGGAAAACCTACAGCAGCAGTATATGTTATTCACCCACGTAAGTAAGAAATCCTACACGTTACGGGGAAGAGCTGCGCCAAATATTGCTAAACTTGTGGAAAGAAACTTGTTGAATATCCATCATTTACAATATCTGGAATAGCGGGCCAGCCTCGCATAAATTCAACATAAATAAACTTCTATTCCATAAAAGTTGAAATTTTCATAAAATTGCCATACATATTATGCATTGGTTTACTTTTCCATAAGATCAACATAAGATTTCATCTATTTTTGTTCAAATCCCAGTTTTTCCCTTCGAACCTTTCTAGACAGCAAAAGTAGCTTTATTGAGCAAATTTCAAAACCATTGCTTTCCTATTTAATGGCACTGGCTCATGCCTCTATAAGCTAAACACAGCTAATTATTGCTGCTGCTCTGAAATCATCCGTTTCAGATACTCCCAGTTTTACAGTTGATAGATGTTGTTTACCTATCAGATAAAATGGCCATGTCCACTCAAACGCAGCTGATATAGTAACTAGCCTTAACCGTTGTTCCTCCAAACCCCACATGTAATAACTTCACTGCAATACTTACCACCATATCAACTTTCTGCTCGTCCTACTGAATAAAGCAACAAGCAGTGCCATTCCTCACGCGCATATATTAGCTCTGTAGCTTTATACAACCCTTAGACAATTAACGAAAGTAATGATTTTTCCTACAGCAGCATTGACCAATAGACTGCAGCCATTTGATGACACTACAATGGCAATGAAGATACATCGATAGTTTTCAATACAGCGGAATAAAAGTGTCTGGCAGCACATTGTTCTTGTCGCTAAAGTGATTACGGATTGTGAAATATAATTGATTTACCTTCACCACACATGTCTGAGTTGAATTGGACTCAAGCGTGTCACAACGGCTTCTATATGTCACATGTCATATTTATAATGTGAATGACCGTCTTCATGGGAATCGGGTAATAGACATAACCTTTCTATGAGAATTGGTAATATACATAACCTCTCCATGAGAATGGTAATAGACATAACCTCTTCATAAGAATCGGTAATAGACATAACCTCTCTATGAGAATCGGTAATAGACATAACCTCTCCATAAGAATCGGTAATAGACCTCTCTATGAGAATCGGTAATAGACCTCTCTATGAGAATCGGTAATAGACATAACCTCTCTATGAGAATCGGTAATAGACATAACCTCTCTATGATAATCGGTAATAGACATAACCTCTCCATGAGAATCGGTAATAGACATACCCTCTCCATAAGAATCGGTAATAGACCTCTCTATGAGAATCGGTAATAGACATAACCCCTCTATGAGAATCAGTAATAGACATAGCCTCTTTATGAGAATCGGTAATAAACACAACCTCTCCATGAGAATCGGTAATAGACATAACCTCTCTATGAGAATCGGTAATAAACACAACCTCTCCATGAGAATCGGTAATAGACACAACCTCTCTATGAGAATGCTAATTTAAGAGTATGTACAATATAGTGCCATTACAGATACAACTTTACGTGCACATGGAGAAAACTGGCTAGTTCCGGGTGATAAAGAACATTCTCTCATTACTATAGTAGTCCAATGAATTGGTCACTTTAATATGCTTGCACGAGGCCTTAGTTTACATTAGTGAGGTCAGATGCGCAGAGCAAACAATTCCATACAAATCTCTTGGCACTTGCTACTATACTTGCATCTATATTATTAACTATGTACCTCAACAAGCGGCTAAAATGACAAAATTGTACACTTAATACATGTATCCATTTGTTGAAGCCGTAAGCTAGAGGGCTACTTGCCACTATTGTCATCGAGTGCTACCTCTTCATACATTGAGCTTTAGACAGTTCTTGTCAACTTGGTTTAAATCAGTTTCACATTTTAGTAAGATCATAGACTTTTTATCAAATGAAGTAATACAAATATCCAAAGCTGATATAAAAGCATGCCATTTCAAGTGTCATGTTAAAAACAAATAAACTATCTCATTTGTAAAGCTCATCAAACTTTAAAACGTTAATTTTATTATAATGATTTCGAAAAGATCAAATTTTCATATATCTAAAATAAGATAGTTTTTATATATATATGAAGTGTTTGTAGCTATGCAAGGAGGTTTGTGATATTGGAGGGAATGTTTTACCGAATGTCTTCGTGGTTTACAAATAAAAGTCATGTTTATCTTAAGCAAACAGCTAGTACAAGACATGGTTAAGGAGCAAGTTTGAAAGATAAGCATAGGTAACGGTGGACATCTCTTTACTACCTCTTGGGCACACAGCTATTGTTATGATAGGTTTGTCTTTGTTTACGCAACAAATTGAATTATATTCCTTTCCAACAGTTGATTTACAAACTTGGCAAGGATTACATTTGGTAATTACCTGGCCTTGCATCCGTTTACATAAGCTCAAAAGGTGCTGGCTGGGTGCCTATTCACTACACTCTGATCTTTGCCTATGTTGTACATGTATATCTTTGGCTTTATAGCTATGGCAGCACCGTTTTTAAAACTAATATTGAGGAAGCAGCGATAAGGGTAAAACTTCTGTAAGTACCATGTCCTGTGAACCTAGACGATCAAGTTTCTCCCCATTTCCTATAACCATGACTTTTTTGGCAGGATTCAACAGAAGTTTGCCATTGTCTTCTGTTGGCTGTCTTTATTGAGACACCATATCTAGCTAGCTGGCCAATGGCTCGCAAAGGCATTCTTCTGCCTTTGCCCTTTTGTTTTTAGAAACGTAGAGTTGCTAGCAACCCTCCTCATGCCTGGTGCAGCACAGTTGGGGGAGCCAGTTTACACGCCAATGATTTGACCACAAATATTTTATACACGGATTTTTTGCCTGTTCAGAGGTGGCAGGAATGGCTTGGTAAATTCAACAGATGGGAAATTTATAGAAACCACACATGTACAAGGAAATACGTCACAACATCGCAGAGACATAATGAAAGAAAAGTTAGCAACGCATAGCCTGGGAATGAACTATTCTTAGATAGAAATATGGAAGAAACTCAAATTACTACGCAGGTTTATTTACAGAGCTAATTGTGATGGGAGTACTGTATACAAGCCAGGCACGCTAATAGCACCTAGTGTGTCTCCACGCTAATAGCATCTAGTGTGTCTCCATGGATCCTTGATTGCAACATTAATCTATTTAATCATGTAATTATGTTGCCTTACAGAACACAGTTCAGGTCCCATAATCTAATATCTTACACATTTTACTCACAATTACTAGCCAGTAAATATGTCAAAGAACCAGGAATGCTAATGTACATGCTATCCCTAACTGGTCGCTGGTTTTAAAGAAAAAATAATGGCGTTTGAAAATTTTGTCCGCGATGCATGATTACCGTATGTATCATGAGATTTGATCATTTAATGAAATATTCTAATATGGAAGGAATGTTTAAACCGACTTTCAATACTCGCCTAATTTTAAATATCTGTGTTCTAGAGTAATAATAGTAAGAACATTGGAGTAAGAAGAAAGAAAGCTATGTGGCAGATTAGAGAAGTGAAACCTTCAGGAATCAAAGAGTGAATTTGTTTGAAAGCTATAGGGGACGCTCCCCGGCGCTCAGAAGAAATCAGCAGAGCTGACACACCGGTGCAAGCTATGAAAAAGACCGCTGGATGATTAATAAATATAATGAGAAGCCTCTGAAAATCAATAACTTGTACAAAGACATAACCTAACTGTCTACAGCGCATGTACAATGTAAATTCCCAGAAATGCTTCATTTTCACATTCAATAACATACCGGAAAAATAAGTTCTCATTTTTAAAGCTGAATTGATGAATTGAACCACTTGCCAAGCCTGAAAACTAACAAAATTGTGCATGAATAACAAACCTGTATGATTAGTTAGTTAATATTGAAACACTTGTTAACACTTTTAGCCAAAGAACTGAAAGTGTTAAGTATATCCATATTTTTTTATATAAAAAATCCATAAGCAATAAAAAAAGAACTGTTTTGATTAGTTAAATCAAATCTTGACCTCATCATCTTGACCACCAATCACACGCAGGTAGGCAAACCTGTATTGTCTGGAGTCAGCAGCCCTTATGAGACAGACTAGGAGTTGTCTACCACCAGCGTTCACTTGAGAATACCCAATTCTTGTAAGTCCTAGCAACGATTGTAATGTGACAAAGCCATGGCCTCGCACCATTCCCTCTTGCAAAGAATAAACTCCTGCAGTCACAAACCCTATAACCTCCCTACTAGTCTTGATTCTATCTGCAGGAAGGGTGGTGTGTGTGTCTTTCCTGCGAGTGGCCTTCTTGTTATTGAGCTCTACTGTTGGGCCTAGGCTAGCACTATCCTCCGTTATTATATCAATATCTTCTGCAGATGGAATGCATATCTCAGCCCTTAGTTGAAGAGTGCCTCGACGTACCATTCGTACCGCCACCCTCACCAGATTCGCTAGACATGACGGCATAGATGGCACAGAGCTGAAACACAAATAAATTTAATGCCATCACAAATCATCCGTTAGAATGGTATTTCGGAGCTTTGTCTAATAAGTTATATCATGACTATAAAGGATTGATAAAAATAACACCATAAACGTGCATGATAAATTAAAATAATTTTACGTAAAGGGTACTACCAGAGATTCTAAAAAAAGACATTGTCAATATTAGTAATAGCGGTATGCTGTAAGTATAATCAACAATATATTGACGGTAATAAAGGTTTATACTTTCTTCGAGTAAAATTTGCTTTTTACTTTTAAAGAAATATAATATAAAACTAGTGATACAACCAATAGCAATCCTTTTATTTCAATTTTGTTCATCCCAATGAAATTGCTTATTTATGAAACAGCCCCTGTCGGTGTTCCACCAATAAACAGAGACATCAGCTACACTCGCGCATGGCCTCTTCTACGCGGACTTTTGTGGATGGAAAATACTGTTTTTAGAGATTTATCATCACTAGGTTATCATCTCATGGCAATAATGACTTGAGTGTTGCTATGTAAACCCCCACGTATACTTGCAAATTAGCAGACGGAGCAAATCAAGCTCAGTAGTGACACACTTTTTCTAGAGATACGGATTTGTAAAGCGAATGCCTGCTTATTGTATCATTGTAAATTTGTAATAAACAATCAATCACAAAACAAAATTATATATGTTATTTCCGATGTTACCTAAATTCTTTTTACTGAGCTTATAAGTCAATTACTGCCTTTAACATCACCTGAGAGATGAATTCATCAAAAGAGAGTCGAGGATGTGTCTATCTCTCAGTACAACAGGATCACGACCGGCAAGGATGCCGGACCAATCAAACCTGTCCATAGAATAACCACTATCTAGTTAAATATGCACTCGCAATATACACAAACCAATATACACAAATCAATGTACACAAACCAATATACGGAAACCAATATACACGAACCAATATACACAAACCAATATACACAAACCAATATACACAAACCAATATACACAAACCAATATACACAAACCAATATGCACAAACCAATATGCACAAACCAATAGACACAAACCAATAGACACAAACTAATAGACACAAACCAATAGACACAAACCAATATACACAAACCAATATACACAAATCAATATACACAAACCAATATACACAAACCAATGTACACAAACCAATGAACACAAACCAATATATACAAACCAATATACACAACCAATATACGCAAACCAATATATACAAACCAATGTACAAAAACACAACATAAATTAATATAAAATAATGACAAACTAATCCTAGCCGTGCATAGAAGTTATCATTTTCTAGGGCTATGAAGCCTTAAATCCACCTCAATTGCCGTTATAACCATAAACAAAAAATAACCACCATTTAATAAAAATATAATAGCTGATAATCCAAAGAACTCATTTAAAAAATTAGAATTATATTTTTGAACTCCAAGCATAAAACTTAGATAACCATGGCATTGACAAGCAGAAGTAGGACAACTCCCTACTCATGTAGTCAAGGTTTGAATCAGCAATGGTGGCATGTTTAAAGCTTACAAGTATCAAGAGTGATCGTATGAAGCGTAGGAGGTGCAAGCAGGGGACCTAAGCGCAATAAACATAATGTACAGAACATGTTCAACTGGGTGAATGAACGTAATACACCGCTAAGGCAGCTTGTCCAACCTTCAGAAAAGAATGCGTATTACATGTATGTCTGGGAGTTATAGTCAGTCTACTTCAAGCCTTTTATGCAAGATATCCTCAGATTTGCGCGAAACAAATTTTTTACCGAAATTCTTCCTATTGTCTTTTTACTTGTTTTCTTTTCAATTTACTTGCTATTGGGGTCACAGCAATTAAGTCAATGCCTAAAAGGAAATCTTAAGGTGGGTTGGCTAAATAGCTAGTTTTTAGATTTATCTTTCACTGGAATGGTGCACTTTGGTTTACTCTATTGTACAAGCTACGAGACGAATGATTTGAAAACAAACTGTTGCTACATGAGGCATCTTTCCACAGTTTTATGTTAAAGTTAATATGTAAATGTGATGCGCACCCGAATGGTGAATTGGTAGAAAGTTTGTCAAAGTTAGGCCTCTTATTTGGAGGATACTTGAAGTGCTTCTGGGTCAACTCTTTGGCAGCATTCAGGTCCTCTTTCTGGTAGATCTCTGTGTCAGGGAAATCAGTTGGGAAGTGCAGTTCATTTACACAGGCAGAGATTACTCTGTCCTCCCTCAGGCCACCTGTGAGTTCACAATCCTTGGAATTATTCGGTCTAATATTTACTAAGTTACCATGCAGTGAGTGTAGTGACACTTGGGTGTGCTGAATTGCTACTCTGACAGTAATAGTGTAGTGACACTTGGGTGTGCTGCAGTGCTACTCTGACAGTGATAGTGTAGTGACACCTGGGTGTGCTAGTGCTACTCTGACAGTGATAGTGACACTTGGGTGTGCTGCAGTGCTACTCTGACAGTGATAGTGTAGTGACACCTGGGTGTGCTAGTGCTACTCTGACAGTGATAGTGTAGTGACACCTGGGTGTGCTAGTGCTACTCTGACAGTGATAGTGTAGTGACACCTGGGTGTGCTAGTGCTACTCTGACAGTGATAGTGTAGTGACACCTGGATGTGCTAGTGCTACTCTGACAGTGATAGTGTAGTGACACCTGGGTGTGCTAGTGCTACTCTGACAGTGATAGTGTAGTGACACCTGGGTGTGCTGAAGTGCTACTCTGACAGTGATAGTGTAGTGACACCTGGGTGTGCTGCAGTGCTACTCTGACAGTAATAGTGTAGTGACACCTGGGTGGGCTGAAGTGCTACTCTGACAATGATAGTGTAGTGACACCTGGGTGGGCTGAAGTGCTACTCTGACAATGATAGTGTAGTGACACCTGGGTGTGCTAGTGCTACTCTGACAGTGATAGTGTAGTGACACCTGGGTGTGCTAGTGCTACTCTGACAGTGATAGTGTAGTGACACCTGGGTGTGCTAGTGCTACTCTGACAGTGATAGTGTAGTGACACCTGGGTGTGCTAGTGCTACTCTGACAGTGATAGTGTAGTGACACCTGGGTGTGCTGAAGTGCTACTCTGACAGTGATAGTGTAGTGACACCTGGGTGGGCTGAAGTGCTACTCTGACAGTGATAGTGTAGTGACACTTGGGTGTGCTACAGTGCTACTCTGACAGTGATAATGTAGTGACACCTGGGTGTGCTGAATTGCTACTCTGACAGTGATAGAGTAATGACACCAAGGTAAATGTTTGCATATGAAGCAACAGGGAAGCAAGATCTATGCGGCATGCTTGAAGGTTGCTGCCATTGTGCGAAGGTGACGAAGGTGACGCATTGCATAGGTGTTTAGTTTCTAAACACCTATGCAATGATCCAGTGACACTGAATCTCAACTGAATGAGAGCGACACGACTGTTTCCACGATGGGATTGCGGTGCCATACTAGGGGGAGGGGGTGTCACTACACTGTCACTGTATGACAACTTAGTACATGTTGAGAATTACGGACTCACACGATGAATAGAGTGATTGCTGACTAATCAATTGGCAGCAGTTGATTTGATTAACTAGATCTCTCAGCTGCAGCACTAGCAGCACTCTACTGATTCACTATATACTGTTAGACACTTGCATGGTTATGGCTGTCTGAGCACGGCTCACTCCAATGTCTCTTACTCTACATACAAATATACACTAGAATATTAGGACTATATTTAATGAATGCCAACTACAAGGATAAGTCAAGGTTCACTCTACGAACAAGCTTGATTATTTTCATGAGTTTGAGTTCGCATCTTCCTCACAAAATGCTTCCCTTTTTGACAAGGTCTCGCTAATCAATGTATTATCCATGACTTAATCATACGGCATATGTTGAGTGGGAACGGAGAGCAATCTTTGTGCTTGAATAAAATAGTCAATTACAGTGACTAGTCAATTACATATTAAATTACTATACCGATAGCCAATTAATTTGAAGGTAAGTAAAAAAGAGGGGTCAAACTAGATATAACATTACAAACTCCTAAATATGCCTACAGGCCTGCTAACATACGGGTCTGCTAATCTACATGTAAAAGGGAGATAAGAGTATTGCCTAGAAACAATCTATATGTAAAAGGGAGATAAGAGTATTGCCTAGAAACAATCTATATGTAAAAGGGAGATAAGAGTATTGCCTAGAAACAATCTATATGTAAAAGGGAGATAAGAGTATTGCCTAGAAACAATCTATATGTAAAAGGGAGATAAGAGTATTGCCTAGAAACAATCTATATGTAAAAGGGAGATAAGAGTATTGCCTAGAAACAATCTATATGTAAAAGGGAGATAAGAGTATTGCCTAGAAACAATCTATATGTAAAAGGGAGATAAGAGTATTGCCTAGAAACAATCTATATGTAAAAGGGAGATAAGAGCAATGCCTAGAAACAATCTATATGTAAAAGGGAGATAAGAGTGCCACTGATCAAACCATTTGAGAAATTCTCAAATATGCAAAAGCTTTTAGAAGATGCATAAACTTCAGATGCATAGAACCACAAATCTGGTTATTTCCTGAATCCCATTGCTACAGCAAGTAAACAGCCTGTATATAACATACCTGGGCTGGCACCAGAGTAAACAAAAGCTATCCAAAATGCCATTGCCCAATGAGAGGGTAGAATCACGTCAGCCTTATTTGAGCTGAGAATAAGCATCAGGGGTATGCAACTCTCATCACTTCCAAGAGACATCTCTGAACCTTTAAAGAAACATGTAAGCTCAGATGCACGACCACTGACTATCACTGACTATCACTGACTACTACTGAATACCACTGATTATCAATGACTACCACTGACTACCACTGATTATCACTGACTACCACTGATTATCACTGACTGCCTCTGACTACCACTAACTTCCTTTAAACTAGAACCACCAACCTGCTGTCTGCAAATGATCTGCTCAGACTGAACTATCAAAGTTGCTGCTATGGTATTACTAATGAAATTCATGACATGTTCCCCGAACACCTTGTTTAGTTAATTTTGGATGAATGATGAATATATTGGAAACGATTCCACATTAATATCTAAATATGTGAAACAATTATGATTAATTAGTACCCTAACGTTAGGTGTAATAACTATGAAACTCTATGCACAATTATTCCTTTGATTGGCACAGGTGCTTGTGTCAGTCTATCAGGGTGAATGTCACGAGTCACAGGTGGTTGTATCAGTCTATCAGGGTGAATGTGGCGAGTCACAGGTGGTTGTGTCAGTCTATCATGGCGAATGTCACGTGCCACAGGTGGTTGTGTCAGTCTATCAAGGTGAATGTCACAAGGCACAGGTGGTTGTGTCAGTCTATCAAGGTGAATGTCACGTGTCACAGGTGGTTGTGTCAGTCTATCAAGGTGAATGTCACAAGTCCGAATCTTGTATGATGCAATATTTCCCCAACAACCAGTCATAGTGTGGGAGAGAGAGAGAGACACGGCTCTTATTGTAGCAAAGATTTTTATTAGGGTTAGAAAAAGAGCAGACGAACCATTGGATGGACCCTCCATATTTTATGGCTGTCTGCTGAGCCTGGTGTTTGTTCTCACCGATTGAACTTGACTTACGCTACATATCTAGCTGACTGACACAGTAACAGAGAGTTACATACACCAGCGAGGGTGAAGCTATTCATCACTAACAACTTATAACCTGGTGACAAGTAGCCTAAGATCCACATAGTAAACTTGCAATGACCTCTACACACCTGGCACTAAAAGTTCTGAACGTCTTTGATTAATTTCATGCTGAGACATCATATGGCTGCTGACATTTTCTCTCACACGAGCCGACCAAAGAGCTGACTGTGCTGCCTTAACCTTTGTTATCTTCTCGCTCCACAGACTGGCAGAATTCTAAAAAAGAAATCATAACCAAATCACTAATAAGCAAGAGTAGAGACGCAGACCAGGTGTAAGCCATCAATTCCAGCACACAGACCTGACAAATGCTGAGGGTGTATCGGTAACTATTTGTTATAAATATAGTTAGTCGAACGCAAGTTTACAAACTATAATCTGTCCACCAGTACCTTACGTCAAGATGACAACTTCCTAAGTTATGTAAACATTCCTACAACAGGTCCATGAAAAACAACACAAACTAGGTGTTTGATGAAGAGAAATATTGCTGCACCAGTTAGTCTCCTATAACTCTACCATATTTCACTGGTTTAAACATTTACTTGTATGACAGTCTATAGGGCTGACTGATCAAAGACTTATCAGTTTCAAAAAATATTATTGTGAGTTTAGCCTTTGAGCCTAAATAATGTGACTCAAAAAACCTAAACTTAGCAACTTAAACATCTGCATATTAAAGCATAAACAACTTTTCTCCAGGCTTTGATTTCAAGTTATTGAAGCTGTTAACACCTAGACTTGTGAGACATAACATAGTGTTTTTAATGTGACTGAACGAGAACATAACCACTAAATATACAGAAATGACGTAGAAAGCAGTGTTCAATGTCTCGCATAGACCGCCTTGCTTGGACAACGGAATAACTTTTCCCTTGACTCACCAAAGATTCTCCAAGTTCACCAGAGATTGTACCTTCATCCATCTTGTCCTCATCAGCTCCAGTCATGTTGTAAACGCTCTGATCTGCTCCCCACTGCACTTCTTCATCTTTGAATTCTCCTTGTTCCTTCTTTACTTTCTCTGAAATCAAAGGGCACAACGAATCGACCTCAACAAACAAATTCTAAACTTTCACACAAATCTGCTAAAAAAAAAAGAACAGAGTGCATTGTTGGTATATTAAGAAATATGTTGTCTTGGGTATTTTTTCCATGATCACCACTACAGACAGAAGTTACTTCTACGCAACTAAACAAACGGAAGCAAATCCTATCGAATAAATATCCATTAGTTGCGAGTCAGACAGAGTCAGTTGTGTGATGGCATAACAAGCTACTCTGAACAAATTCTACACACGAGCACACTCATTGGTCAATGGCATATGGAGCATCATAAAAAAAGTCGAGATAGTAAAGGTACAAGAAGCGTTAATATTTCTCGTGCCACGTCAAGTTTGACCCTCGACCAAAAGGAATTTGCCGAAAATCTAGAGCCAAGGTTACAAGAAGTACAAGAAGCCAGGGTTGGAAAAAACCACGATTTTTATGAAAAAACTGAAAAAACCAGGGTTTTTGGTTTAAACTGGTTTTTATAATTTTACCAAGATTTTTGCAATTTTAAGTCTAATTAACATCACTTACTATAGCTGCATGATTGAGTATTGGACATACATACGTGGAATCTTCTGTTAAAGATGGTATTGTGAGAGTTGTTATGGGAAAAAAGAGAGAAAGCATATGGAAATTTCGGAATGAGTCTTTAATCGAACATGATCGATGAAATACAGAGCAGGAATCTTATCACATAAAGTGAATATTTTACATACAGCTCTATGTATAAGTAGGAATTTTAATCCAAGTGATTAGTCGTGTGGTAGTGTAAAGCAGAGCATAATGCAGATGCATTGCTAGTGTTTGGAGCAGTGGCAGATGACTCAACTTCTATCGCCTGAATACTAGCATCTCTGTCTAAATTGGTGTTTTCAGCTTGACATTTTGCTACGTGAGCTTTAAGCCTATCTGCGTGACCTCGCATTACGACAGCACACCTATTACATTTTGTCTTAAAACCTTTGCCTTTTGTAGTTCGGGTGAAAAACTGCCAAACGGGATCCTGTTTGCGAGCATGTTGGAAATTTGTGGCACAACTTCAACTTTTAAAAACACAAAAAACTTGATAAACTGAATTCTAACAATCCAACTACTTTGGCTTGTGCTCAATAAATGAAATATTAGTTTGCAAACTTAAAGCTTTTGCCAAAAAGGATTTTATTGTTTTAATTTCTAATTATATGTAATCCTTTCTCACTGGCCAGGCTTGAGTAAGTAATCATTCATTATTAGAGTTGATGACTGGATTAGTATATTTCACATGGTTTTTATATTTCATCAGTAAAAAGATCATCATATCACTTGATAAAACCAATTGAAAACGAAATTCACTAATTCATTGTTGTGCTAGGATTTCATGTAGTTTCAACTTGAGCTCTGCCATCACTTTACTACTGTGTCCTAAATAAACTTCCACGCCTGATAATTACATATAAATGCATTTCTACCGCACATGAACCACTAGGAGCTTAAAATATGTTTTTCACAAAAAACAATGAAAAACCGAAAAAACTATAAAAAACCAGTTTTTTTTAGCTGGTTTAAACCGGGTTTAAATCGAGCCAACCCTGCAAGAAGCGCTAATATTTCTCGTGCCACGTCAAGTTTGACCCTCCAACTAGAAAGAATTTGCCGAAAATCTAGAGTGACACGATTCTGTATGCAAAGAACAGCATTAAAGCATTGAGCATCCAGTGACTCAATCAAATAACTATAAATATGTCAGTTCCATACATCGATGAACTGGCTCATACACATGCCACTATCTCAAGAGAGTTTATAGATACACATTAGATGGGCTCCTACCTTAGAGAACATATAGTGCTAGCGCTAGTAGCCTATGTAGGTAGGTAAGAGTTGTATGGATGAACTACTAGTACCCAGGCAGTCTGGTGCGCTGTGACAGATCATCCTGCCTAATGACTGCGTACATGCACAATTATACCACCATGCAGCAAGATATGGTGGTGCAGATGGTAGTGTTCCTGGTTGCTAAGTCAAATGTCTGAGATCAAATCCTGAGTGATGCAATTTTTTTCCAACCGTCGCTTTGGATAGACACGGCCCTTATTATAGTGAAAATAGTGGAGAAAGGGGACAACTAGCTTGCCTATTCTACTTGTAATAAATACAACATAGTCATCTTATATGCAACTGTGCCCTCTGTTTTATACTTACAGCTCTACAGCAGTAGAAGGAAAGCCAGTGGGAAACACCAATTTCACAATCGCTAAGATTCCAAACACTTGGGTGCGACAGCACCGAAGCGCTACAATGGGCCGATAAGTAGACCATGTTTCCACAGGGCTCTATGGTAGATCGATGGTTGTGTGACGCCTTATGTCAAGGTTGTGTCTTTAAGAGGTCAAGGACAAAAACCATGAATGATCAGAAGGAAAGATGGCTATTTCTTACAGCATTATTCATTACACAAATGAAAATAACACTAGTGCGATGCAGTTGGTCGCTAAGGCTTTTTCCATGGCGCAAAGATGGCGGGTGTTTCACTTTCAAGCAGCGACACTGAATTACGATAGAATGAGAATGACAGGGCTGTTTTTTGTGAAATCATTGCAGCACCCGATGGGGATGTGTCACTACGCTTTCGCTGTTTGGAAGCTTAGTGATTGACTTGAACAAGCTACGTGAATGACCTCATTCATCAACTTATTGTGCAGATCCTAAATGCTGTGGAAACCTTCACTAACCTCTTTTCATAAGAGAGATGATTGAAGGCATACATAGCCTGGGATCTCGAGCTCGGACCGTAGCCACAGTTCCATTGCACCTGTACCATTCCTTTAAAGCTGCTTTTAGGTTTGAAGTAATTTCACCGCTAGAGTTCGCAAACTCTCCTTTCCACCAAACGTGGTCTCCCTCTAAAATGAAAGTAAAAACATTATTTAGCACAAAATTTATAATAGCCAAGTTTTAAAGCTGAAACACTGAAAAGGAAGCAACTCGAAGCTTGTGAAAATTCTAAAATTCAGTTATTTCATGAACACAACTTATAGAGTTCATCTCCAAAAGACATCCAAACAATTCTGTGTGTGTTTCCTGATCAAAAGTAGTCGTTGTCAAAACATCTTTTTTAACAAGTCAGTGAGTCTTTAGTCAGCACCATTGACTATGTCATGTGATAATTGAACATGCACAACTCATACATCTTTATATAAGGTTGCTGTTTTTTAAGACTCGTTTTATTATTTCCCTTCATTCTTCTTGAATATTTATAGAAAACAAAAGTGCAAAAAGATATTAGAGGAAGTGATCAATAAAATTAGGGCACAGTTGGATAATGAAAGCTTATATAATGAAGTTAAACTCAAATTATTGCCTAGAAGAAACAGCGGGAGAGTGACTCACTTATTCTAATAATAACTTTTTGATGCTCTTACCAGAAATCTGACCTTGACCTGATGATACCGCTTTATTAGTGGAGTGAGGGGATAACTATTGTCGATATAGGTGTACGCTATAAAACCATGTCCACAGAAATTTCATAATATTGATGAATGTGCTTCGTGCACAAATGTACACGGCACACTAATGTTAGAACACATCCCCAAACAAGGCTCTAGACCAGACATAAACAGGAAGTCATAAGACGTATTTATGGCTCACCTGCTGAGACATCAGTATCAGTTGGATGTATCACTCGAGTAAGCGTCTCAAATGTACGTTTTCCACTCAGCTTAAACCTAACCAGCTTCTCTCGCAGGTTAGTTAAAACCACCTGCTCATTTTGAGCCACTTCCTGTCCAACACCATCCTCCACTACAATGAAGACCTTAGAAAAGACACGCAAGCATTATAAATGAGTCATTATGCATGAAATATCACTGTAAATATCAGAGCATTTGATGGAGGTTGTATAAACTGTAAGAGACAAATCAGGAAATTAATGATGCAAACGAGCTGGACACCTTGGCATCAACAGCACCGAAGAGCGGCCCAAAACAAAATAAGTAGCTAATCATTTACAGTCATTCCTCTTTGACAAACACATTCACTGCTCTAGAGACAACGTGGTAACCCAAGGCTGATCAAGGTTGTACAGACAACTCTCCTCCTGGAATTCCAAACCAGAAAGTCTGTCTAACTAAGTGTTTAAAATCATAGAATCAGTAGCCATCATGAAAAATGCACTAAATGAGTATAAATGAAGGTCAACTGAGTACGTGTGCAATTCTACTTTCTGTTTTAAAATGAATACCTCGGTGTCAAGACTTTACTCCAAAACAGTATCTGTTTTGTCTGACTGATTTTGTATTTTACAAAGTGATGCCAAAACTCCATGTAGCTGAACAATCCATTTTGATACTAGTTGATGCATGCGTGTAGACAATTCTACCTAGTAAGCATTTATCTTATAAAACTGCGTACTGTAGCACCTAGAGAACTTAATAGAGTTCAATAAACAACAGATCAATAATCACGTATTTGCAAGCTTGTTTGAAACAAAAGGCATTAATTGTGCACCAACAACTATGCAAATAATCATGACAGGAAGTACATACAAAAGTGCGATGCGTGTTAAACTTTTATTGGCATTGGTAATCATCAGTAAAATTATGTTTTTCATTGCATGCCAAAAAGTATAAAAAATTTTTTTAGAATTCAGAAGACATGTGAGTAAGACAACTCAGAAGACTTGATACTTGATGCTGGTAATACAAAGCCAAGGAGACGTGCATCAGGTTACGTAAATCATTATAATGCATGTGAACGTCGAGGTCTGGTCTTCAAATAAACATGTATAAACTGCAACCAATGTTTCAGGAGCATTAAAAAAATTATAGAAAACACTCAGACGCAGAGATGGTACCGTATATTTATGACTAGGTGAGTGCCCTGCATGGCACGGGTAATAAAAAAAACAGCTTATAACCAATACATACGGTAACCTGCATTACCTTTACATTACATTACTTGCAACTGTTTATCAGCTATTTTTATTACCCGTGCAACGCCGGACATTCAGTCGTAAAGCCAGCTAGTAACCAGTACGTGTCACCATGAAGCTCGCTGCTTCCAGAACTGGAGGCTCTGAGATCAAAACCTTTCAAACCTGATTTTTCATTCGTAAAACTTTATCGCTATATCTGGACACATGGACAAACAAACATTGAGATTTATATACATATATATACTAGGTCAGGGGTCGACAACCTTTTCTACTCAAAGAGCCATTTAGACCCATTCTCCGCAGAAAAGAAACCCCCACAAACTCCCTTTGATATTTGAATTTAAAAAAAACTACATGTAACGTTTTTGTTTAGCTTTTAATGCTTTAATGCCATGTTTACAACATAAAACGAAAAGGTGTGGCATGTATAATGATTTAACTGCTGAGAAAACAAAATTACACTTTTGCACAGAACAATAAAATAATTTTGGCGGTTTTATTGCGCATAAATTTTTATAAAGTGTTCTACCTGTATTAGTGTTGTTATTTGTCAGTAGTGTTGTTGACGATATAGCAGACCTAAGTGGCTGGCCAGCCTTACTAGATTTCTAATTGTTTAACCAAGTTCGTTGACATAATATCAGACGGTATCTTGTAGTGATCTGGTCCTCCACGCGAATCCAGTAGTATGTTTTTCTGTACTTTTATTGTCAAAATTAAAGCCACGTGACGATCATGTGATAAGGTACCAATAATAATATAACATAAATAACGACGCATAACAAGCAACAATGTTTGATTTATTACCAGTTACAATTTTTTTATTACAAAATCTAGTGATAAAACTTCTATATTTTTAGGAATTACTCGGCACGTGGTAAAAAAAGGAAAAAAGATAAAAATCCAAAGTCGGAGGGAGCCGCAGCGAGGGGATGGAAGAGCCGCGGGTTGCCGGCCCCTGTATTAGGTGAATGTCCGGCGTTGCACGGGTAATAAAAATGTTTTTGCACAGAAAATTTACTTTGAATCAACATATTCAACATCTATCATTCTAACTTTTACATCAAAGTGTTTGTTTATTTCTGTGTGCTGTGTTTATTTCTGTGTGCTGTGTTCATTTCTGTGTGCTGTGTTTATTTCTATGTGCTGTGTTTATTTCTATGTGCTGTGTTTATTTCTGTGTGCTGTGTTTATTTCTGTGTGTTGTGTTTATTTCTGTGTGCTGTGTTTATTTCTGTGTACGATGTTTATTTATGTGTATTTGTACTGTGCCGGCTGCAGTGCCTACTACAGCTCTATCCTGATTGCAGTAGTCTTGCTGCCCATGTCAGTTTAAGTATTTTTCTTCTGGCCAACAATTCTAGCATAATGCTAGCTGAAGTGTTTAGCGTGAAGCCATGAAAGATCGCATGTGTAATGAATCTGTGCACAATTTATTCCATAGTATAGCCAGTTGGACCGGGTAGTGCATTGAATAAATGCCTGTCTGCAGAACTGGAGGTGCCAAGTTAAAATCCAGTACACAGCAGATTTTTCATTCCCAAAACTTAGTCGCTATAAATGGAAACACGGACAGACAGACAGACAAAAGAGAAACTTGAGATTTATATATATAAACTAGCCAAATGCCCAGCATTGCACGAGTAATAAAATAATTAACTAATGAATTTGAGTAACTTACCTCGAAAGCTAGTTAGTAATTTTGACTAAAACAATTGCCGTGCAGACGGCTTAATAATCATTACGTTATGTGTAATGATCAACAGTAGAGATGCCCCGATTCTAAATTCACCAGCCGATTCAGATACCGATCCGATATACCGATCCTAATTGAAAAATAATCCGATTCAGATACCGATTCAGATCTTTTGTGTTGCATAGATAGTAGCTCATTTTATTATGCAAACACAAACATAATGCAAAGAAAACATGAATATTATTGTATTTATTTGTTTGCATTTATGGAAAAAATATATACATATTCACATACTGACATACCGTGCATGTAGTAACAAAACAGTCCATGTTTCTTGTAATTTGTAAATAAAGGTAATTACTGTTAGTGGTACAGTTCTATCTGTAATAACGAAGTCCCTCTTCTATTGTTGGATGAACTGTTGTGTCTGTACAAGTTTAGAGCAAATCAATGTTTCTTTTAAAAACCGTTAGTGATTCAATTATCTCAGTAAGACGTCTCTTTTCTTCCATCATTATCAATGTAGCCGAGCGTACTGAAGGGGGATTCCCTTGCAACAGATATTGGAGGACAGGCTACATACCGATACGCCACTGGGGTTACCGTTTTTTGTACAATACAAATGATCCATTGTATCGTCAGGATCAAGAGAGTGATGGATAACTTTATGCGTCGACTGTTTAAATTACTTTCGTAATGCTAGTAAATAGAAATATTACACTGCGTTCTTGTTTCCCACTTTTGTTATCTTGTTCGTGATTGCTTGCAATAAAACCTATCGCTGTAATTGGGAAATACCACACTTTTTGTTTACGTTCTGGCTAAAAAGTTTCCTTCGCTGTGTTGATCAGGCTATAGACATGAAATAAATTGTGTGGCAGGCCTGAAATTCATTAAGTAAAAGTAAGAAGCTTACAGCTGATGATGTTTTATTAGTATAGCAGGCTAAAATACAGTTTTCTGCTAAATGGTTGATCTGTAAAAAGTATCGGAAGGTTCAGATTTTTTAAGAAAAGATCGGCCGATACCGATTCAGATACTTGACACTCATATCGGCACCGATACCGATTCCGATACCAAAATCGGGGCAACTCTAATCAACAGTGCTAGTTAACAACTCCAAGTGCTTCAAGCCCGAGTATGTTAACCAACGTAATGAATATATTGACTATTATTCAACGTTATGCTCAGACATCAGACTAATGGTAAAGTTAGCTGCCTCTAGATCTATAGGTTCCGAAATCAAATCTAGTACAATAGAGATTTTTCACTGCTAGATTTTAATAGCTATAACTGGACACGAGGATGATAACAAAAGGACAAACAATGAGATTTATAAAATTAGATAAGAGCAAGCTAGGTCACATGCACTACTTAGGCGGGTCCAAAAAGCAAAGAGAAGTCTGACCTGAACTAAGTGACTTAGCAGGCTTGATGGACTCAAAGTATACTGTAAACTAAAGTTTCACTAACTTTTTTTGATGCAAAAAGTCAAAGATGAGGAGCAAGTTTTCAAAAAGTTGTGAATGATATGTTTGATTAAAATACTTCAATTTACCCAAAAGTTTTACTACTATTATGTACAAACTATATAATTATATGAGGCTCAGTGTTTGTCTTTCTGTCAAACCCTGCGTCCAGTTACAGTCCAGCCCTTGGGACCTCCAGGTCTAGAGGCAGCAAACTTAACCATTAAGCACAGAATAGTATGGATTCATTTGGGAAATAGTCATTACATTGGTTAAGATACTCATGCTTAAACCGATTTTCTGGAGTTAATAACTAGCACTGTTGACTGTTACGCGTAATGACTGTTAAGCTGGCTTAAAGCGCGGGTACTGTTTTAGAAAATATTTTAGTAAGGATCTAGCTTTCCAAGTAAGTTATTCAAATTCATTGAGTAATTATTCTATTTCCGTGTAATGCTGAGCATTCAGCTAGTAACAGATAAGAAGGAAAAAATCGCATAAGTATGTCCCATCAATATAACTGCTAGCTTGACATTAATCGACAACATGAAACAGAATAAAATTCCACATCAGTGCACTGATGATCAACTATGAGTTGAGAAAGTGACTCTAGACTCACCACAGAAAGCCTTACAAAGTACATTCCATACAGAGCCAAAAGCGAGTGTGTGGCACCAGAGCCAGGCTTGACTCCAACCGTCCTCTGATACAGGGTTGAATATAACCTGAATAGGGCAGATGGCACCAGCTGGATACTGGCCAGCATGGTACAGAGTGCACTGCAGCACCTCCACTCCTCTCGCATACCGCTCCATATCTCCATCATATTCCAGCGCTGCACAAATATGACAGAATATGATTCTCATTTTTAATTTGAACAGAAGAATGTTGACAAAAAAGTTTTGGAGACAGTCATCAGCTAGTATATTAACAAAAGTAATTAATTATCACAACAGATGACAAGGTCGGTCTTGAACATCTAGCTTAAAGGTTGACTTGCAACAAAACTCACATAACAGTTATTTGGTATCAAAAGATTCACCATGTCTTACCCTGTTGTGTTTTAGGTGCAAAATATGTGGAAATATGATTAAAAGCTCTTAAAAGCTAAAAAACGAACAGTTAATCGCAGCCACACGAGACCGCCGTAGTTTGGATTCTCTTTTCAAAACGGCTCAAATGGGACGTAGTTGTTACAGGATGGTTTCTGTTTACACTTTCATGCAACTTTACTCGTCAAAATATTTTCACAAATATACTTCACGCATTCAATAAAACCATGTCTATTGTTCTTACGCGTCTATTTTATCGTCATTGTAATGCTGTCACTTTTAGCACTGATATCTTAACAACTTACCGTAAAAATTCATTTAATTTTTTAATTTTAGCTCGAAGGAGTACATAGGCCTATCATTGTCTAATAATCATGACGAACCTGTTGGTCATCTGTGATAATCGAAAAGTGCTGCAGAAATTATTTGCGAAGTATTGGGTCACATGATCAGATTACGACTTGACGATTACATTAAGCCGAAACAAAACTGTAAAGTAGCGAGCATCTATATTTGATATAGGGGTCTTCGGCAAAACCCGAAGTGTTTGTCATAAACTAGTGCTACGATAAGTTTTATATTAAGCTTTTTATTGGCCTTTCAATTCACGTGAGAACATCACGTGACAAGACAATAACCAATTGTAATGACTACGTCAGAGAAATAAACTGATTCCAATCTACGGCAGCTTTTCGTTTGTGAGCTTTTAAGAGCTTGTAATCACGTTTCCACATATTTGGCACCTACAACACAACATAGTAAGGCATGATGAATCTTTTGATACCAAATAACTGTAATGTGAATTTTGTTGCAAGTCAACCTTTAAGGTTGGTATCACGATAGGGTGCCGAAAAAAGCGACTCGTGTACGCTTCTATTGCATAGAGAGTGACCATTTACTTTGCCATTGTCTAGTCTTACCATTGTGATGCACTCAAATATGTTTACCTGCAGTATGTTAGTCTTAACTGATGATAAAAGTTAGTAAGATAAACATGAAGACATAACCATGAAGGCTATCATAAAAGGTTAAGGGACTTTACAACAACAACAACAACAACAACAATGCAGCAGTGATTATTATTATAGGTCAGCCACTTTCCAACCTGGTGTATAACCTTATAAACCAAAAAAGGTTAATTTCTCAACTTTTTATACCTACATTCCTATTAGGTGAGCTTATAACATCTCCCCAACCTGTCCACAAAAATTTCCCACTAACTCCTGCATTTTCAAAAAGTTCCATTTTTAAAATGTGGCACTATCTAGTTATTGTTGAGCTTTCTCAACAACCACATCAGATTTTCCACCACAGAAGTTCAGAACTGCAGGTTTTTATCCCTGAAAGAGTCATTTTTTGCATAATCCATCATTTACCTCTAGTACGAAGAATTGTCTTCTCGGCAACCTACATATGCTATTGTATAGCTTTGCAAAAATAGATGCAATATATGCAAGACTTCAGACATAAATACATGTAACAATGCTCATCGTCACCAATTGTACCAACTCACGTGATGTGAGAGTTTTGAGAACAGAAAGTAGGCGGCACTCCTTTGTCCTAACATCTATACAATTGATATATGACTGGTCTTGAACTAGGCAACGTTGAGTGGCAGCTCGATGAGCACTTCGTTCACCCTTTCCTGTTGGATAGTTGGGAAGTTTATAGCCCCAAGCCTCTGTCATGTGAAACCTAGAATGAAGGCTTATGTGAGTCTGTTTAGAAAATTCAATTGCTCCGTTGTTTCTGTAGCAGGGTGTTGCATCAAATTGTCCTTTGAGACATTACTAGATGCAAGTATCAAAGACTTACTTCTACAAAAAGTTTGATTCCAACAGAGATTAAACATATATGATCACCACTGCAAGCCCTAAATCTAACCGCAAATACCCTAAGCCCTTTGATACACTAAGTTTACTAGCGATGCGTTTTTTCCAAACAAAATGCTAGACGGCTATGAAATGTGATTTGTTTAGACAAACAGCCATTTTGGGAAAGTGACAGACATTTGTGAGAGACTCTCACTATTCAAAAAACCAATATGTGAGTGTATCAAATTTTAATTCTTGATTTATTTAATTATGTCTCACTTTTTAGAATCTGTTCCATAGGATACACTCATTAATTTGCAATGTTATTAAACAATGCATAAACATTTTAAAATGTAACAACATCATATGAACATATGAACTTGTAACACCACCACATAAGCTTGTAAGATCATCATGTAAACTTGTAACCACGCAATATGAACTTGTAACAACATCATAAATACTTGTAACACTATCATATATACTTGTAACAACATCATATATACTTGTAACAACATCATATATACTTGTAACAACATCATATGAACTTGGAACACCATCATATAAACTTGTAATGCTATCATATAAAACAACTAAGAAAGTGATGAGTGGCTACTCACACTGCATGTAAGTTTTAGCAATTAAACATTGGATATTTGTATATCAGTACTATATTAGTTCCTGTACTACTAGTTATTTGTATAAGACAGAAGCAGTCATTCAACTCATTGTGAGGTATGGACCAGCCAGAAGGACAATTAAACCAGTGTGAGTAATCTATATATAAATCTCAGAGTCCGTCCGTTTGTCCAGTTACAGCGATGAAGTTTTCGAAACGAAAAATGTGCTTCGTACTGGATTTGAACTCGGCACCTCAAGTTCTAAACATGGCGAACTTACCCATTAGATTATATGTCCAACAGAGCGTAGCAATTAATACTTTAATAGTAGTGAAGATATTCATTACATCGGTTAAAATACACATAACAACGTTGTGTCACATGTAACGATTACCAGCTGGCCTCACTAGGGGAATTTCCAACATTGCGCGGGTAACAAAAGCAGCTGATAAACGGTTGCAGGTAATGTAGTAGATAAGGTAATGTAATAGGTAAGGTAATGTAGATTACCGTATGTAATGTTTATTAGCTGTTTTGTATTACCCATGCGACGCAGGGCACTCAGCTAGTCTAACAATAATGGATGCATCAGAAGAATATAATAAAATTCATTTCGTTTTAATAAATTGTGTTTACAAAGGACATGAGAAAATTAAGGCTTACTGCCTACATCGAACCAAATTCCCAAATAAAGAATTCTAGTGTCAAGGTGACTTTGGTTCAGAGTCTCCTTCAAATTCCAAAGGAGAACAGGAAATAGAACTAGAGGATGTCACAGAATATTCACAGACATTAATTTACATAGACATGTATATCTGAAATTAGGATGCACCGTATTCAAGGTAAATCACCAGCAGAGAACAACAACCTTTTAGCATGCCATATATGAGTCTCCAGCCAGTGGACCCTCCTCTGACGCTTGGCATACTCATCCATCAAATTCTTTGGACGACGGCGATAGTAACGAGACGGTCTTTTAACCTTATCCGGGACAAACTACAAGAATTGATACAAGATTTCATGAACAATAATGATAAATTCTATAGAGATGCAAATATCGCCTCTTGACTAAAAATTAAAGCTTGAGGAATGAGAAAGCCATAAAAAAATCAAATGAGCGATTTCAAGTGGAGTTATAAAGGCTTACAGAAGAAGTAAAATAAATTTCACAGCATAACTCAATTGAAATTGTTATGTAATAACTACTACTATTATTACCATTATATTAACCAACTACAGTAGCCTGTTCACTAACACTTATTTGTCTTTCCTTAGTTTATTCTACAGAAAGAAGACGACTCGCATATGCTTGGCTATATCAACATATATGTAATGTAATGTATATCATTTTTTAACATTCAACAATCACATTTAGTTGCATGGAAAGTCATGTCACGTTGCACGCATAAAAGAAAAAATTTCATATTCATCACTTTAAAAGGCTGGCTCAATACATACAAAGCATGTAGATGAACATTTTTTAAGGTTATCGTTATTGTATGAACTGTGAGTTATTGAAATGATCGAAATACAAATGAACAACAGATATCATGACTAGAAACATTTTTTAATGCAACGCAATCATCTCTTCAATAAATGTATCTGATATTGCTGATATTTCACTGCGAGCTGAAAGTAGCAAATACTAGATGTTAATGAGGCCAGCCACCCTACATGCAGTATCGGGTTGTGGGACATTCCTTTATCTGCAGATAAGAAACTGTTCAACTCGACTGAATAAATAATTTAAACTTTGATGTCGATGTTCAACTGTTCAAACTCAGATTGCTGTCATGCAAGATAGAAATCATACATAACAATAAACGCTGCTCTAGAGCCATCAACAGACAAACTGTACAACAGCAACCTCGGTGTTGTGCTGGACAATCATAAATTTTTTCTTTTTGTGTTCGTGAAATCACGCAACTCATTGAATTTGACACTGACAATTTAGAGAAAGTAAGTACTGGCATACATTATGCTAGTTTTCTAAAATAAGTCTGCAGCATTCTATAGCTGGAGTACTATTGCTTGAGTTTTGCTAGAAGCAAACAGACATTATGGTCGAAAAAAATTCAATAAAGATTCTTACCAATAAAATCTGTGGAGAAAATCAGTTAGCCTAATTCTACAATTTCCATTAGCTACAATTCTATTAAAAGACTAGAATTGACCTTAAAAAACTAGTGGTGCCTAAATAGCAGAAACAGTATAGAAGTAAGGCATTCAGAGTCGAAAGTTTACATTTTTTTAGTGATAAACTAGTGCCTTTAACTCATATTTGACCTTGTATCTACCTCCATTCTAAAGAAGCATCAAAAGCAATGTCACTCAATTATCGCAAAGTACTTTCAGAATTTGATTCAGCAAACCTTTCCACCTCAAACTGCTGCAGGCAGCTGGGCTAACATTTTGGAGTTTACAGAAGCAGATTTTATTAAAACACGAAGCACTGGTGTTTAGACTGTCTGCAATAGTGCCTCGGAAGGAATTATAAACAGGCACTGCAATTCTTTCTGAAGACCAACGCATTCCACTAGTGCTTATTTAATAGATAAGACTACGCAAGCAGTAGATACGCGCCGTGAGAGATCGCCATGTGTAATAACTATGTGTAAAATTATTCTTAGATGTGGCATGGTGGTCGAGTAGCGCAGATGGTGGATGGTTGAAATATTTTGATTTGATTCCCGTGCAGTGCAATCTTTTTTCCTAACACTCTTAGCCTGGCTTCGGACGCACATAGTATAGCACATAGTATAGCACATAGTTCCTTTTATAGTAAAGACTAGTTGAGTGTTGCACGGGTAATAAAATAATTACCCGATAAATTTAACTAACTCAGTAAAGCTAGTAACTTACTGTAATAAAAGCCGTGTCCTACATCTGAAGCTAGCTTGTGACGTTAAGTGTAATGATCTATAACTTGAAGCGTGCTAGTACTATTGCAAGCAGTATGCCATAGTATGGCAAGGACAACGTGGTGCGGTGGATTAACTTGTCTGCAGACCTGGAGGTTCCGAGTTGAAATCCAGTGTAAAGTGGATTTTTACTTCCTAAAACCTTATCACTATAACTGGACTGGACAGACGACAGACAAAAACCGAGATTTATATATAGCCTAGCCAAATACCTGGCGTTGCGCGAGTAATAGAATAATTACCTGAAGAATTTGAGAAACTTACCTGGAAAGCTAGATCTTTACTAAAACAATACCTGCATTTTGGACCAGCTTAACAATCGTTACCATAACCGTCAACAGTGCTAGTTATTAACCCCAAGCAAGTGCTTCAAGTGTGAATATCTTAACCAAGGTAATGACTCCATGAATCCATTGTATTCTGTGTAGCTTACTGATTAAGTTTGCTGCCTCTAGATCTAAAGGTGCTAAGATCAAATCTAGTGCTGTGCAGATTTTTCATTGCTGGTTTTTAATTGTTATAACTGGACACAGGGTTTGACAAAAAGACAAACATATAAAGATTAGGTAAAGAGCAAAATAAACATTAGAGAAGGCAATACCGACCTTCTCAAAGACCTTCCTAACATTACGTGGCAGCCGGTTGGCATTATGGCTGGCAGCGCGTCTCCGCATGTAATGTGGCACAGACTGAGCAGCATTACGGTTCTTCTGCACATTCTTGACAGCTTGAGTCAGCGCTCTTATTTCTTTGGCATGACTCTGTGCAAGGTCAAACACTCGCAATGCTATAAATAAAGTGAAACTCACTAGAGACTAAATGCACTTATTTTCACAGAAAGCTCTTAAATCGCAAATATCTGTTCAATTAGTGTGCTGGATCACGAATCACACTAATTGGTGACAGGATTTTAGTAAATGGCTAAAACATAGGAACTTTCAGAAATGGCTAATACTGGTATTTCGGGACTTTTTTCAAGTGCACTCTACTATTATGTGCAAACACGTAGCTCATAACTGCTAAAAATACCAAAACACCAAAAGCAAGGATGGAAAAACTGACAAGCAAGTTGATGTATCATTACATATAAGATGCTTACATCGGGGCTCATCAGCTGGGTGGTCTGTCTTGCCATCCATAACGATCACTTGCTTTAGAAATCAGCCTTCAACCTAGTATTTGATTATCACTGAATTAAACCACTATCATCATGCTAATGTTAGACTAAAGAATCTTCAAAATAACCCCTAAGTCAAAATAGAATTATTACGTTACCTATTCGCAGTCTTGCAGTTCATAATTAAAAACAGTGTATAAAGACAACCCACTGTACAAATGACATTTTCTTTAAAGAGCATACACTTTAGTCAGCAGTTTACTACCTTAACCATGGTTCAAAATTGTAAATTAAACAAGAAAAGAAACTGGGTTTTTAAAATGTAAAAATATGCCCACCATTCGCAGGGTTAAAAATATAGGTAACATTTTCATATTTATGAAGATTGAATGAGATATTAGACTGGAGGTTATAAAAGATTATTTGGTTAGAGATTAACTCGGCTGTTAAACTACAGTATGTAAATGTATGACAGTATAAAATTTTAAACGGATAGATGTAGTCTGAGATCCTAACCAACTGGAGATAGTAATCACATAACAAAATATTTGTGTAAAATTAATATTTGGCTAGTACATGTTTCTACTGAACTGTTGGTTTTCTAATGAGCTTAAACCATAACTGTCACGAACAACTTTTATCGTATTTACTAGGTAAATCAGACACGCTAATTCCGGTTTTGTACTCAAAATAAAGATTAGTCCACTAACCTTCAAAGTCATTTAGGCTTTTTTAAAGCGTTTCAATATCCGTTTCGAAAACAACACAATCGGCATTATAAGCACCGTCCATAAATAGGTGACAAAACCTAGCTTTTCAGGAACGGAAGTTAGGAATGTTTAGTCCGATTTAGAATAATAGAGATGGGTGTCTTAGAACCCATTATTATCTAAATCCAGCCTGTAAAATAATTTCAGTTTTTTATGAAAGGTATATAAACTATTTAAAATTGCTCGTAGCTTGTTACATGACGTTTAAATGGGCTGGACGCCGAGAAAAATGAGCTCAAAAAGCGCGGTTTTATCACAAGCTAACGTTGTTATCGCGCTTTTTTAAATATGCAATGTTAAATAGCTCATCTACCTTTCAGAAAAGACTGATATTATTTTTAAGGCTGAATTTAGATATTAATGGATTTTAAAACACCCATCTCTATTATTCTAAATTGGTCTAAACATCCCTACGTAACTTCTGTTCCTAAAAAGCTAGGTTACGTCACGTATTTATGGGCGGAGCTTGTTATGTCAATCGTGTTGTTTTCGAGACCGATATTAAAACGCTGTAAAAAAGGCTTCATTACTCTGAAAGTTAGTGGACTAATCTTTATTTTAATTACAAAATTGGAATCAGCGTGTCTGATTTACTTGGCAAATACGATAAAAGTTGTTCGTGACAGTTATGGATTAAATAGAATAGCTAAAAACCAAGCACACTAAAACATCCAGTTGCTTATTCTTTTCGGTATTTATCAAACATAAATAAGCAAAAAAATAAATTGGCTTTTAAATATAAATTATAAATAAATATATAAATACATATATAAATAAATTGTGTTTCTCCATGCGATGGACTACAGCTTGCAAGGAATAGTTTTGTATTATTCATATAGTTCAGTTTCATGGACACATTTATAAATTACTTTGTGGGGTGACAGGATGATGCAAGGCTATGAGAAAAACAATTTTCTAGCAAACGCTTGCAATGCGTAACAATACTTGAAATTCACAAACTGCTGGTCAAACTCTAACACTTGGTTATAATCAAAAGGTGAATTTAATCGAAAGGCTATACTTAGAGACAAACTTACACAAAATTTTAGTAAGTTTTATCGGAAAGTATCGGTATTTTTCTATCATTTGCGATTTTTTATGTTTGAAGCGATCTGACTGCTAAGATGTGGCAAGATTAAAATTGACAAAACTTGATCGTGGTTAAGCTCACTGCTCAGTTCTGTTAATGCTCAAAAGAAAAATACATGACGAAATGACGTTAGTAGTTGATATATCATTGCTAAAGTTGATATCGGCTATTGCGTTCAAGTTGTAGTGTTATGTGTCTCTATTCTGTCAGTCTTTTTGCAACTATAGATGTCATACTTGCACTTTCACTTGATCTGAACCTTTTAAGCGTTATCAAGTTTTGTTGATTTTAATCCTAAAACATCCTGGCAGTCAGATCACCGCAAACATTAAAAACAATTGCAAATAATAGAAAAGTACCGATACTTTCTGATAGTTTACTAAAATTTGGTGAAGGTTCATCTTTAATTAATGATTTATATCAATTTTATTATAAGCCTGAAAATCTACTACGATGAAAATATATTATTAAATATATTATATATTAGTAAATATTTGCAAAAAAATTCATAAATCTGTTTCAAGGCTTCCAAATGACGAGCTTAATACAGGAGAAAAATGAACCTTAATTTAATTAATTATTTAAATTAAGGACATGTAAGGCAATAGTTGACTTTATTTGTCTGTTTTTAAGTTGTTCTTTAAACAAAATGAACACTTGAACATCCAATTTTTATTTAGATTGCAAATATGAAACATCATTTCAAAGTTTTTCCTCTATGATTAGAACAAACATTTCAGTGCAACTTCACCAGCATCGGCGTTTCTTTTGAGCAAATTGGCAAAATAGAATACTTCTGTCTTAGCTGGTAGACAATGGTTAGATAACAGTTAATATACTTCCCCTTCACAAGATAGAATTGTTTAAGTCATTAGCAATCGTTTTAAAAAAGGAAATTGGAAACTTTTCCTTACAGGTATTTGAATAAAGTTTTAAGATTTGGCCAGCACTACTCTATAAAAACTTGGCAGCGAAATTTTGTACTCTATAATTAAAATCACTTTATTACATGCATTTTACTAATGGTCATTTGGTGTCCATTAAAAGTTGATTCACTGCTCTTGGCTACTAATTATTTTGACTCGGAACAGCTTCAAAGCTCAGCAGCTTTGAACTTTAATAAAGTTCACCAATAGCATGATTAATGACTCTAAACTGTTGATATTATATAGAGTATAGATGGCTCAATTGTATATCAGGTCACACGCAATTTATCAAGTACAATAAGTGGTCATTAATCCACTGAACTACGTTGGATTGAAACTGAAATTGATAAATTGCTGCAAGTGAAAACACATATTTCTTAAATGTGAGGCTGAAAATTTAGAAGCCTTAGATAGTTTATTAATATTTAAAATTAATGTATATAAAATAAATTTTTCAAGACAAAATTACACATGTATGTATATGGTCAAAATCTTGAGAGTATCTTTCGTGAATAGTACTAGGATACAATTCCATCAATCCTTGCCTCAATCCATTGAATATTGCTCATTTATCTAATAAGTTATTCTAATTTCACATAGACTAGTCCTTAGTGAGCAAACTACGTACACTGTGTTGAGTATTTTTCATTGAATATTCTGTGCTGTACTTTTTACTGAACACATTTTGACTGATTTTTCATGTAACTCTCCACCACTTGAACACAAACACTGCTATATTGACCATATTTGTCTCCTAGCAAAAGCTTTAACAAATTTTAAATTCTTACTCAAACATTTTTATGTCAATGATTAGACCTTTTCAGGTTTTTCAGATTAAACAGCTGCGCTTTCTTGTTGCATTTTTTAAAATAAACTCATGCATTAGACATTTCATAGAAGCAAAAATCTAATGACGCTGCCAATAAGTTTACACTGTGTATTTTACGATGGCCGTGTTTGGTAAGTCTCGATGGTTTCCATTCAAAAACTTGCGCCATTCAAAAGCTTGCGTCTCTTGCCAGTTAGCTATGTACGAGAAAACATTATTAGAGCATGAAAATTCACACAGAGTAGAACAATTTAAATTGTTTCAACTAAAGACTACTTGGCTTGAAATTTATGTCAATAAACGAAAAATTACTATATACATGTATATTTTTTGTTCAACCTGCAGGAGCTGACAGTAATATCAACATCCAAAATACTGTGAAATACGCAACGTCGCATTATGCTAGCAACTTAATTTCTTAGCAACATGAAAGCAATTCACCCAAACCTAACACTATTAATGTGGGATAGCTGATATAAAATATCACATGGCCAGCATAGAGAAACGTGAAAAACTAAAATTGGAGCGGCCACTACGTAACCTGAGTTAGTATGAAATGGGAGACCTTTGCAGAGTACCTCGTTACAATAGTTTGAATATGAACCGGTTCAAGTTGATCTGCGAGCGCAAGTCATGATTAATTTTAAAATCATTCTGAAGACTTGAGTCTGTGATTCAACATTGCTTTTGGTTTTATAGTAGAAAGATATGTTGTTGGCTTAACTAAAAACAGTTTCAACAATGATGAGTGGTTTATTAAAAGATATGATAGCACAAATTGTAGCTTACAATATTAAATATTTATGGCAAGTTTGAGACGCGTGCAGCAAGATAGGTGTTCTGCTACAAAACTACATTCTGTTAGGTTAACCTAATTTTTTTAAACTAGGATAAAAAGGGTTTATAAATTTTTTGTGGTGTACCAAAAATTAAGTTATAACGTGTGTATTAGGCTATTAGTTGAAGAGCATGAAAAAACTTGGTGGAAGGGCCTGGAGACGACTCTTACGTTTGGCTTATCTATGATACGGTCATGAGGCTGACTCACTTGTACTTGGCTGAAATCAACCGAGTGTGCTTGACCTAACGGTTCTCGCAATACAACCTGCTAAAATCAACTCACTTGTGCTCTGCTGAAACCAACGCATATGTGATCTGCTGAAACAAACACAGTGTGTTATGCCAAACTTTTCCTGTCATACAATCTGCTGAAATCACCAGGAGAGAGCTGAAACCAACTCACTTGTGCTTTGCTGAAACCAACTCACTTGTGCTTTGCTGAAACCAACTCACTTGTGCTTTGCTGAAACCAACAGAGTGCACTGAACCTAATGCTTCCTGCTATACAATCTGATGAAACCAACAGGAGGGAGCTGAAACCAACTCACTGTGCTCTGCTGAAACCAACAGAGTGCGCTGAATCCAACGCTTTCTAAGATGCACCTTGCTGAAACTAACAGGAGTGGACTAAACGCTGTAAGAATAATAACTCTTCGGTTATTATTCGCAAACTCCGTTGATTTGTGCTTTGTTGAAACTAACATGGTGGGCTGAACCTAATGCTTCTTGCAATACAACCTGCTGAAACCAACAGGAGAGAGCTGAAACCTCACAAACAACTCACTGTGCTCTGCTGAAACCAACAGAGTGCGCTGAACCCAACGGTTTCTAAAATGCAACTTGCTGAAACCTACAGGAGGAGACTAAACTCTGTAAGAATAATAAATTTTCAGTTTAAATCATCATTGTAACCTTCTCCATGCTTGCTGTCAGTTATTTAACTGATGATCAGAAAGTTATAACATTTCTCCAATGAATAAACAATTTTATTGAAGTAATATATCCATGTATTTCCCAAAGGAGCAAGACACAAGCTGACCTGCCTAACAAAATGCAGCAGTATTTATATTACATAAGCGGATGGCCTAAAAATTAACAGTTACTGTTCAAACTGACCAATCGCGTTACTTTGCTATCCGCTAGCTTTGCAAAATTTTCACATACGAAACAGTAAAAAATTATTACGGTGCAACTAACCATTTTGATGCAAAAAACTAAGCGCTAATAAAAAGCTCGTGAAAAAGTACATACGATATGTTGTGAACAGTACTCTCACGTAATAGAATAACATGGGCTAAGGATGAAAAGTAATAAGTACACAATCTTGTCGCGAGAAAAAGTATAAACAAAACATAATATTGCTTGGAAGAATTTAAACAACTAGTAACTAATTGGAACACATACTTAGACTATCCCAACATGCAACCATAAAACTAAATAAATTTCACTAGCATCCGAACATTATGAATGAAATCGTTAGAGATTGTCGATCGCGTAAAAAGGTCTAAATTTTGGCAAATGACATCTTTCATCTGCTTTGTGTCAACTTCGTTCCAATAAGTCCTTCGTATATATATAGAGTAGAGATGCCCCGATTCTAAATTCACCAGCCGATTCAGATACCGATCCGATATACCGATCCTAATTGAAAAATAATCCGATTCAGATACCGATTCAGATCTTTTGTGTTGCATAGATAGTAGCTCATTTTATTATGCAAATACAAACATAATGCAAAGAAAACATGAATATTATTGTATTTATTTGTTTGCATTTATGGAAAAAAATATATACATATTCACATACTGACATACCGTGCATGTAGTAACAAAACAGTCCATGTTTCTTGTAATTTGTAAATAAAGGTAATTACTGTTAGTGGTACAGTTCTATCTGTGATAACGAAGTCCCTCTTCTATTGTTGGATGAACTGCTGTGCCTGTACAAGTTTAGAGCAAATCAATGTTTCTTTTAAAAACCGTTAGTGATTCAATTATCTCAGTAAGACGTCTCTTTTCTTCCATCATTATCAGTGTAGCCGAGCGTACTGAAGGGGGATTCCCTTGCAACAGATGTTGGAGGACAGGCTACATACCGATACGCCACTGGGGTTACCGTTTTTTGTACAATACAAACGATCCATTGTATCGTCAGGATCAAGAGAGTGATAGATAACTTTATGCGTCGACTGTTTAAATTACTTTCGTAATGCTAGTAAATAGAAATATTACACTGCGTTCTTGTCTCCCATTTTTGTTATCTTGTTCGTGATTGCCTGCAATAAATCCTATCGCTGTAATTGGGAAATACCACACTTTTTGTTTACGTTCTGGCTAAAAAGTTTCCTTCGCTGTGTTGATCAGGCTATAGACATGAAATAAATTGTGCGGCAGGCCTGAAATTCATTAAGTAAAAGTAAGAAGCTTACAGCTGATGATTTTTTATTAGTATAGCAGGCTAAAATACAGTTTTCTGCTAAATGGTTGATCTGTAAAAAGTATCGGAAGGTTCAGATTTTTTAAGAAAAGATCGGCCGATACCGATTCAGATACTTGACACTCATATCGGCACCGATACCGATTCCGATACCAAAATCGGGGCAACTCTAATATAGAGGCTCGGTCGCCTCGTCTTTTCATTAATCCATTGGAAATGAATGCTCATGGAGTTGTTTCCCATGGCCCTTTTCAGGACCATCACTCATTTTATGGAGTTTGCTTGCTAGAATAGCGTTTGCAAATTTTTTTTAGGTGTACAGCAAGCACAATTGAGATCTTATGATAAATTAGGAGAAATCCGGTTTAGATATATCAGTTATCTTACAGGTGGTGAATTTTGCTAATAGATAAAGCTTTAGTAATTTATGACAAAGCAAAAAATTGGTTTTGCTCTTGATAATATTAACAGAGATGGTTTGATTTCAACTGCAATAATTGCTACTGTAATAAAGGGCATGTAATACTAAAATAACCTTTGATCACAGACAATGGCGGTTGGCTATACGAGGCTATAAAATGACTTACAGCGGCACCTCTCTAATAGTTTCATGAAAACAGCTTATATATAACATGGTCAGGCTATATGAACCTGCTACCGGTCATACACGTAGTCCGGTACCAGCAGTACATGGGTCAAGCTGACGGCGATTAAACCGTCAACCCCCACACAAATGGGAGCGTTAACTAGACACCCTTACAAAACCAAAAACAATATCTGTAAAAGCACTGCGCTATTACTGTGATGCACCATCTAGAGGGCGAGGAATAAGCAAACCTATTCATCAACCAGCCACTGCGAAAGTATAGAAATGCTAGCATGTGTTCGACCTGTTCTTGCCCGCTGGATACCATTTTCTTCTTGTCAAGAGAGCGACTCCAGTCCAGCTAAAGCCAGAAACTACTTAAATATTTGCATGCAGCTCTATAAAAATGCTATGGAATATAACGTACCATTGTATTTGAAAACTTAATTGTTGAATTTTATTATCCATCGCACCAGTTGTATAAATGTGCATTTCTTTGAAATCTTCTATTTTTAGCTCTATGGCATAATAAGTCTTGAGCTTTTCAAAAGAAACTATGATAAAAGTTTGTTTAGGCGGTGTGGTTTTGTGTAGGTTATGCGGCAGTATGACCCAACTACAATGATCAGGCAGGTTTAATGATAACAAATTTTGAACTTCATATAGTTAATAAAGCATGGATATAATCTCCATCATATTAAAAAGTTCCAGGCGAATTATGAAATAAATGCAATGACGATATTGGTAGATAGCTGTTATACAATGCATATCTGACGCAATGATAGCAGTATTAGTCAGTGGTAGATAGACTAGATCTCAAGGTTTTGTGCCTTTTAAATGGCTCATATATACACATGTAAATATATATGCAGTTCATCACAGAGTTTTTTATATTTAATCAGCGTAAGGCTCCTCATGTAAATAGTTACTTTCATTTTTACACCAGCGCAAAACATTTGTCTTTCCAATGATTAAATTCTTTCCTGCTTCATGACCACTATCACTGCTTGCCATTTCAGTGCAGAACAGCCTCTCAAGCATTTAGTTGGTCATTATTTGGGAATCAACACCGACATGCAGATGTCACCTAATCATTCTTGAGTGAGTCCAGGCCATCACCTTTTTCTGTCATCAACTTGAAATCGACTGAATTCAGGGCTAGCAGGAAACTTTGCAATAGCTGTTCATCATTAATTGGCAATCTTTAAATTCTTGCAAATACCTAGCCTTATGTACTTTATGATCAAAATTATCCTCATCAAGTCATACGTGAAACCAGCCAATGGCAATCTAATTCTCATAAGCGAACTTCTTTGTGACAATTCTCAAATTTGACATTTTATACTCTCCAGCGGTTTCAATTAATCAATCCCATTTACTTTACACTCCTTTACAGTAAGACTGCCACCACACGCTATTTTTCATATTCATCGATTGAAGATTGCTAGCCAAATAATATTAAACTTACTGTAACAAATTGTATAAGCATTTTTAAGGGTTACAAAGATCTCCAAAGGTTATTCACATTAATCAGCCATTTCAGAATTACATAAGTCCTAAAGTGCCTCCATTGGTTAGACTAGGATGTAAAAATATCGCTTAGCTCTTTTTCAAGTGATTTCTTTCATCTATAGAGAAAAATCATCATTTACAGATTTTTAAGTGATCACATGATAATGATCACATGATAATGATCACCTCAATGTAGGCTTACGAGACCTAGTTGAACTTGAAGTGGTTTTAAACAATCTGAGCAGTTGTACCCAATAATTACAGTGGTTTATTTCTGCAAGAATAATTCTAACATAATACATACTATACCTCTTGAAATTTTTTTAATTGTTCAGGAAATTCGTGTAGTGTTTCATATTCATATATACATTCATACATATATCATACTATTTGTGAATAATAATATGGCTAAAACTCTTTAGATTTTTATCGGTTTTATGCTCGTAAAACACAAGCATTGGCATCTACCATTTCATAGGGTGGATATACTGCTTGCACGATTAGCTAAAAAGTCACTTACCATGCTTGAACCTTGCAATACATCATACACACACACATACACACAGATACATGTACCTACACACATTCAGGTATTTACACACCTTACAGACTGATTAACAGAGCTATGTGCGTGAGGCTGAGTAAGGATTGATGAATTCCAAACAACAAATGTGATTTAGAAAGACAAAGAACCCAAATTCAGCTTGTGTCATAACTGTTGACTAGATTGTTTATTTGCAGCCTGTCTAATTGCCATTTTGAGAATAATGCACACTTTTGGTAGAGATATCAGGTATGTAGCTTCAAACATAAGCAAACTAATTCATTCAATATCAATGCAAACTATCTATGCTCGGAATGTTAAAAAATTCTGGCTAGTTGACAACCTTGTGTGGTCACCCATAGCATTCTTTCTAGAACTAGTAACCTTGATGAGCCAAAATTTGGCATTGTTTTAAATGTAAAATGATATTTAATTTACTGTATGTAATTTTAGCCAAGAGGTAATAAGCCATTAACTTGGCGATATGAAAAGCATCGGGTTCAATCAACTATTAGGAGTGATAAAATGTAGTGAGAGAGAGCAGCAGTAAGACTCTTACAGTAATTCTTTAGTAACATGTTGATTGTAGGTTGGGGCATTTTGGTGATGGATTTTTATTAAATGTTCTGTTTGCTTTACATTAAAGGAGTTAATATTAATATGGTGTAGAGCTAAGGATTATTAGCAAACTATTATTGTACATTGACAATTGTTTTAGTGATATTTATAATCTATTGCGTTACGAAGGTTAGTAGGTACGCAATGAACACAGCTATGATACTTCAAGTGTATCAGGATTAGTTTTCAATTGTTTTGTAGCAAGAATATATTCCAATGGATGTCGAAGGTATTGCTGCATTGCCGCAACTTACTGTACAAAACATACCATCGGAATATGCCGACAGATTGGAAAAGATTCTTGCATTTATACAAAATTGTCGGAAAAAACAAGTTTCTGTAGCACTAGTAACTTCTGGTGGTACAACTGTTCCTTTAGAAAGTCGGACAGTGCGGTATGTAGATAACTTCAGTTCTGGTAACCGGGGATCCTCATCGGCTGAATACTTCCTCAAAAAAGGATATGCTGTCATCTTCCTACATCGACGTCAATCTCTAAAACCATTTGATCGACTTTTCAGCAAGATATCGCCACTGGAACTCTGCGAGCTGGCAGCATCAGGAGAGCTTATTGTAAAGAAAGACTACAAAGACTCGTACGAAGAGAATATGCGGTTCAGAAACTCTTTTATAACGAATAAATTGCTCCACTTTTGTGAGTTTGTGAGCGTTATTGACTACATCATGTTGTTGAGAGCTTGTTGCCAAGCAATGAAACCATTAGGACAACAAGCTTTGTTGTATCTAGCTGCTGCCGTCTCCGATTTCTACATTCCACTAGACGACCTTCCTGAGCATAAAATACAATCATCCGATGGGCCCCTAAGTCTGACTCTTCACCTCGTACCCAAAATGTTAGCCCCATTAGTTCAGCACTGGGTACCTGAGGCGTATGTAATCTCCTTCAAACTCGAGACCAATATAGATATCCTTGTACCCAAGGCTAGGAAAGCATTAGCTACATATAACCATAAGCTAGTTATAGGAAATTGCCTGGACACCAAGAGTCAGGTGAGTTTTCCTGTTATTTACATGACTTCACTTGACTCCTTGCCATCTGCTGCATTGAAGATTTTTTCTGAATTATGCCTCAAGTAGTTACTTTATACATGTAATATTTTATGGTCACTTATCCTGGACTGGCTCTTAGATGGTCTCATTTTCTGACAACCCTAGTCACTCGGACTACAACAACTACAGTTACATCGCACCTGTTTTAATGACTCTAAAACCTGATTTTTATCCATATTCTAAGCTCTTGTATAAGAAACATAGTACTTGTGAAATGACACACTTCTATGCCCTTGCTTATTATGTTAAGTCTAGTACTTGAGTATTTACTCTTCCATAAGCGCTACTCCTAATGCTACCATTGGAATTCTTGTAAATCAATACATGAGCCATAGCGAGTTAGATAGCATGCAAGTAGAGTCTGTGTAATTGTTAAACATATAGTGTCTTGACATGAACTTGGTTATGTACAGTTGGCATATAATATGGCTGTGATACGCCTGTCATAAATAAATCTACACATCATTAATATTCATCTATAAATTTGTACAGATGATAGGATTGAGAATTCTACAATAATTGTGCTTATGGTCACAGGAACTTAGTCAACTTAGGAACTTGGGCTAATTCACAAGAACTCTCTGACCATTTTGTGATTTAATTGCTATATTGAATAATAATACTCTATTAGCACCCTTGAAACTTGTTGAATACACAGACTAGCACAGAGTTTAGCGCATACACCTTTTTCATTTCTATTCATATCTTCTGTACATAACTTTGCACAGTTTCGTTGATGGTCATATAACCAAAAAAGTTGCACTCTTGTAGATACTCATTTTAGAACTGTTCCGATGAATCTTGAAGTTAGAGGTCATTGAAATCATTTATTGTTGAATGTTGTACCCTCTAATGTCACACGCAGGTTGTTTGGCTGGTGGAGCAAGATGTAGAAACACCAGAGCAAATACAAGTCAAGCCATCAGGTGACAAGGAGATTGAACACTATATCGTCGAAGCAGTCACAGCTAAACATCGTCTGTATTTGACAAACAGCGTCAGCTAAACAAACGGACGCCATAGGATTCTCTAGAGCCCAGCTTACATTTTACTTTCATTTATTTTGACAGCTGGCCATATGACAACAAAAATAGAATGTTTCACTTCTTTGTTCTGCAGTTCATCTTTTATCTACAGTAAATTCACTGTTTCATAAAATTACTATCATTCACAACTTTAACCTTGCAAATTTTTTGAAATTTACCCATAATCAAACCGAATGTTGCTATGATTATTTATTCTGTGACGATGTAACTAGTAGGGTATATGATTTTTATTAGATTCATTATACGTTAGTCAGTAGTATTTACAGCGACAAGCATATGTTTGTGCTGTACACGTTTACTGCCTTTACAGATTTGTAAGCCTCTAGAGGTCCCCCACCACAACACAAACCCAAAAAAACAAAGTTCCTTTGGTGTGCATCCCTATGGTTGATTTCTTCCCATATTATTTGGGTTGAATATTAGCAAAGGTTTTCACACACAGAGATTGGTCCCAATGAGTATGCCTTTCAGTCTGTGTAGCCTACTAGGTGATTCAGTCAAACATACGTACAAGGCAGTGCAGAAAACTGATTCTTTTGATTTTTACTGACAAACCTTTTGAGGTGTCTTGTTATAACAGTCTAGTAGTAGTTACTCATTCAACGCTATTCAAATTCAACCCTATATTGTTCAGTCTTTGATTTTTTAATGATCTTCTCAGTTTATAAATACATTTAGTCACATTAGACAAGTTGCCTGCCTATTGCTATTTAGAGCAGATACTTCATTTTAAACTGTCCACTGATTGCCTTGGAAAATCAACCTGGACAACCATATAGCTGTTTTATGTTCGCTTGGAAAATCGACTGTTGCTTTGTAAAAGAATATTTACCAATTGCTTAGTGATAGGAAGCATCTATATATACATATATATTTTTTGTGGCACTATATGCAACAAAAAGTTTTTCTTCAACAAATGATTGTGAACTGCCCTATAAAAGTATATATCTCTAGGTACGTATATATATATAATTATATATAAAATATTAAATAATAATGATATATTTAATATATACAATTTATTATACAGTCCAGTCATTTTGATACAATTTTTTTACATATGGTGCCACAAAAATATATAATGAAAGGTACATGGTATTGCCATCTACATGTAACTTGTGTTAACGTCAAAAGAGAGCATCCATAATAATTCCCCAAAGTTCATTCATTTTTTTGTGAATTTTTAGCTTTAATATAATTTGAAGATAATCTTCAATTATGTTAGCTCTTTATCATGACTTCGTGTTTTGAAGTAAAAACATGAATTGGCTTTCAAACTAGTACAGTATGTGAATGCTGGCAAACTGAGAAAATTCTGGAGTTATCGGCACTTTCCCAAAGAGAAATCAATTCTTATTTTCACACTTGATGGTTATGCTCATCAACATATGTACACGCATGTGCTGCCTTAGCTAGGACTGACTAAATTCTACAGGAAATTTTGGAATTTTACGCTTTATGACTAGTAATGAGCCAAGTGAAATAATGAATTGTAGTAATCTAGCAATGAAGTGTAAAACATAAACAGGTAAAACTTTAGAGATGTGTAATAAACTGGAGTATCGGTGGAATAGATCTTCAGCACGCACTAAGATAGTACCAGTGATATCTTATAAGCATCTTCATCTCAACTCATGCAACCTCATCAACAGCTTACCGGCAATGTTAAAAATACCTAAACATGTAATGGCATGCAAATCAACGTCATCAGTGTTTAAAAGAACAGGAAAAGCAGGTGAAACTATGAGAACAACTGGAAGTGTGGACAAATTAGCAAAAGTGCAGCATGTTGCTACCATAAGCAGCGCCATGAAGCCAAGCTCAATTCCTGATGCTGATATATTTATTCACACTCTCGGGTTAAAAAAAAAGTAAAATATGTGTTATTACATAGTAGTAATAACCTATCTTATGATATGCATAGAAGTAACACAGGGTTGAGCAGTGCAAGTACAGTTTAGCTACAATATGATAAAATAGCATCAAATAAAAGCTTGACATAGTGAGCTATAACAAAATAAAAAACTAAAATCAAAACATAATCAAATGCATATTTGAAAAAATATGACAAATTGATGAACAATGCTCTAAGAGTACATGGTAAATTTAAATCACAGTATAACTAATAATATACTACACACCACAACCATATTCATTATAACAAAGAGTTTCTGTTGAAATCAGCAAATCATGTCAAATATTGTTGCAAACAAATTATAATAATGTATGTAGCGTGAGAACCAACCATCAGTCAAGATATCATCATCAAGCGTTGCTTTTAATTTAATGGAAGATACATTAGATGAAATCTCAAAATCTTCGCGACAAACTCATGTAACTTATTAAATCTAAGAAAATCAACAAAATTCAAACTAGAAATGAAAGCGGTTTGATGAACACGAAGCCAAAGTCTAACTGACGGGTAGAAGTCCAACAAGCTTTATGATAAAATTCTGTACATCTTTAGACCTCGCGTCACCAGCCTCCAACACTTCCGCGTGATTGGCCGACTTCTCACTTTCATAATCAACTACGCACTCATTCGTTACGAGAGACATTCCAAAGACCTGTATGCCACAGTGGGAGGCAACGACTGTCTCAGGGCATGTAGACATTCCTGCAGCGCAAGTTGATATGTATAACCCAGTGTGACACAATAAAGAGTCAACTTCTACTCAAGACTTTAGCCTACAAACTAGCATCTTCTCCATTCATAATCTGAAGTTTAACCTCTAGACAAGTGTCACCTACTCTGGAGTTATTAGTTACTCTATTCTTTCGCTACAAAGGTTCAAGGTCAACGTCATGTAGTACTTCTTTGAAAACAAAGTTTTATCTGATCATTTAGGGTTTTCATTTTGAAGTTGTAAGAAAGGTTTTTGGTTACGTACCACTACCTTGAATAGACCAATGTACATGTATGGAACAGTTTCGACATCAACCTTTCATAGTATACCAAGTGTTTAAACTACTGGCAAATAATATCATACGTAAAACTAGATGTAAACAGGTTTATTGCAATATGACCAGTCAGTTAAAATACATCAGAGAGTATTGGCAGTGAATAGTTAACAGGTCTGTAGCAAGGATATTATACTTCAGACGTAAGAAATAAACTGTTAAAAAGCTAACAATGTTGAATGGGTCAGCCATGCTCAATAACTCTATAGCACTACATAGTTATGATAGAGTGCATTATATACTAATAATGACACGCTTTCTTGCTTAAGCCTGGTTCCCATATATGTACACCGCAAACACCGGTGGCAGAATCGCAGGGCTATCTGCGGTGAAATAAGAACCTACGCGTCGAGTACCGCCCGTAGTTGCCTCTAGGTGGTCAGCGCAGAAGTTCAACGCTGTTCAACTTTCGCAAGGAGTCGCAGGCGAAACTTTCCTGAAATGCGCTGTACAGTTGAAGGTCAGCGCATTTCGAAACAGCATGGGGAGTGGCCATTTTTATGCAATCATCAGCGATTTAGCTTTAAGTGAACATAAGCCGCCGAGCCTAGCGCCGCAAGTGTTTTGCTGCACGAGCGCGTTTTGCAGCCGATACAAAAACCAGGCTTTTATAAGCTCTAAAAACAACGTCAAACTATTTTGGCTGGCATCTTGCCATCTCGCTCACATTCCAAGTGATCTTAGCCGTATGAATTCAAAAGTATGTGGACATAGAGTCTATATGTGTTCATCATTTTCTGTCCACCAAGCAGTAGTGTAAACAAAAGAGATACAGTGGAACCTCAGTTCTCGAACGCTTCGGTTCTCGACCAATTCAGGTTTCGACCAGAAAAATGGAGATTTGTTCGTCTCAACTCTCGAACATAAATTCGGTTCTCGACCAAACTGGAGCATGCGCATTAGAATTAAACTTTCGGAACAGCTCCGGAAACAGCATGGAAACATTCGTTAACAAAGGAGGAAGCAAGTTACGCTTCATAAATTTTTTACAAAAAGGAAGGAACCATCTCCCGAAAAAATTTGCTGGAGAGACAACTCCTCCAGTCGAGTTACCCTAAATTGTATTAAGAGGATTCTCCTTCAAATAGGTGAAGTAAACGTGCCATTGCTTTTTATATTTTCCTTTTCACGCTATTTTTGATGTAACTGATCTGTTGTATTCTTTGCTGTTTCATTATCGATTATTATTATTAATTATTATTATTATGATTATTATTATTAATTTGTGCAATTTTTGTTATTGTATTTTCACCTTTAATGTTTTCGATGTTTTAAGAGCAAAGCATACGAAATGGTTACTTTTTGTTTCATCATCAAATAGAAAATCTTTTATTAAAAATAAACATGATCTGTATCTACCCGTTTTTATTTATAGTATGTAGTATACAGTCCAGTTTATAGTGTTAAATGTTTAAAAAATACTTTACCGAAGTTGTTTTCTCGGCTTGGAAGGGATTAAAACTTACATACATTAATTCTAATAGGAATAATTGTTTCGGATATCAAACATCTCAGTTTTCGAACGACCTTCTGGAATGGATTATGGTTGTGAACCGAGGTTCCACTGTACCAAATTTTCAGAGTTATTAAAACAGCAACTGTTTACCTAGCACATCAGCTCCCAATTTGAGAAACAGTCCGCACTCGGCTATGCTTTCAAACGAAGGCCCTCCGTTCATACCATAGACACCTTCATGCAGGTACTTCTCTAGCCCTAGCTCAGTGGCTGCCTGTCGGGCCAGTTTTCTGAAGCTTGGTTGATATATAACTGAAGAAGCAGGGAACCTCGGACCGAATCTGTAATGAACAATTTTCCTTTATAGAAACATGAGTCACCTTATGCAATCAGGTATTAGGAGTCGTGTGCTCATAACAGTTATATTGGCAGCTGGTAAGATGCTGGCTTGTCAGTTTATTAAGATATGGCTACTGACAACCTTTCACGCTGTAGTCACACCATCTCTAAAATATAACATCACAGTTATTATGATTATATGATAGATTATTAATACCTTTGCCATTATTTACCATCATTATTATCATCACATTTACGCACATCCTCCAAATAAGACTGAGTGCATTTCTAACTTATCCCTTCTTGTCCAAAACCTTCCTCACTATCCTTACACCTCTAAGAGAAACAGACTTGCATTATTATTACTGTAACAATGTCACTATTTCCTTTACAGGATAACCTTAAATTATTATAATTATATTCCACGACCAAACGAGCGGAGCGAAGTTTGAGAGTTTTTATGATAAATACATGTGCACACAACTTGCGAAAATTATTCATCAACAACGTCGCAAACCCTTGCATCGAAATCTTATCAACAAATTTAACCATTTTTTTGGAGAGTCGTTAAAGTATAATAACGATACAAAACACATATAAACCTATTTAAATATGTTAGTAAGTCTTTGAAAGGTAATATCTTAAAACTAACCCATTACAAACAGATTAATTCGGCCAAAAATCTTTATTAAAACTGGCGAAGCCTTACTTTTATCAAAATTAAGACCGGCAACCGAAACGCCGAGCGACAGAGAATAGAACCATTAAGTCGTGCGCATTTCACGAAAAAATAACGTGCACATTTCACCAGTCTATAGCATTGTCGAATTGCCGAAGGTTTCTGTAATTAACGTAGAAGTACAGAAATCGTTTCTTTTTTGCTAATTTCAAAGTAACTGACATTTTGGAAACTTTTGAGTACTTTGGTATTCTAACTGATGTCCAAAGCAGTGAAAATAAAGGAAATGACGATAATATTTTTTTCTAACGATTCTTATGAGATTATTACAATATTTAATTATGTTTGGATGACTACCGTACCATTTTATCATTACCATTTCTATTGTCACCAAAAGCAGACTGCTCATCCATTCTGAGACTTGTTTTACGGAGAAATGCTAACTTGCAAGCACTATTGTCTAATCCAAAGGATTAAGACTAATCCAGATTAACTGTAAGTTGGCATATTGCTGGTTAACCATTTAATCTTGCTATACGTTTGTATCTAGACTCACAACAAGCAAGCTCAAATATCTAATCTAAACATTATCTAACATCCACCATTGTCCGCTTCACTAGATTTTGTACCGTGCAATAGAGTTGGATCAAAGCAAATAACACAAAACTACTCCAAAACTTCAGATCAAGTTAAAAATTCTCTATGAAAAGAACCAAAAGCGCTTGCATATAAAAGCCTTCAATGTGTTTTTTATCAGTTATATGAAAATTTAACAGATATTGCCTAAGCCATTTGGTCAATACCCCGTAAGATAGAGTTCATTTAAAACACATTACCAAATAATGAGGCTACAATAAAATAGAAGTAGTCACCCGCTACCTTTCATCATTCGTGCCAACCAATGGATTGGATCCAGCTAGTCCAGGCAGGAATATATGATCTTTCAACATCATCAGATCTCCTGTTTTGTAACTTTTGTTGACAGCGCCGGCAGCATTAGTCACGAGCAGCACCTCTACACCTAGCAGCTTCATCACCCTGATTGGTAAAGTCACCTGGAATACAACAAGCAATCCTTTAACTTGCCACTGAGTTAATCAAAGTGCCTAACCGCAGTGATAGGATTCCACATTTCATGTACCATAGGTTTGTCTTGACTGACTAATTAACTCCAGGTAAACAACATTTTGATTCGCATGTTAGCCAAAGTTGTCATGAGGTTTTTATCACAATCTTAACTATAATAAGAGCTATGTCTATCGGTTTAGGTTAGAGGTCAAGGTTAGAGATTGTAGAAAAAGATAGCATCTTACGGGATTCGATCCCACAACACTCTCTACTTCACCCGCTAGGCAAACTACCACCTGCATCAGTCATTCTCAATCCAGGAGTTTAGAAATATTGCGCACATACTTAATCTCTTGGTCTCTGTGCTTTATTGGCACACTGCCGGAGTACTAAACCTGATGATGTTGGTCAGGTGCAAGTATTGGTGTTTTTAGTGTAACGAAGTGCAGTCTTTTATAATAAGAACAAGTAACAGAATAAGATATAATCTACATTTACATGTTACAACATTTTACCTTTAACATTTTTGGTAAATTGTTAGCCTACAGCATAAATACCTTGAAGAAATTGTTTTATAGGCAGTGGAGCATTAAAATTAAACTGCAAGCTAATTACCGTAAAGCCTCTAATTGAACGCCACCTCTATTTGACCGCCACCTCTATTTGACCGCCACTATGAGAAAAGGGTTGAAAAATTGAAAAATGGAGCGCCATGGCATTTAATTAGAGGTTTTACAGTACTTGATAATTCAAGCAGCTTACAACTTATGATATTAACAAAAAAATAATTAAATATTCCCACGACCAAACGAGCGGAGCGAACGTTTGAAAGTTTTTATGATAAATGCACGTGCACACAACTTGCGAAAATTATTCATCAGCAACATCGCAAACCCATTTCGAAATCTCATCAACAAATTTAACCATCGTTTTGTAGAGTCGTTAAAGTATAATAACGATACAAAACACATATAAGCCTATTTAAATATGTTACCAAGTCTTTGTAAATTGTCGACAGTCTTTTAAAACTTACTCATCTGATCGGATTATACATAAATAGACAGATTAATTTGGCCGAAAATCGTTATTAAAACTGGCCAAGCCTTACTTTTATAAAAATTAAGACCAGCAAACGAAATGCCGAGCGACAGAGAATAGAACCATTAAGTCGTGCACATTTCACGAAAAAATAACGTGCACATTTCACCAGTCTATAGCATTGTCGAATTGCCGAAGGTTTCTGTAATTAACGCAGAAGTACAGAAATCGTTTCTTTTTGCCGATTTCAAAGTAACTGACCTTTTGGAAACTTTTGAGTACTTTGGTACTGATGTTCAAAGCAGTGAAAGTAAAGGAAATGATGATGATATTTTTTTCTAACGATTCTTATGAGATTATTACAGTATTTAATTATAAGTTTGGATGACTATTAAAGTGTTATAGTCACACTAACAACATCGATGATGGGTAATATGTTACTGTTATTATTTTTTCTAAATGGTTTTGGTAAATAGAATTTTTAAAAATCTATATAAATATCACAACTTTTTGATATTGTTAGCTATGACATTTTGAAATGTAAACAAAATTGTGCATTGGTTTTCTATTATTACTGTATTACTATATTAATAATATTGGTTATTCTAATAATATCAGTACATTTTACTTCTAATATTGGCCAATATTGCATTTCTTCTATTGCAGTGGGAGAGATATAAACATATAATATTTTCCTTTCATTATTGCTGTTTGTTGTATATAATAACACCCACACCCAGTACATTACAGCTACTATTGCAGTTATCCTATTGCACTGCAGTGCCATTTGACTGCTAATATTGCATTTCTCAACCATCAGTACCATTTCTTTTTTCCAATATCACTTTGGTCGTGGGCTGTATGACAGGGGAATTTCTAGTTATGATACAGGAGTTTGGCCCATACTAATAGAGAAGGTAACCATGTTTCAATCTGCAAGTACACTACTAGCTAATGCATGTAGATACATCCTTAACTTATCCGGAGCTAAAAGAGAGATCATACTGCATTCATATCAGCAGGCCTTATTACCGTGGATGCAGGGTAGCCTTCATACATGTGGAATCTCCCCTTCATGCATACAACAGACTTGCCACCAATATGTCCAAACACCAGCTTCCCAGCATGGCCAGGAACTAAAACCATACAAAAAGATACTACAACGAATGAATTGCGTGTAACTAATCTGTCGGGCTTCAAAAGGCTAGATAGCACACAGTGTGAACATATATAGTGAGATCAGGCTAATGGTCTCGACTCCTCATAGCCTCTATGCACTTAGTGTATTTCATTTGTGAATGTTATCTACAGACCCTTGTAAAGAGCCCTGTCTTTGTTAAAATCTATCTGCATTCAAAACTTATGATATACTAGACAACAGGTAAATTTATGGACAAACCTGTTATTTTTGTGCAAACAAGTGAATAAATCCCTTTTATATTACAGAGCCCACATTCATAGGTCATATTTGTGATCAACACCAGTAAATGGAAGGTTTGACGTTGAAGCACTTACATGTAGAAAAAATCTGAGGTTGAAAAAATCTAGTAATAGAAAATATGGTATTTTCTGGTATGGATATTTGTTATACGGATGTCAACTAGATTGGTTGAGGTACAGAAAGCGTGTTAAGAAACAGCAGAACATCTTTGCCAGCTCCACACTTTACCTCTATGATGTATATGAGCAACTTTAGCCAACACTAATAATAGTGAAGCCATCTCACAGCCACCAACGCATCAATAAACAGCATTTTTTGTCAATTTTTCAAGAAACTAAAACAAAAGAAACTATTATAATCTGTTACTACCAGATGATGTTACATGTAGAAACGGGCAAAATGTTAACATTTGCTAACGAATAGAGAAATGTTTCTAAGTGGCTAATTGACAAAAGTTTCCTGAGGCCAAGCCTTTACTTAAATGTACAAGCGCTCTAGCATCTGAATTTTCCCGCCTACAAACTTTTAACATATAACACCAAAATTTGATCAAAAGTTTCAGTCTATACCTGTAGTAATTCCTAAAATTTTCTATGTATTTTGAAACACCAGTTTGACAGACAAGTTTAAAGAGATTGGTGACAATTAAAATAAAACTAAAAATAATAATAGGTGAATTAGTTTAACCTTGACCTAGTTCAAGTTAGAGTAAGTTACATCGAGTATGTCTAAAACGATCACTTACTCTGAACCTGTGCATCCTCGAGCCTACACTTTTGTATACCTCTCTTTATTTTAAGGCAGCAATAATAACCAACTTATATTGAATATTTCTTAACTATTTTAGCTATTCTACTTGCAATTTATTTTTGTACAAAGTTTGTTACACCTTTAGATAGCTTCATACAACACATTTGTTTTAATGCTATGTGTAATTACTAATTACTAATTAGTATTTATATTTTAAGGAAATATAACAGTTTGAGGCAGTAGAATAAATTAAACAAATTTCAGTGTATTTTTATAAGATTATTGGTGGCTTCAACATACAAAGGTTTTGATATATGAAGCATACCTCAGAATGAACTAAACCTGTACGGAGAAACTTCAATGTAACACAAACAGTATATTTCGTACATGGAACACATTGATGCCAAAGTGTAAATGATGTAATGGCAGCCATAGCAATAAAGCCATTACAGTGCAACCCCGGGTTACGATGTCCCTGTTTTACGTTTTCTTTGCCGTACAACGTAGAACACAATGTTTTTTGTCTCCTCGTTACGGCACCTTTTTCGCCACACAACATCGAAAAAATGTCTTTGAAAATTCCAATTCGGTGATCGGTGTGCTAAATACATCAGAATCACAAAGATGCCGGATATGCTATTTGCCGAAATCCTTCCCACAGTGCCTGAAAAAGATACGATGCCCACTCTCCTTGTCAGTTCAGCATGTTTCGTGTTTCATAAATGCTTGATATTGCATGAGTGAAACGAAAATTAGTAAAAAACAAGCAAGAGTAAAAATTTATTGTGCATTTTAGTGTTTAATATATTTATTATAAACTTTAATTCATTATATGTATATAACTACATATATAACTTTAACTCATTAGCCATGTGTCCTAAGTTTGATAACGACGTTAAAGGAAGAAGAAAATGATTACCTTTGCAACGAAGCAAGAGTTACTAGGTTAACTATAAGTTAACTATATGGTTATTAAGGTTAATATATTATTTTGTTACTAATGTTTAACAAGTAGGCCCTACTAACAGTACGTATATAAAATTTTAATGTTTTTACCAAGGGGGCGTTTTTCATTAAATAATTGCTATAGGTTTCCATTCCACTCTATACGACATTTTTGCCTTACGATGCCAAAACCGGAACGAATTAATGTTCTATGGCGGGTCCACTGTACATAGTTACCCTTTGTTGTGAGCAGACAAATTCTAATTACCCACATATGCACATGACTAAAGTTAGCTTAAAGGTTGACTTGCAACAAAATTCACATTACAGTTATTTGATACGAAAAGATTCACCATGTCTTACTCTGTTGTGCTGTAGGTGCAAAATATGTGGAAACATGATTACAAGCTCTTAAAAGTTCAAAAACAAACAGAAAATCGCAGCAACACGAGACCGCCGTAGTTTGGATTCTCTTTCCAAAACGGCTCAAATATGATGTAGTTGTGAGAGATGGTTTCTGTTTACACCTTCATGCAACCTCATTCGTCGAAATATTTTCACAAATATACTTTACGCAGTCAATAAAACCATGTCTATTGTTCTTACGCGTCTGTTTTATCGTCATCGTAATGCTGTCACTTTTAGCAGTGGTATCTTATAACTTACCGTAAAAATTCGTTTAATTTTTTAGCCTTAGCTTGAAGGAGTACATATCATTGTTTGATAATCATGACGAGCCTGTTGGTCACTTGTGATAATCGAAAAGTGCTGCAAAAATTATTTGCGAAGTATTGGGTCACATGATCAGATTACGACTTGCCGATCAGACCAAACCGAAACAAAACTGTAAAGTAGTGAGCATCTATATTTGATACGGGGTCTTCGGTAAAACCTGAAGTGTTTGTCATAAACTAGTGCTACGATAAGTTTTATATTGAGCTTTTTATTGGCCTTTCAATTCACGTGAGAACATCACGTGACAAGACAATCACCAAATTTCATGACTACGTCTTCGAAATAAAGAGATTCCAATCTACGGCGGCTTTTCGTTTTTGAGCTTTTAAGAACTTGTAATCACATTTCCACATATTTGGCACCTACAACACAACAGAGTAAGACATGGTGAATCTTTTGATACCAAATAACTGTAATGTGAATTTTATTGCAAGTGAACCTTTAAAATGAAGAGATGCAAGGCCCTCACCTGTGCTTACTGGAAAATTGGGAATATCTTCATAATCAAAGCTGTTGGCATTCTCCAGTGTGTCTGCGAGGCTGCCCAGTCCCGTACCACAAACAATTCCTATCTTCCATTTGCCTGGGGCTTTTTCTAGCAAATATTCAGCTATCTTTTCTACTTCAGCGTAAGTGTAGTGGCCTGTGTGTGACCTGTAGCCAACCACCATATTCATACCAGTTATAACATCCTGATCTTATTATCATGACAGGTAAGTAGGCGGCCACCATATGCCGTTTGTGTCAACTAAAGCACAGCTCTGTGCATACCTAGTAGGTATTACTCCTACTAGTTAGAATTCAAGTGAAGAAATTTAGTTATCAGAAGAGATGTTACACAGAAGGATCTAGTCAGTCAAACAAGAGAAATCAGTCAGTCCTACAGGAGGAACCAGCTAGCCCTACAGGAGGAACTAGCCAGTCCTACAGGAAGAACTAGCTAGCCTTGCAGTGGTTTTTGTACTTTCCATTTATTGACAATGAGTGGACTGCAATTATCTAAACAATAAGAAAGCTGGTATGATGAGGAGGGATAGGGCCTACAGCCATGGCAAAACTACAGCCATGGCAAAACTACAGCCATGGCAAAGTGATTAAACAGAACCTTGATAATTGGCGGTGTAGGAACATACATGTGGTGGTATGAATACACAGGAGTCAAGTATACACAGGAGTCAAGTATGGAAATAGTCTACAATGCATAAGCCAGATTAATAAGTAAAATCAGATTTAACTACCAACCTCCCTATGCTTCACTCAGAGTTTATTAATAATGCTGTTAGTTTTCAAATTATGAAAGTCATTACAGCTGGTCAGGGTGAAATTTACTTCTTCCCCATTGGATTATACGAAATTTGGGACCAATGTAGCACAGTATGGTGCCACAGAGCATCTATACAACCAAGCAGAGAGGTGATGATTTGTAGCCTGCTAGGCATCGCAGGTAAATGAAAGCATTGGCGGCCTCATGTGCAATCAAGTGTAATGACATGATAGCGTGGCATGTTCGTGGCATGTTTGGAGCAAGTTCAGTCAAAAGAAAGGAAAGTATGCACTGACTCGTGTCTTTACATTTATTGGTAAAAAGGAATTGAAGTACACGAGATAAAATCATCAACATCACGTTCCGGTGGCTTGTCATATGCTAACTACATGGACCCAACGATAAGCTATTTACTTAGATATTAGCCAGACATTCTCACCAAATGGAAGGCTCACTCCTAGCTAAATTTACAACAATAATAAGGCTAAGCACTTTGTTTAATTGGTTAGTAGAACAATAAATTTACAAATTTTATTTCTTTGCTAGCAAGTGACACTCCTGTTCATCAGCTGGCAGAGGTCAGAGGTCAATCAAGGCAGGCAACTGCAGCTCTTAACATACAGACAAAGTATATAACGCCTGATACAGGAGCTATGATTACTAGTTATAAGTCTGTAACTAGTAATCATAACTGGCACTCATTCCAAACGCATCTAACACCAGCATATGAGCTCTGTACCACAAATTCACCGGTCAGTTTCCAAAGAAGTGTGTTCGCCTATTTGTTTCCTGTTGCCAAAATGTGGCTTATTCAATGAACATCGATACTTCCACCTGGTTCGTGTATGTCTCATACACGAACTAGGTGGAAGTATCGATTACTCTCTCTTACAAATACTGAAAAGATCTTTATTAACTTTCAGAGGCGATGTTCCTAGTGAAACCTAGAAGAAACCGAGAAAAGTGAGAATTTTAATCTATCATAGGTTTATTTGCTTTCCAGCAAGCTAATGCAGATCAAGCGAGTAGGAACCTTGTTACCTCGGTTTCACTGGTTGATTTTCCTAGGCATTATGATGCACGAGGGTATTTATTGCGCAACTCCATATTTATGTCTTTGCATGTTACATAGATGAATAATAATAATCTAGGTGAAGCTCTTGCTTTCTAACTACTTGTAGCAAACATTATTGTAACCGTGGTTCCCTTCACCTTAGCTCGGGGACCACAACAAACTCTGCATACTGAATGACAGGTCAAATGTTTTTGACTGCTTAATTAAATTAATTGCACTTATAAAATATGTTCATAACTGTCATGAATATTACAAGAAGCTTCTTAGATCAAAATATGATGATGAAGAACGATTAGGAAATTTTCTGGCAACTATGAACATTCTAACCTAGATTTCGAACAATAGCTGCTGATTCATGAAAAATGTTCATAGCTATATGTTTATAACTATGTGTTTATAACTATACTACCAAAAAAGAGCATTGATTATTTTGTCATTCAGTCATGCCTCGGCTTTTAAATGTTTCTGATCTGAATAGTGTGTTTCCGAACCCTCTTCACTTGTCCAGTGTGACACTTCCTCGAGGAAAATTGGTAAAGATAAAAAATACAAAATTAATGTTTATGCCTGCTTTCATGACAGGTATATTTTAAGACGCACAGTCTATTGCTACAGTCTATTGCTACAGTCTATTTCTACAGTCTATTTCTACAGTCTATTGCTACAGTCTATTTCTACAGTTTATTGCTACAGTCTATTGCTACAGTCTATTGCTACAGTCTATTTCTACAGTCTATTGCTACAGTCCATTGCTACAGTCTATTTCTACAGTCTATTTCTACAGTCTATTACTACAGTCTATTGCTACAGTCTATTACTACAGTCTATTTCTACAGTCTATTGCTACAGTCCATTGCTACAGTCTATTACTACAGTCTATTTCTACAGTCTATTGCTACAGTCCATTGCTACAGTCTATTTCTACAGTCTATTTCTACAGTCTATTACTACAGTCTATTGCTACAGTCTATTACTACAGTCTATTTCTACAGTCTATTGCTACAGTCCATTGCTACAGTCTATTACTACAGTCTATTTCTACAGTCTATTGCTACAGTCTATTACTACAGTCTATTTCTACAACTTTTTATTTATAGTTTACAGTACACAAGACTCTGGGGGAAGGAGGCTGGGGTACGAGTTGCTACAGATACAGTACATTTACCAACCTTGTCTAGTCTAGTAATAGATTGATTATGAAACAATCACTGTATTTTATATATTACCTGCTCTCTTATTACATGTGTCCAGTAGACACATGTAATAAGAAACTGTAGACACTGTCTACAGTTTATGGTGAGAAATAGTAAAAAGGTGTTGTAAAAAAGTTGATTGTTAAACTTGAAACGAATGAAATATATGTGCATTAATGATAATGGAACAAACTGTTCAGATTTCAAAGCAATTGCTTTTGTAACGGCCTTTTGGAATGAATTATGGTCGAAACCGAGGTTTGACTGCAGCTTCTTTTGAGTGTTAATTTTCCAGCTGCCTCAAAGAAACAAAAGCTTCCTGTCTTTTAAACATTCTAATTTAACTTTTCAAATATTTTTTCAAGAGTGGTATCTAAGACAACAGCAGACTGAGGTTCTCAATATAGATGCCGAGAGTTGAGAAATTAATCATTACATCTCTAAATACAGATTAGGAGTAAATGTAGAGTTCCATGACTGCAGCGATGGATGACGTCTGTGCAATTGTTAACCAAATACCTAGCACTGTAAAGGAAACTAACTACAATAGCTTTAGATAAAAACAAGTACCCTAAAACTGCTAATCGATTGCCATGGCGCTCCATTTTTCAACCCTTTCTCTATAGCGGCAGTCAAATATAGGTGGCATTCAAATAGAAGCCGATGTTAAATTAAAGGCTTCACGGTAGTTTTGTCAACTGTTAAGAATCCAACCCATCTAGTTATCATGTCCCACAGGATAACGACAATCAAAAAAACTTTAAAGACAAAAAGTGCTTTGTCAGATTGAAAGTTTTTTGTTTATTTATTTTATATTTTCATTTACATTTTCATTATTAAACTGGTGTCAACTCCAATAACTGCTTCTTAAGCTAGTAGACATAAAACCTGGGTATTTCTTACATGTATTGGCTTAATATTGCAACTTCCAAACCATTCTTTTCTATTGTATGTTCTGTGTATGTATATATGTTCTTGAATATGTTCTGTTTGGTTTGATACTTAAACTATTTATGCATAGCTCAAATATAGAAAAAAAATATATTGCCTAATACTAGACAGCGTGGGTGTCCAAAAACAAACTACAGTGCAGTTTGTCTCAAGTTATGCATGCATGACATCATCCCTTCATGCATAAGACAAACAGAGAAAAAAATATCCTTAAAATGGAGAACTACTGGTTAAACTTGCAACAGTATGTAGGATTAGACTTGAACATATTTCAACCACTTTCTATACCTAGAGGTTGATACTACCTCGTCAGTGAAACCAATTATGCAAAACCAAAAGGGGGTTTATATCATTGGTGAAACATCGCTGAAGTCAGGGTGTAACTAATTCGAGCTGTTTTAAATTAGTTTTGCTTCACATTTTTTCCACTGTTATTATAGGCTTAGCCAGTTTTTATTACAAATACAGCCTACAAATCCAATAATGAAGGCTTGGTCATAAAATAGGATAACCTAACATATAATCTATGGCTTTAGTAGATATTCCCTAATTTTACTGTTTTTTAATTAAAAATCAAAATTCAAACCTCATTTTAAGATTGGACTAAATTCACATCAGTAAAATTAAAGAATAATTTATAAATCATGAACTAAATCAACCAGTATTGTATTATTGTTGGTTAAAGACTTCTATGGAATTCCCAAGGTTAGAAACAAATGTTACCAAGCAACAACAATCCTATCACAATTTTCACAGCAGTAATGATCTGAAGACAAAAGGCACACGAGAATAACTGGTAACAGCCAAGGCTAAAACGTTCTTGCAAGACCTCATACCTGGCTAGCCATTTTAAGATGGCACACCGAACTGACGATTAACCGAATGAACTGAATCATGACGATTAACCGAATGATGACACACTAGCCTACAAAGCACCTACAGATAACTAACTACTAATAATACACCAAGAATAATTACAACATTTACTGTAAAAAAAACAGTCATCTAATATAAAAGTTAATGACTACAAAAATCTTATCGGTCTCTTCACCGGTATGGATTTTTATATCACGACGCACCTTCCCACACTTTACAATTCCGATACGCCTATGTACGAGGTGTTAGGATCAAACCAAATCAACCGAAATAACTCACAGTTCAGACGATTTGTTTTTTAGATCAGAATATGCAGAAAAGAAACAAATCGAAAAACAGAGCAAAACAAAAAATAAAGTGCGCTAAATAATTTCTTCAGCATGCCGGTCATGTCTCTTTGCAGTCAGGTCATTTCGCTTCCGTTTACTATCTTTGCTACACACGTGATGCTGTTTACACACATAATTGTACAATTTCCATATGCTACCTACGACTTTGCGTATCAGTTGTTTTGTTCTTCAGGAAATGTTCAATGTTAAACTACCGCTAACGGTCGTAGCAACAAGTAATCACTCCCAGTTTTGAAGCATTTCCGCTTAATTATGAACCCATAAACAAAAATATATGCATTTTGCAATGGTTATTTGCAAAACAGTAAATAGAAACTTAAAAGATAATAATAAACCTTAATACGTACATTTTTTCATAGACTCTATGTGGGCGTGATCGTTTTTAGATATTTATGTTCCGCAACCCGGACTTAAATTTTTACTGGCTGAGCATTATGGACGTTAAAGCAATTGACGATTCGCCCTGGCTCACTAAATCCGATACGGTATGTTCCGTACTCAGAAATAATGTACTGCACATTTGGCCACATGTACGCTTTACGTGGGCTCATGTTTTTCAATAAATAATAGGATGTTATAAATAAAATCATAAGGGTCTATGCTTTTTATTTTACATTGCTCAATTTACATACTTGCAAAGGCCATATTCCTCGTTCATATTGCACAATATACTCATCAAGGCCTATGTCTTTTACAATAATAACATAAATACATGTATAATATTCATGAAAGCTTATCTTTCTCAATCATATCGAAAATATATTGATGCAATATTGTATAAATATTTTATGTACTGCTTCTTGGACAATTTAACCCAGAGCGGTGAACTAGAGGCAATATCCAGAAGAACATGACTCTGGGCCTTTAAGCAAGTGCTACCTTCGACATTATTGATTATACTGGCTGCAAATTAGTCAGCAGTTTATCTCTAGTTGTTTTTATTAGTACACAACTTTCTGGTTATAACACAAGGGTAAGTATCAACAAATCAATTTGCTAGCTTAACCGGGTCATAATTGGTGTGTTTCCTTAAAACAATGCACTGTGGGTAAAACAGCCAGAGGGCACAAGTTTGTAAAAAAAGATAAATGTCTACAACTGCTGACACTCAAGAGACTCTGAGGTAGAACTTTTAGCGAGACTTTAGCAGAGAAGGTGAAAACTGTGGCCGTCATGTACTTACTTGACTTATTTTACTGGAGTAGATGAACTTTTATTATAAAATATCTTTTTTGTTAGCTGTATAGGTGAAATAATATTCAATTTTGTACCATTGCTTACAAAACAACAACTGTTTTCAAATCTTTGCGTTTTTGTCCGAAATTGCTACTTGCAGGTTACTATCAACGTGTAATGTATATACGACAGTCTGCATGAAAGTGCATGACTTTTATACATACTAGTATCTTAGCAGTCCGGTGCCCCATGAGAGATCATCATGTGTAATAGCTATCTGTACGATTATTCTGCAATGCAGCCATGTGGTCAAGTGGCCCGGTTGGTATTGTGTATAACTGTCAAGCTGAATATCAAAGGGCCATTCCGGTTCAAGGCATTATTTATCCTCACTGCTAGGCATGGCTTCAGACAGACAGGCAGACAGGCTTGGCTTTTATTGTTGTAAATATATAGATGATAGAAGACATCAAAGGTCACTGAAGAATAAGGTTGATCGTCATTACGACGCCTGGAAAATGGAATTCTCAAATAATTATACAAAATAGACAGCGTATCTATATATAAATTTCTCAAAGTTTGTGTGTGTATATATGTGTATGCGTGTCCAGCTATAGGTATTAAAATCTTGGAATAACGAATCTGTATCGCAGAAGATTTGATCTTCGACCTTCCGGTTCACCAGCCAGCCTTACCAACTCAGCCACATAAGCTTGATCCATTCACTTGGCAATATATGTCGCTATATGGGAGCAAATACGCAATGGCTTTGCGTACTATGCAGGGTGATTGTGTAACCTCAGAGAGAGGGTACCTCGTAATAGTAGGTTTACTTAAATTATGCATTGGCAATGTGCCAGGCTAATAGCAAGTGGCATGCAACTCTCATCACCTTTCATTGTTTATAAGCTGATTTTTAATACCCATGCAATGCCGGGTAGCACAGCTAATATATGTATATTACGTATACTGTACAGTCATACTTCAACTTATGAGCATAATGCGTTCTGAGACTGAGCTCGTACGTCAATTTACACGCATGTTAGTGCAATTTATTTATATATAGAACAATTGAATATATATTGATTGGTTTCCATAGTCTAAAAAACACAAACAAAAACACTTAAAACAAGATATTGTAACAGAACAAACATGTTGGTAATTGTCATAACTTACCACATGCTTTAAAAAAACAACAAATAATGCAAGAAAATGTGATTAATTAAAATGTAAAATTAATTACATACAATAGCAGCTAACGGTAACATTTGCTGAAGAGGGAGAGAAAAGTTATTCTTCATTACAACATTTAACTTTGATAAATTTGGACTCTGATGCACAAACGTGAAAGCAAACTTCTATTTTAAACTCAACGTAATTAAAATTTCTTTGGCGTTCATAGTTTTACATTTCTTATCCCAGTTTAGCTAATTTTTTCTTTGTTTCGCTATCACGATCAGCCGGTCGTTTTAAAAGAAACCTATGAAAGGACGTTTGCCTGTTGCCCTTTCAATATGTGGCCAAAAGGACGAACGCAGGTGTCGTCAAAAAGGGCGAATGCACGACCACTAACCAACTTGTCAGAATGTCTATGTTTATAGTCTTGATAAATAGCGTCGGCCTTTTTACATAGTATTGTTTCAGTTACGCTGTCGCCGGCAAATTGTGTGTCTTTTATCCAAAAGTCTGAGCAGTCTCTCCATCTCGTCGTAAAGATCGCTATGCCGTTTGAAAACTATGGTTAGTCCTTTTGCAGGCTTAATAGCCTTAATTTTATCCTTCTGTTTAATAATTGTCATATTGTGAATGTATTTCATATTGGCGAGCCAGCTCAATCACGTGTATACCTTTATCATATTTTAAATAATCTCGCGTTTAATATCAATCATTATCATTCGCTTTTTCTTTGCATTATCCATCATTGTACCGGTTAACTTTTGGTCTACGAACAGTACTTTCAATTCACACAATTCTGCAATCAAAGACGTGTACAAAAACACGAGGCCAAAGTATAATCTGAGCAGTTGAAAAATACAGAGTGATGTTGTTCTCATAAAACACCTCCGGCATACTTGGCAACTGACTCACGTGCTCGTTTGTCAAACATGGCTCGTATGTTAGTGCTAAAACTTGTTTAAAAGCTGGCTCGTATCTCAAGTTTCTCATACGTTGGGACACTCATAAGTTGAAGTATGACTGTATATGTATATATATATCATTGTGAGGAATAAATTTACACAAGTTCCTGGAATAAAAAAGATAAGATTAAAGAACTACCTATATTCTCAATATCATTAAATGAAAAGCATAATGTTATACATACAGTAATTATATATGTTTAATACTAGCCAAATACCCGGCGTTGCACGGGTGTTAAAAACAATGTAATGCAGTTGCCTGCCATTTGCCTGGCACATCGCCAATGACTTATTTGAGTACACTTACTATTAAGAGCCATGAGAGTAAGTTTTAGTGTTTTGCAGAATCCAAAGTGCTATGCGTATTTTAGCCAACATAATGAGTCATATCGCCTTATAAATCATTGCATCTCGCTTAGCTCAATTGGTAAGGATATCGCCTAGTAAATGGGAGGTTGCGGGAACAAACCCGAACTGAATCCTTTATTCATAGATTGTAATAGCTATATCTAGACACACCGAGCAATAGACTTTAAGATTTGTATACGTATAAAGATTGTGAAATGATTAACATAGGTCTTCATGAATGTGTTGTAAATCATGGAAGAGAAATGTAGGCTTTCATGACATTATTGTACATAATGAAGGGAATAACATAGATGTCTATGGATGCATATCTTCACAATGCTTTAAAATTATACATGTAGCTCTGTATCAGATTGTTTGTTTAGTATGCATGATTATTTTTGTGTAATATTGTTATACGGTATGTGTTTTTAAAAGAATCATGTAATACACCATTCTTGTCCAAAGTCAAGAATGGTAGACTTTGAATACCATTCTTGACTTTCACACGATATATCGGTGTTAAATTTGGTTGGTCAGCTTGTTCTATCTTTTAGTATGTTCAGTTTGTGTACTTCTTCTCAATATGCACAATGGATATATATATATAATATATATATAATATATATATTATATATATAATATATATATATATTATATATTATATTATATAGTATTATTATATATTATATTATATATTATATTGACATAACCAACAGACAGATATACAACATACAGACGGACTTTGAGAAATATATATATTATATATATATATTTCTCAAAGTCCGTCTGTATGTTGTATATCTGTCGGTTGGTTTTCCTGCTATAGCTATTATTAGAACAGCTGAGCTGGACAACAATGCAGACCCAAAGACATGGCTTACAGTCATTGGAAGCTTAACCTTATTAACTAGCTTAGTGGACTTTTCCATTGGCAATATGCCAGGCTACTAGCTTGAAAGGTACAGTTGTTTGACAAAGTTTTAAAACCTTTACAGTTGATTCTATTTTTCTCTTAATTTATTTCAACTACACGACACACTTCTCTCATGATATGTAGTTTGAAAGTTAGAATGGCCAACGTTGTTATATGTTAAATACAAATCAATTTTCTGTCCAAAGACTCTTCTATTACACGGGCAACGCCGGGTGGCACAGCTAGTATATATATATATATATATATATACTGTATATATATATATGATTTGTATTTAACGTATAACAACATTTGCCATTCTAACTTTCAAACTACATATCATGAGAGAAGTGTGTCGTGTAGTTGAAATAAATTAAGAGAAAAATAAAAACAACTGTAAAGGTCTTAAAACTTTGTCCAGCAACTGTACCTTTCAAGCTAGTAGCCTGGCATATTGCCAATGGAAAACTCCACTAAGCTAGTTAATAAGGTTAGGCTTCCAATGACTGTAAGCCATGTTTTTGAGTCTGCATTGTTGTCCAGCTCAGCTGTTCTAATAATAGCTATAGCCGGAAAACCAACAGACAGATATACGACGTACAAACGGACTTTGAGAAATATATATATAGATGTGTATATAATATATACAACACAAACAACAATAAAGATCAGTATTGGTATGCTAGTGAAAGTGCTGAGCTTTGATTAATACCAATGTTTAATAGTAACATACATATTTTTATTTCTGCAAGTTCATCACCTATATATAAGCTAACAAAATAATATAACAATTGTAACTGTTATAAGTTTAAGTTTTAAAGTGTGTTCAGTTTGGATGACAGAACAGCAAGTGATTATATTTTATTAAAGAAATAGTGCATAAAAAAGCTGTCAGAGAAACCAAGGACTCAGCAAAAGCAAAAGAAAAAGCTAACAAGCATCACAAAGCTTTTGCTAGCATTTTCAAGCAACGACATGGCTAATAAAACTATAACAGTAATAGTGACACAAAGTTGAAAATAGCTAATGAATGTTACGCCCTTATATGCCTAGCTGTCCATGCTTTGAAATCCAACTCTTTGCAAACCTGCCAGAATTAGAAAAAAGAAAATAGCCGACTGGAATTTGTTGCCTTTTATAGATGTTAGTGCAGTGTATGGTATGTTTAAGCAATGATATACAGCCCCCATGTGGGGGCTGTATATCATTGGTTTAATTAAGTATTTTGATCATAATACAAGTAGGCCTATATTTAATGTTGCAGAGTATATCATCGAATCATAATCAGGTTGTGGGTACATCAGCGGTTAGATAGGAGATGTCACTTAGATGTAGTTTGTCTTCCCAGCTGTATAGCATACACCTTCTGCATACACCTTCTGAGGCAAAGGTTGCCAAAGGTTGAAGTGTGGTCACCTATAACCTTTCTTTGCTGGTATCCCGTGATTGGTACAGGATGTGCAGCAAATGAGTCACTCTTGCTAAATGATTGCATCTATCTCTGCTTTCTATTGTTCATATGTTTTGAATACATTTTGTGTCAGACAAAAATCTTCTGCCTACGGCTATCAAACTACGGGCACTGCGGCTCTTTTTTAGTTACAGTATATGTACATGTAGAATGTATTTTTAGCGAACATTCGTCGCATTTGTTCAATTACCGGCCCTGTATGTATAATGGAGCGAGTTGTATTATTTTCGAGGCGTGCTCTTGTAGCGACGATTGCAAATTAACACGTCGATATGCACTTACTTAGTTGTTTTTGGAATTGTCCCTCCTTTAGAACGAGAGTGGATTTCTATAGGATAAGGTGTTCGGCATATAGCCTGTCACCAAATCTTCGCCACACGTTTTTATACTTTCTTGAAGGGAACAAGAAACTCGTTATACTAGTAACTAGTCTATCGGTCGTATCAGAGCCATCGAGTGTACACTCGATGGCTCTGGGTCGTATAAATAATGTTAGGGCGATTGTACATTGCCCCGATAGGACCAAATATATGAAAATGGAACGCAGGGTTTGGGAATTTACGACGAGGGCAAGGTCGATGCAACCCAAAAGTGATTTATCGCGATTATCATTGGTTGACGAGTACGGTAACTAAAACATGGCGCTGTTGTACAGTGAAGTATCGCGTTTCCAATAAGATGAGAATGAACCAACAACTCATCGACATATCTAAAAACTGCAACAAAGACCATAAACTGTGTCAATACTTTTTGGTCTGTTAAATGAGAACATGTCACTTTTTCGATCAAAAATTCGTTTACCTATAATAGCGATTGGCAATGCGAACCAAAACGCAAGTAGTAATTGCAAAAAATATAGTAGTGGGAAGTATGCAGACTCATTAAATTTACCTCAGATGCCCTACAATCTCTCAGACTTCAAACCGGACGGGCGTTGTAATAGCCGTGAAGGCTACATACAAAAGGTAGTAACACATGTTAGGCCGTAAGTGTGAGATTCACTGAGTGGCGCCCGTCTCATTCTTATTTTTGTAAGTGTGAACATATGTCATTTATTGGAAACATTATATCTATTTGTCATTATGCCTATTGTAGATAACTGACTTTGCTGGTTTATACAAATGGCAACAAAAGTATAACACCGGGACTCCGTTTACAATTCACGATGGACCGCCATACGCCAATGGAAATCCTCACGTTGGCCATGCTCTGAATAAGGTTGGTTTTCCAACTGTGACTGTTAGCATAACTGTATAAAAACTTAGTGGCTCAATAAATACGGTATAGTTCATACTGCAATAGCATGTGATTTTTAACCTTGATCAATATTACTCTGTGGTTATGCAGCATGATGCCAGTCTGAATATTCATTGGTTGCCTGCCCTTATGTCATATCATTCCGATGAACTGAAGTTCTTAAGCTAACGCTGTTTTGGTTTATGGTCCTCATATGAGCTGTGCTCTTTTATGCTAGTAGTTTATAGTGTCACTGTATTAGTGTAAAACTCCTATGCTTGCTATCAGCTGCACTCTACGCGTAACAAAAATTTTATGTCATTGCAAACAACTCCAGATAGGTTTTTATGAACTGTGTTGTCAAGTAGTATAACATTCCATGTTCACTATGGTCTCGGTTTACACTAACTGTTATTTTTCTTGTTGATTAATGCATGGTGGAGATGTTGAAAACATTAATGCTTATGCATGAACCATTCCCTATGATATAGATCATAAAAGATGTCATAAATCGGTACAGAGTGCTTCGAGGTCAGAAGGTTGATTTTATACCAGGGTGGGACTGCCATGGCCTGCCTATAGAAACTAAAGCAAAACTTTGTAAGGATACTCTCTCTGAGCTAGAGATTCGCCGACAAGGTAAGTGATGGTAGGAATTGCTAGAGCTGTTGTGAGTAGATCCAGGAAGGTAAAGCGTGCAAGTGCAAGCAGAAGTTTCCTGCTTTTGCCTGATTGTTTAACCAATAGACCTTTACTTTGGGAAGACCAATTTTATTTTCATTCACATGTATGTAGAGGCGCTTGCTCACTTTCATGGGTTTCACCTTGTCTATGTAGTTAAATGATATCATCAGAACATATACCATATGTTAAGTTTTGGTACTTACACTGTCTTGATACTTACACTGTACTTACACTGTCTTGATATATGGCGGATGACTGAGTGTAGGTCCATAGTGCAATGCAGTTATATAAGCATAATCCTCCTTAACCCTGCTTCTTACAATGAATTGCTATTCGTTTGGATTGTATTTCAGATTAAAACATGTCACCTTATCTTCTTTTGAACTCATAACTGTTCCAGTTTTTATTATTTAATGTATTTTCTGGTATTTATTGAATATGTCAAAATGAGGCTCTCAATTTTCAAGATCAGGTTTTCTTGTCTGTCAACTTAGCTCCCATGAGATGAGCATTTCACCAGACGTTTGCCATAGAAAAGCTATAGTTTGGGTCGACAAAATTAGTTGGTGATTTTTTGTTTGCCAAATCATGAGTTAGTTGAAACAGTAGCATTTGGCTGACAAAAAGGATTTTATTGATACACTAATACTACTATGAATATACAGTGAAGGTTGCAAACAATGTCATTGGCTGGCAGCTAGACTACCAAGGTCACTGCCAAGGTTATTTCTATGCAAGCTTCTTTGTTTGCCAGAGAAGTCAGAGTGACAAATATTTTTTACCTCAAGCGTTTGAAAGTTGTCTATTAGCTGTTTCACTTCATCAGAGATTGTCGGTTTGGCCAGTGGCTGTATCTTACCGTGTAAATGGCTCACACCGTATTTAGCATAGAGTTCTGAACGAACTTTTTTAGCTCGTGTTGCAGCTCGTACTTGATGCCTTAATATGTTCCAAGATTTATCAGCCACGTTGTTCTCTTTTCTTATTCTTATATTATCCTGAACGCCTCTCCGAACAATTGCCCAGTGTCGCTGGGCCATTTGTCTTCTCTTCTCTCTCATCTCTTTTTCTTCTTCAGCATCTGAATCTGTATAAAGTATAAGTTATTTGTTTACGATTCTTCAATATGCTGATCTAGTTACTTGTCTGAGGTAGCTCAGCTATAGGTATAACACAAAATATAGAGTATTTACATATTTGTTTGCTAAGCAAGCGGATCGATTAATGCAGCTTGTCGGCGGTCAGCGAAAACTAACTTATCTAGTAGATTACATCTTTTCAGTCGCTATGTTTTCATGGTGTAGTTAATCCGCAGGTTTGTATCATCCACAAGATGAAAATAGCAATAATCCCCAAGTCAACCTAGTTTTGTTGCTCCCAAATGTTTACTGAATCTTTCAAGCTTGCGAAAAATGAAAACGGTACTTGTGGATGTTGTGCAAGAAAATGCCGCGCAAGCTATTCCATTTAAAACTTTTTCCACACTTTAGTCCTTCAATACAAGGAACTTACTGTTGCAGCAGAAGTTCCTTATACTCAAAGTTCTGATGGGCAATACTGGTACCTCTTGATACTGATACAAACGTAAAAATGAGATATCGGACTTTCTTTGTTTATACTTTGACCAAACGGAGAGGAAATACGGTTGCCAATATGAAAAACCTTTAGCTTTTACATATTTACCAAAACCGGAAATATGGGTGTAATGGTGCATTTGGAATTGAAACGACACATTTGAATATTACATATTTAAAAAATAGGATACAATGGTAGAAAAATTTGCTTTTCAATAAATTTTAAAAGAAAAACAAATGCAAAAGGTGATATTAATTAATACTTGTGTGTACCTTCATCATTTTCGACGTTTTAGTATGTATTTCACTTAACTCAACTCCAACTTTGTCGTTGGCTAAAATTTTATCATCTATCTGTTTGTGGTTTCATTTTTACTATAACTTATAACGAATGACGCTGAACTGCTATAGAGAATGAGATCGTATCTCTTTCAGGCATTGTGAGAGTGGTTTCGGTGAATAGCGTATCAGCATCCTCGTTATTTAGATGTAATCTAACCAACTGCCAAATATTAATCTCGAGAGTATTTTTGTTGATATTGTATGCCAGAAAAACGGCGGAAAAAATGTCATTCTAGAATGGCGAGGATGAAAAAACATCGTGACTTACGTGAGGCAAAGAAACCGTATAACGGTGACATTGTAACCCGAGGGAGCACTGTATTAATTAATAATTTAGCAATTGTGTGCAATGGGGAAAAGGATATACAGCATATGGTAAGAGCGTTGGGTGTAATAAAACTACTTAGCCTTGTGGTTGTGTGCGCTTGTTAGTAGGCTTACGATTGATATTTCAAAAGTTCAATTTCAGTGCGAAGGGGATTTTTCATCGCTATTATTTTATTGCTATAACTGGACAGACGGACAACAGACGACAGAAAAACGCTGAGATTTATGTATATAGATGTGAATAAATTCTCTAGTTGTCTTCTCTATAATTCAACTTATAGAGAACTTAACTTCTATAATTAGACTTACGATTGGAATGTCGCGAGTTCAATTTTAGTACGAAGGTGATTTTTCATTGCTAAAACTTTATTCCTAGAACTGGACAGACAAATGACAGACAGACAAACACTGGTATTTATATATATGGATGTTAAGCTGTAACACAGCATGCTGTTTTATAGCTTGTGTACTTCAGAATGGTCCTAGACAAGTTCTTTAAATGCTGTGGTATAGGTTTCCTGACATCGTGGCTAGGGTTTGTCCTCCCATGCCGCTCAATACTTCATTGATGAACCAAATGCTGATGAAATGTCTGGTTGTTTTGAGTGGAGTAGATATTTATATATATCTACTCAACTTCAGACGTACAATGTATATAAAATCGTAAGTAAACATTGCATATAGCCACATATACAATATACAGGTATAGGTGTATTGTATAGGTGACTATATACCGTGTTGAGTTAAATTGATCACCTTGTTATACCAATCTTGTGACAGTTGACAATGGAGCAAATCTTTGTTTTAATGTTTTGGCAGATTCTATCTCTACTTTTTTAAAACATTGTAGTTCTGTAAGGAAAATATAAAACTGGCAGAAGTTAAATATAAAATGTAAAAATAATATAAAACATACTTGTTTAGTTAATTCAAACTGTATCTAGTGTAAGTTACACAGTGTATTTGTATCACTCACTCTATTACCCAACGTATACATCGGTGAGACTACACTGTTATTCACATTCTTCTTAACTAAAGCAACAATATAAACCTCTTTTTAATGATTATGATTTTATTAATTTAGTTTTTACAGATCATTTATGCTTTTTATATAGTTATATATTGCATTTTTGGAATGTTGTATGTAATTAATTGATACATGTATCAGATTTTTGTCTCTAGAATGAATTAAATAAAATCTAATTGATTCATGTAAGAATATTCGCTCTAATATACGACAGTTTTGGCGTATGAAGCAAACATTAGAAGGAGTTAACTCCTTATGTCGATGTTTGACCATACTAGAGGTGTTGCTATAGGTTTGCTTTTTCCTTAGACGTGCCAGCTGTACATAATATAGCAGGATTTTAGCTGCAATTCAAATAGCAAAGAGGTATTTGATTAATTAGTTCTCATAAACATGTTTTATCTTGAATAAATCCTATGTTATAAACTTATGATCATCTGTGTATATAAATATGAGTGTCTGTAATTCATATGTCCAGTTACAGCGATAGTTTTAGGAACAAAAAATACACTGTAGACAGGCGTGCTTATCCACTACACCGCATGATCTACTTGGAAATTATGTGGCATGAGTTATTATGGAATAATTGTGCACATACTTATTACACCGGTAAAATAGGCACACTTGGTGCTTGAAAAGTAATATTGATTACTACTAGCACAGTTGAAGATCATGATTGTGTGAGAGATCATGTCGGGTAATGATTATAAGCACAGCTCTTATGATAGTAAAGATTTAGACTAGCTTAAGTTACTAGCTTAAGTTACTTAAATTCATTGGTTGAAGAAGCTTAGCCAATGGCAACTAAATTATCTACCACTGTTTATAAGCTGTTTTTTTATTGCTCGTGCAATGCTGAGCATTCAGCTTATTAGAAATAAAGTAAAACTATATTAATGCTTTTGAGGAAGGCTCTCTACTCAACTGCTTTCTGCAAGGATAGACATTTCTATTGGACCACCATTTTTAAATGTTTAAAATCTGACGAATTTTTCACACTATCTAGTAGACTCGCTGTTACTTTAGTCACTTATCTCATGCTGACTTATAGCGTTCGAGAAAATTGACATTGGGAAATTTTTACATAAACTTAAAAAACAGTTTTTTTTAAATAGAACATATAGCATCAATCACTATTTGGTCGGCAAGCTAAGGCTAGCTTAACTAATTTAACTGTTTGTGGTTTGACTTGGCTCAAAAGAAGTTTTGACTACATTAGCGGTACATCTCTGTTGTTAATGTTGGAGTCATCTACTCTCAACTGGTAACTCCAATTTTGTGCTACACGATGCTTCATACATAGGCTTAACCATTAGCCCATTACTCAAATAAAAAGCTGTGAATTAGGGCTATGGCTATGTGACTCCCTTCAACATTAAAAGCTTTATAGTCAAAAATTCCAATCATGCAATTGTCAGTAGCTAAGGGTTGTCTACTCTTGGGAGATAATTCATTAATCACTATAACAACTATTCAATGAAAGATTGTATACCTGATTCCTCCTCTTCTTCCACACGCTTTGCCTTTGCAGTGGTTTTATTGTCACCAGACACATTTCGTAGCTTCGATGCTAGTATTAAAGATTTTGCTTTCCGTCTTAGACTCTTCTCTTGTAAATCTACATAATAAAGATAATGCATCTAGATAATACTAGAGTTGCACTGCATGCCATTTTTAAATGGCGTTCGCATCTACAGAAGTTGTACATGTGTCTCTTGCATATACAGAAATTGTACATGGGTCTGTTCCATCTAAGTAAGGTGTACATGTGTCTGTTGCATCTAAGTAAGGTGTACACATGTCCGAAGCATCTTCAAAAGTGTACATGTGTCTGTTTTTGTCTCATGGAACTTTTGTCACTTCATTTATAATTTTTCAACTTATCGCATTCGCCATTCTGTATTAGTTGTTTAAAGAAATGTTTGAGAGATGGCAGGTAGATGAGGCTGGGTCAGTCTGTGAGAGATCGCAGGTAGATGAAGCTGGGTCAGTCTGTGAGAGATCGCAGGTAGATGAAGCTGGGTCAGTCTGTGGGAGATGCAGGTAGATAAGGCTGGGTAAGTCTGTGAGAGATGGCAGGTAGATTAGGCTGGTCAGTCTGTGAGAGATGGCAGGTAGATGAGGCTGGGTCAGTCTGTGAGAGATGCAGGTAGATGAGGCTGGTAAGTCTGTGAGAGATGCAGGTAGATGAGGCTGGTCAGTCTGTGAGAGATGCAGGTAGATGAGGCTGGGTTAGTCTGTGAGAGATGGCAGGTAGATGAGGCTGGGTCAGTCTGTGAGAGATCGCAGGTAGATGAAGCTGGGTCAGTCTGTGGGAGATGCAGGTAGATAAGGCTGGGTAAGTCTGTGAGAGATGGCAGGTAGATTAGGCTGGTCAGTCTGTGAGAGATGGCAGGTAGATGAGACTGGGTCAGTCTGTGAGAGATGGCAGGTAGATGAGGCTGGGTCAGTCTGTGAGAGATGCAGGTAGATGAGGCTGGTAAGTCTGTGAGAGATGCAGGTAGATGAGGCTGGTCAGTCTGTGAGAGATGCAGGTAGATGAGGCTGGGTTAGTCTGTGAGAGATGGCAGGTAGATGAGGCTGGGTCAGTCTGTGAGAGATGCAGGTAGACGAGGCTGGGTAAGTCTGTGAGAGATGGCAGGTAGGTGAGGCTGGTCAGTCTGGGAGAGATGGCAGGTAGATGAGACTGGATCAGTCTGTGAGAGATGGCAGGTAAATGAGACTGGGTCAGTCTGTGAGAGATGCAGGTAGATGAGGCTGGGTCAGTCTGTGAGAGATGCAGGTAGATGAGGCTGGTCAGTCTATGAGAGATGGCAGGTAGATGAGGCTGGTAATTCTGTGAGAGATGGCAGGTAGGCGAGGCTGGGTCTGTCTGTGAGAGATGGCAGGTAGATGAGGCTGGGTCAGTCTGTGAGAGATGGCAGGTAGATGAGACTGGGTCAGTCTGTTAGAGATGGCAGGTAGATGAGACTGGGTCAGTCTGAGAGATGGCAGGTAGAGGAGGCTGGGTCAGTCTGTGAGAGATGGCAGGTAGATGAGGCTGGTCAATCTGTGAGAGATGGCAGGTAGATGAGGCTGGTCAGTCTGTGAGAGATGGCAGGTAGATGAGGCTGGGTCAGTCTGTGAGAGATGGCAGATAGATGAGGCTGGGTCAGTCTGTGGGAGATGGCAGGTAGGTGAGGCTGGGTCAATCTAGCCAACTCTGTAAAGTTAGCATTACTTTCATTTGTGCATTTTAAAGAAGGAAAAAGCCTGCTGAGCTCCTTTGTAGCTCAGCAGGCTTTGGAAAGAAACATATTTAAACTTTCTTTTATTGCCTCACATGGTTATAAACTGCTTATCGTAAAGCTATTGCTGCAAACAAATGTATATTGCTGAGACACCAAGTTCACATATATTAGATGAAGTTCAATTGTTGTTGAGTTGAACACTACCCAAATCAGTGGTTTTCAGTGGTGTTGCTAAATTTTAGGAATGATGTCATATCCTAAATCCGGTAGTTTTGATGTCACTGTTCTGGAAGTATCAGAAATTGAATAAAGCTAAAAGGGCTCCTTAGGACTCTCTAAGCATTACCTTGCAGCGTGTTCTGTGAGTCGCTGTTTGATCATTATACTTGTCCTCATGGAACAAACAACATCCGTGTCAACGCTATCATATGTCAATATTTCATATAATTTCTTTCAAAGAATATCTCATCTCTTTCATTCCGAGTTTAAATAAATATCTTGCTGCAGTGTTCGCTGTCCGGGCAATACTCTGATGACCTATATAAGCCTTTTACGATGGGCAGTATTATTATTATTATTTTCAAGTACTATTGTCTATGTCATGAAGCTATCAATTATTTACTGCTGCCGATAGCCACTCACAATATTACTCACCCTTTATCACTTGATGATGGAGGTCACTAGCCTTTCTGGTAAAAGATTGTTTTGCTCCATCTGAAACTGCATCAGCTCCATGTAGTTTAGCTATATGACCTCGAAAGCCTTCCCAAGCTATTCAAAAACAAAGAAATAAGTTGTTGCCAGAGCAAATGTTACTTAGGTCATCTCAAGTGGATGAATTAATATAAAAAATAATTTGTTTTCAAGTCTTTTCTTTTCTACATTTATGCGCTGCAGATGTCAGCTGGAAAAGTTATGTTTTGACAATTTTGTAAATATAAAGGGAGTCTGATTATGTTTGTCAAGAGTTTACTTGTTTAGCCTTTGTCTGCAATAGTTGTCAGTTAGCGTCACAACTGCCTACCCTAGGACACTTAAGTATTCGCGGCATCTAACTTTCGCGTTTTCGCGGAGTCATCATCACGCGAAAAATTCATGCGCGAAACTAAACTATCATAACGAACTAGCGAAAATTCGAAATTAAATAGCTATGTTCTACACAGGCCTGTATTCACTAGTTGCAAGTTGGGGGGCTAATGTTAGACGACTAGTTATGAACATCTGGGGTGTGGAGAAGGAGGGGGGGTGCTGTAAGCTCCCAACAGGTTTCTCTTATGTAGGGCCTCAGCCGGGCCTCTCACGTGAAGTTTTAAAAAATTTTATTGGCAAGTATCAACATTTTTCTATTTTTTGAGATTTGCTTTGTTTTAGCTGATGTGACTGACAAAACGTTTTAAAATTAAAACAGGCAAAACTTGTATGCAGTTAAAAAGCTCAGAAAGAAGACATCTTTTTTCTTTTAAGCGTTTTAACAAAGAGCATTTTGGCCGATTTTATTTCAAGTTCATCAAGTAGGATATGGGCAAGCAGATGTTTGCTAAAACTTGATATTTTGCAAACCTTTATAAAAGTCGTTAACAAGAATATTTTGCCGCTGATGAAGATAATAATGACGCCTAAGAACTACTAAAAGTTGATGTTTGTATCTATGGCTTCGAATAAAGTGATATTCTACAGCGATAAAAACCTTTCTATAGCCGTTGGACTATGAAATTCCTAAAAAGTTGGGGCGTCTTAGCCGGCCAGCTGTCCAAGGGAATACGGCCCTGTAGTTCATTGATATCCACAACAAAATCGTGATATTAGAAATGCAGATAATTTTGTGTGTGATTGAGCTCATTGGGAAATTTCTAGTAAATTCGTTATTTTTTTATGAGCAATATTTATTCGTTAATACACCGAATGAGCAGCATGGCAAAGCAAATTAAGATAACAAGTTTTTTTGGAAAAGCCAAGGCAAACGAAGAAGATGATGATATCAGTTTAGTCACCGAATTTGTAACTGATGAGGATGAAAGTCTGGTAGGTGAAGTCATACAATTAAATAATACTTATTGTAGTGATGAATTTTACTGCCAACCAAAAACGATAACAACCCTCACCAGGTCCAACCATGTTATACAATTCTGGTTGTGATGTTGGTTGTTATCTATTTTCTTTTTTATGAGACATGTACTGTATTTGATTTTTGTTTAATTTGAAATATTGTGAACTCAAAACGTGCCATGGCCATCGCTTGCTATAAATACTTGAGATCTAATATTGGTACCATATCGGTCACGACGGAAAGGACCGAGACGTCATTGATAGTCCAAGAAACAAATGGCAGCAAGCGATCACGTTGAATTATCGATTTCTGCCATACATTTATACCTGCGGGTTACAAATACAAACTAGTCGCAAATATAAAAACTTTTTTTACTAGAGGACCGGACCTGAGGAATCTAATTTGTTTGTTCCACTGTATTTATTTTCACATCACTATATTTTCGCACTCATCAGAGCTGCGAAATTAAGTTGCAGCGAAATTTTACTCTGTGTGCTACTCACGAAACTAAATACTAGCGAAATATAAGTGTCCTAGGGTATGTTACACTATTGTGGTTGCTAGTTATTGTTATCAGTTAAAACTACAAGTTTTAACGTTACCGGTATTTTCAGTGCTACCCTGCTCATAGTTACAGCTTTTAATTCCAAGTAGATGAAAGAAACATTTAAGAATTTTCAACTTAGGTACACGGGGTAATACAGATTTGTTGAAGATCTTGACTATTAACTATTTAAGGATGTTAAAAAGTGTCATCAAGCTCGAGTCGAACAAAAATTTGTAGATGCCAAATCTTAAAGCTGCTAAAGCAAAGTCGATTTAAATTTTCAGCAATTTCATTTGCTTGAAATCGAGTTCATTTGCTTGAAATGAATTGTAATCCAAATTCATGAATCGAAAATTGTAAACTCTTTTTTCATGTCGTTTATTCCTTGTTTTAGTGTCGATGGTTTACTGATTTGTGGCTAATGCTATTTGACCTATTTACTCAAACACCAAGAGTACCTCGTGTGCTTTCGTTTATTTCTGGAAGTCCATTTCTTTTTTCCAAATATTCGTCCCCTTCAGAGTAGCACACCGATCGTTTCTTTTGACCCTTTTTCTGGTTCGTGGACATCATTGGTCGATAATATTCGCTCCAGGTGTGTGTAACTTCAGTCGGTACACAAGTGCCTGACAAGGTTCTTCGTAAAGATACTGTTGAATTCTTATGATCATATGTCTGAGAGTTTTTAGCTGGCTGTTGGCGGTCAACAAATATGGTTGCCTTTCTAAGTACGGTATCTGTGTGTGCTGATAGCAGCGGTGCACTCACATTGTTACTGCTGTAGGCCATTGAGCTGTGGTAAAAGTCATTAGGATTTGTTACAGTGTCTGCAAAATGCAGCCTTTTTGGTATTTTTGGCTGTGATAGTCGCGCTGACTCTGATAGTCGCGCTGACTCTGATAGTCGCGCTGACTCTGATAGTCGCGCTGACTCTGATAGCTGCGTTGACTCTGATAGCTGCGTTGACTTTGATAGCGGTGCTGACTTTGTGTGTCTCCTTAAAATAAAAAAGACATGTGCTTTGCTGATCACTCGAGCTGACTAGCTATTAGAACACTGGATCAAACGAATGTTCACGAAAAAATGTAAATATATAACACAAGGAATTGGCGACTCTTTTTCTAATGGTAATTAGAAAGATAGTAATGACAATTCTTAATTTTGTGTTGTGTAACTACTAGTGGACTGTGTAACTACTAGTGGACTGTGTAACTACTAGTGGACTGTGTAACTACCAGTGGACTGTGTAATTACTAGTGGACTGTGTAACTACTAGTGGACTGTGTAACTACTAGTGGACTGTGTAACTACTAGTGGACTGTGTAACTACTAGTGGACTGTGTAACTACTAGTGGACTGTGTAACTACTAGTGGACTGTGTAACTACTAGTGGACTGTGTAACTACTAGTGGACTGTGTAACTACTAGTGGACTGTGTAACTACTAGTAGACTGTGTAACTACTAGTAGACTGTGTAACTACTATTGGACTGTGTAACTACTAGTAGACTGTGTAACTACTAGTAGACAGCGGGTCTCTATAGATAGATCATTCAAGTTTGCGACTGCATGAGAAACACCCTTTCTCCTGTTTCGCAAATATCGAACAATTATTTGGTCTTACATTGAAAAATTGAAACTAAACTAGTCGAGTTTCGTTCCTTGTATTCGGCCCATTCAAGGCTGTCGGTAATTGAATGTAACAAATAATGTTGAATAGAAGGTGTATGTCGTTTAGTCTGAGGTATGCATAAGACTGCATAGACATTTAAAAAAAAGCATTTCGACTAATTGCAAATCTACATCATATTCCTGCATATATTATTCCAGTAAATGTTCCTTCCAAATCTTTGCATCTTCTTACTCTGCCTATGATAAATGCTTATTTTACTTCAATTAAAGGTTTCAAGATCTTTCATGGTTTGTGTCCTCGTTTTTAGATGACAGTTACAGGTTCTTAACTCATTTCAACTTACGTGATATGAACTAATTGCATACAATCACTAACAATTATTTTGAAAATATTATTGCCAGCTGATTTAACAATCTTCCACCTAATATCCGTTCTCTTAGCAGAGAAAGGCATTTTAAACACTATTTGTCAAACAATTTATTCGATTTGAATGGCTAACTGTTACCTTTTTTGTTTTTGTTTTACAATTGTTGTATGGCCTAATTTTAAAAACATTTCTGTTGTTGAAATGAAATTATTGCCAATAAATTACTACATATAAGGTAGTGGAGAAGGAAAAATACAAGTATCTCAAGTGCTGCAATACTAAATACATTATTATATTATTAAATACTAAACTATTTAAGGCTATTTTACCATTTTTTGTTCTGCAATTCATATGTAAAGCACTGCTCTAAATTCATTTGAGTGATACAAACTCAAAGCTGGACCATGTATATTGTAGTCAAGTTATTACTAGTTAATAAAGTCAAACAACTCGCTTTAATATCTAGTACTTCATCAGATATTAGCTTCAGCAGGTACTTTGTGTCTCTGCTAATATAGCTTTAGCGAAAGTTGCTTTCTCTCGGTGAATCTTTTAAATATTTACACAAAATTTAAATTGTATTTTTGATCACGTATTTCAACCTACCACACGTTTACTAATCACATCACAAAATGTTGAAACATTTTTCCTTATCCCAAACTTTCTCCTTTATGCATATGTGTTACAGGTTTCAAAATCCTGTGTAAATTATACCCAGAATATTTGTATACATCTCTCCGCACATGAAAACATCGTTTTTTATTTTGTGACACCAGCATACTGCATTCACCATCGTTTGTTTCAGTTTATCAACTTTCTCTTACTATAACCTTCAATTTGCTATCCCTACACCTCTACAATACTATAAGATTACCAACTTTTAAAACACTTTTGTTCAACTCACTCAATAATTCCTGATTTCTGTCTTTTCAGTTTTTGGCATTTAATAAAAATCATTTTGTTGATGACTACCAATGCCAATAGAAAGTTATGCATACATCAGCGTACTTTGTCATAAATTGCATTACATTGTGTCAGCATGATAAAACATTTCATGGCAGTTATTTTGACCAGTCCTTTACAGGAACTGTTCTACAAATCAGGAACTGTTCTACAGTTATAATTAACGATGTGAAACATTTAAAATGTAAAAAAAATTAATTTCAAGCATTTTCTTTCAATAGAAATGATTATGGTCCGATAAAAGTATACCGCATATATATAGATAAAGATGACAGGTAGGCAAATGTTTGAAGTAAAGTAGTGAGTTTGTGTCATATATTTATTCTAGCATGGTATTCATCTAATTGTGTGCTTGTTTGTATTAAGTTAATTGTGTGATGAATTGGCGCAATCCTACCACTGCTCATTTGTGATATTGCATCTAAATTAATTGATTTGGTAAGTTTAATGAAATATTTCGAATCTGAGTTAAAATATTCTATTTTGGAAGGAAGTAATTTTAATCTGGCAAACTGAAAAATGTGCCATAGAGGTTGTAATATTACATTAGTAAATGAGTGAACTGCAGTAACAGCCTCTTTGTGTAGAGAGCTGCTTGAGCTATCTCTCAATATATTCATCAGTTGAGTTTCTGATAGCATGATATGGGTTCATGCTATCTCTTGTCCAATGGCACTAACACAGTTTATAAGTTATCATCACATTATCTTTGACATGGTCTATAGACAAATGGGCTTTGCTTGTTTCAACTTACCGCCTTCAAAAATACGACTCTTGTCAGATAGATAGATAGATAGATAGATAGATAGATAGATAGACGGGTAGATAGACGGGTAGATAGACAGGTATATAGATAGACAGACAGATAGATAGACAGATAGATAGACAGATAGATAGACAGACAGATAGATAGACAGATAGATAGACAGATAGATAGATAAATAGACAGATAGATAGAGCAAAGCTAATGAATAGCGTTAGAGTTAAACAACAACATTGCTACACTAGTTATACTGTTTATAAAGGTTGAAGTATATCGTAGTCAGGTGATACAGGTGGTTGTATATGTGTCAGTCAGACTCGTAAAAGGGTGTATCATATAGTCAGGTGATGCAGGTGGTTGTATATGTGCCAGTCAGACTCGTAAAAGGGTGTACTGTGTTGTCAGGTGATGCAGGTGGTTGTATATGTGCCAGTCAGACTCGTAAAAGGGTGTATAGTACAGTCAGGTGATGCAGTTGGTTGTATATGTGTCAGTCAGACTCGTAAAAGGGTGTACTGTGTTGTCAAGTGATGCAGGTGGTTGTATATATGTGTGTAGCATGTTGTCAAGCTATACATATGGTAGACCATAATCCTAATATTGGCAGGATGCTATCTATCGAGATAATGCTTTAGTTAATCGGAACTTAATGAAATATTTAAACAGAGACTTATATGTGTATATATGTGTGTAACAAAATACTGTCAATAAAAATCAATAGATGATGCCTCGTTCGAAACTTCTGTTAAATTCTACTTTGTTTCTACTTATCTATTACTAAACCTTAACTTTACAACTGTCATCTTTGGTGTGAACAAATAGAATGTGAACACGTTTATAACAGTAGATAAATTTCTCCATTTTTCAACAAACTGTCAAAGGAGATTGTACAATTAAAAAATTATCAACACTTGCAAACATACTGTCTACACATAAACGAATGGCATCATTTTTCACACTTCAACTTCAATGAGTCTTTTGCTAGTTTTTGCTGATAATAATACAAGAAGTCGCATGTACAATACAATATTAATAGGTAAAAGCATCAGAGTAATACTCACAGTGATTGTGGACGTCGCGTGAATGCTACACAGAATATTCAGAGGCTGATAGAGAAAGATAGCGTAATGTTTGTTTCACTTGTGCTATTTGCTATCTGCTAACTGCAAACTAACACATCAAACATAGCAGCTATGATATTCACCATTGCAACTGGTAACAATGGCCACTCACCTCAGCTGAGTTAACTCTTGGAAGCAAATGCAAAGTGACACAACTTTACACTAAAACAAGCAATTTGATGTGTGCTTTAGGTAAACAGATTGAGGAGTAATTTGCAAGTCTTATGTAATTGAATAACCTCATTTCAACAGGATTGGGCACTTCAAGTACATAATTCAGATGATAGCCGATAGAATATATGGAATGCTCACTCTCTCTATGACTCTCTAGCTATCAAGTATTGAACATGTCCAAATACTCTTCAATTATCAGTTAATGGTTTTTAGGTGTCGATCTGAAGTTAAATCCTCGGTGTTTAGTTTCAAGTCAATAATTCATGAATTCTGCATTGAAATGTCAATCATTAACTAAATATTAAATATTATTGTGTTTTACTGAACTGGTAAGCAAACTTTTTCTCTCCTACAAATAAATTGTCGGCTCAAATATGTTGAAGATCTCTGGGGGAGGGAGATAAAATGGTTTAAACATTTTTTGTCACGTATGAGCCAGAAATATTTTGGTGGTTGTGTGATCTGCATCGGTTGTGTGTTTTAGGTTACAACGAAAGTTACACATCTATTATTTAAGGAAAGCAATGAAATGATGAAGCATTAACATATAATACTAACATATAATACTAACATATAATAATAGCATATAATATTAGCTATAATAATAGCTATAATAATAGCATATAATAATAGCATATAATAATAGCATATAATAATAGCATATAATAATAGCATATGAAAAATTATATTAATGAAGATACACTCACAAATTCATATTTCTAATCACATGCACATCAGCCACTGTTAGTATTAAATAAAGTTGTGGAAGCTGCCTCGGTCGCATCGCAAAAAAAAATGCTGCATATTTTAATTTCAAGGTAATGATTATTAAAAAAACTTGGCTAGTTTTAGTATTTTTTAAGACATGTAACTTTCTTAGGGCTACCTACATGTATATATATGTATGTATAAACCTAGTAATACCAAATATCTAGACATGCGATTATAAAAATGTTATGAGCGTGTAGCTCTTAGGCAGTCAGATGACTACATGGCGATACACCTGAGACTAGAATTGACTTACATGTTGATCATAGGCATTGAGAGGAGTCTTTGTTGCTCTATCCAGCTATTTCTGTAGGAAGATTCTCTCGCAGTTCTCTTCAATGTCATTCTGAAATGCATTTCATTAGTTCAGCTAAGTCTCCAGCAACATAATGATATGCTTATGCTCAGCCTATTATGTTATCTTACATTATGTCTTACATATTATCTTACATCTATTATGTCATACAAAGACTCCATTAGCTTGTATAGAAATATATATAGAACTATAGAGCTACTCAAAACAATAGATTATTTGCTTTCCCATAATTAGTATGAAGCCTCCTATTGTTTTAGAAGCGTCACTCGTTGTTCAAAGTGTAAATTAAATCTCATATGCTTTCATTAGCGATGCAACTGTGTGCGTAGCTGAGATTTATAAGCTTATGAGTAAGTCTGGGGTTATCTTTTTACGGAATATTTCAACTCAGAGTACCTTGCCTCGTAAATATCATCCTTTTTGGCTTACGTGTAAAGTTGGATTGCATCTTCTTTAACACCGCTACACTGTTTTAATTAAAAAATAAAGAGCTAAAATTATGTAGCATTCAAAAGACGCAAAACCAAAAATATTTTAGACTCTCATACTTGGTGTAAGAGTATGTATCTGTCATCATCTGTCTGTCTGTCCGTCTGTCCGTCTGTATGAGTTTGTCATCATATCAAATCTGTAATTTGTCAGTTCAAACTCTGTATTCATATGCAGTACATCTGTTGCTTGTTGAAAATTATATAATAATTATATAAGCTAATAATCAACAGAATGATGTTTTTCATTATGTGCCGAAAAATGAAGGAAGTGAAGAATGACAAGCTGCATCTCACTCTAATAATTACACAGAAGTCTCTAGCGGTTTGAAATATTTGGTGCTCAGAAGAGTCAGCGCTGTTACATATATCTTTTGCCTGTGTGTAACCAGTTTTCATCAATTTTGTAGCGAATGTGTTCTCAAGGGATACGGTGGAATTACAGAAAAAGGAATTTAAAGAATGGGGCCTCATGGCTGACTGGGATCACCCTTACATCACGTCTGATAGAGCGTTCATCGAGAATGAGCTAACTGTCTTCCAAAGACTCTATCATAAAGTAATTGCTGCTTGCATTTTATTCAGTTGCTTTTTATTTGGCAGTTTGAATTGACTGACAGTCTAAGTTACATAATAGTTTGAGTTATAAAATAGTTTTAGTTATACATTATTTTGAGTTATACGATAGTTTTAGTAATTCAATAGTTTGAGTTATATAATAGTTTGAGTTATACAATAATTTTAACCTATACAATAGTTTTAGTTATACAATAGTTTTAGTTATATAATAGTTCTAGTTATATAATAGTTTGAGTTATATGATAGGTTGAGTTATACAATAGTTTGAGTTATACAATAGTTTGAGTTATACAATAGTTTGAGTTATACAATAGGTTGAGTTATGCAATAACTTGAGTTACACAATAGTTTTAGTTATAATATAGTTTATGTTATATCATAGTTTGAGTTATAATATTGTTTGTACTCTAGTTTTTGTGCGAATGCTGATGACAGGGCCTGATATATGAAGACTACATGCCTATCTACTGGTCTCCTTCCTCTAAAACGGCACTTGCTGAAGCAGAGCTTGAGTATAACTCAGAACACAGAAGGTTTGTTAATAATAATAACAATAATAAAGAACACAACTTTGAACAGATTTGTAAGCTGGAGAAGTTTGTTTAGATTCCCTATTCATGCAGTACTTGAAAAAGTTAAGTTAGTCAAGATATACCCTCAAGTCCTTTATCAGCTGGATTATTAAGTCAGAGTTAACCAATATTTAAACATGAGCTTGTCTCATCTGTCTTGTGCATCCAATCCTTGAATTAATATCATTTTAACATGCAGATTTTTTAACGTAATATTTGAGCAAATATCTGTCTCAGTTTCAAAATTCAAAAATAGTTTCCTGCGTATGATGTCTAAAGGACCTGTAAATCATCAAGGCTTTGTAAATCGTTAGATATGTAAGTGTTGTCCTTTATATAGAATGGTTCAAATAATACTAAACAGTGTTTCATACCTTTTTAGTTTTAAAGTCATGGATCCCAAGAGGTTTAGTACGAGTAGTAGTAGTGGTAAAAAAGGAAGAAAGTACCAAGCTCTTTAGAATAAAAACAATAAATTAATGAACAATATGCACAAACTTTTTAGATTAATTATTTTAAAAATCTACAAAGCCACCTGGTGGTGATTGTAAGGAATAAAACATGAACGGTGTGAAGAAAAGAAAGTATAAGTGGTGGGAAGAGAGGAAAGTGTAAGTGGTGTGAAGAGAAGGGATATTATCACAAAGCAGTATATCTGGATGTCTGCTTCATTCAATGGACGGGTGGCAGTGAAATTATTTAGTAAAACCCATGGTTATTTTATTCAGTGCATTCAGCATTTATAAAGAATCTAAATTCTATTGTATTGAAATGTCGAAATCGTTGACCATTTGTTTGAACGCCGCTACCGCTTTGTCTTAGCCACTATTTGTCCTCAGTGCTCTGTTTTTCATTAGCAAAGCGCATATCTACATATCTTGCTAAACTATTGGTGATCTACAAATACTTGTGGATAAACCAGTGAAATGCGAACTAGATGAAACCATTTTGAATGAAGCCCAAACATAAGTATGGTTTTGTGTTTGTCCATCCATGAGCACCATGCCCAATATCAAAACATAAGTCTATAGTTACCACTCAGTTCCTTGATCTTTAGCCAAGGAACTGCTAGTTATCTATCATACAATAAACTGCTTTGGGGTGTAAGCTTGGAAGGTCATCATACTTGACCTGTATCCACATAATCATTTACCTTCTCAAAGGTTGCTGTTGTGCAAACAGATCTCATTTATGCATATTTAACCTGTTATCATTAACACAATTGTTTTCCGCCAACAATCGCATTACGAACTTGCCTTTAATGTGCAGTAGATGTTGACAACTACATGTATTTGTTTTTATGTTTCCATGGTATAATCATTTCTATATCAGCGAGGTCGTTGTTTGTCACATAATGTCTTAGTACGCCGTTATGTTAGCTAAGATTCGATTTACGTCATTTCTAACATCGTTACACGGAACGCTGGGCGTGTGCCATCTAGAAGATCTTTGTTAATTTATATAAATCTCATATGGCGAGTTTCAAATTTTAGATGAGCGTTGTTAAGGACATGAGGCTATTCTCACACATTGCAGGTCGATTCGCCTTGGCTTTCCTGTTGTCATAAAGTTGCACCATTGACTTTGCTATTTCATCGAATCCGAAAAAAAACTGTCTTTTATTTTATCTGGTTACAAGGGAAAAATGGAGTGTGCTTATTGTTTAAACTTATTGTTAGCCTCCTTTAAAAATTGTTAAAACTTTCTTATAGCCACAAGAGCACAGATATGCATGGCTTCTCTTCATATGAGGGTGAGCCACCTGTAGTTCATTCATTCTGGCCAGTGTTAAAAGCAAAACAGAAAGTTTGTTCACTTCAAACTGGTGCCCCAACCATAATATAATTGATTTGTGTTCCAGTCACCTGTTCCGAGTTGTCAACACGCTCAGCTGCCTTGTTATTGTTTTTAGTTGACATAAGCTGTTTTACCCTATTGATACATATGAATATTATGTATCAAAATTTCCTAAATAAAAAATGAACTTGTTGACTTGCAGTACACATTTATATAATAAACTATATTGTATTTGAGTTTACGTGTTCGTGTCTCTAGGACATATTCAAGGCCTATCTTGCTGTAACGATTATGTTTGGTTTAAAAGACGCCTATGCGCCTTCTGTTACACATTCCAAACTTAGCGCATATCTTGTTACTAGATAACCCTTTGCCGCATATTCCTTTTCAGTTATACGTATTCAAAAAGTTCGTAGGTTATCCAGTGTTCGTATCTTTGCTCATACGTGTCTTGTCTGGAGCTAATATCACTGCCGCCGTGAATGCATGAGTGTAGCAATTATTAGGTTGAAGTACAGTTGACCAAGTTGGCTGTATATACTGTATGTGTGTATGAAATGGAGATTGTTGTACATATAGCCATGAACGTTTGTCTCTTGGTTCATATTACTATTATTTCTATATCATTGCTGATTTCTTTAATCTTAAATAGCTTACACCTGAAGAGAATGTTCTGCAGTAGTTTCTACAGTAGTAATTGTGGTGCCCGTAAATTCTTAGTAACTGTTCTAAGTTTTCCTTATTTACAGTAGATCATTCTGATAACAGCTAAAATGACACTCGGCGTTTAATATCTTTTTATTTATATACATTTATAGAGTGACTTAAAATTGTCACTCAAAGTTCTGTTTCATACTTGGCTGAAGAGAGTGTGTGAACCCTTTCTAAAACCTCATCTGTTGCAACCATTCTGGAATATTATGTTTCATACTTGGCTGAGGAGGGTGTATGAGCTGCTCTTAAAAAACTCCTCTATTCCAACTGTCCTGAAGTATTCAATTTCGTATTAGGTTGAAAAATTGGTGTGGATTGCTCCTAAAAGCTCATCTATCCCAACTGTTGTGAAATACAGTTAATGCGTTCTGGGATAGATCTCGTATGTCAATGTGCTCGTATGTCAAAGCATTATTTTGTATATAAAGTAATCAAATACAAGTTAATTCGTTCTCATATTATAAAAAGTCATCTAAAACAGGATATTATGAGAGAAAACATGTTTTTAATTGTAATTCAGTACCTTAGCTCACAAAGCAAAACAATTATGTATTTAGTGGTTATGATCTGCAATAAAATGTTACATTATTATTTACAGTACTATTACTACGGAACTCCAGTAATAACAGTGCTGATACTACGGAACTTCGGTAGTAATAGTACTGATACTAAGGAACTCCAGTAGTAATAGTACTGTTACTGCGGAACTCCAGGAACTATTGGAGTTCTTACCTTCGAGAAGACGTAGTGGCTAACAGTGGTGTAAAAAAGACTTGACAGCAACCCGTTCGGTACACTAGACTTTTTGTGACGCTACGTAACATAAAATAAGCTTTGAATTTAACTTAAATGAATTTAGCTTACTCAAAACACACTTAAAACTAAATTTGAATTTTTGTAAAAAATTTGACTTCAGTTTTGTCATCATAATTTTTTATTATCTTTTCCGAGCCTGGCGCTTTTTGCCTGGCTTTCACTGTAACTTTTAGCCTGGCTTTCACTGTAACTTTTAGCCTGGCTTTCACTGTAACTTTTAGCCTGGCTTTCACTGTAACTTTTTGCCTGGCTTTCACTGTAACTTTTAGCCTGGCTTTCACTGTAACTTTTTGCCTGGCTTTCACTGTAACTTTTAGCCAATCTCATTAAAATTTTTCAAACTTTTGCAACAAGAAAGACCGATCGATGCTGTTCTTGAAAGCGGCCTCTCGCAAGCTTGGCCATTTAATGGTCATCGAGAACCAGCTCGTATGCTCGTATTTCAAAGGATTTTCGTACCTCAAGGCAGTAACTTGCTCGAACTTTTGCTTGCACTTTGATTTTCTCGTAAGTTTTTGCACTCGTATGTCGAGGTATGACAGTTATCTGCTTTGTACTACGTTGAGGAGGGTATGTGAATTGTTCCTACAAACTATTCTGTCTCAACTGTTCCAGAATATTCTTTGTATTTCCGTTTGATTAATTACACACTATATGAGAAATTAATGAATTTCAGTCAATCCATATATGTAAGGCTGCCACTGACCTCTCCACCAGATCAACTGAGAAGTTATATGCGTGCAGGCGAGACAGCAAATATTGTTATATGGACTACAACACCCTGGACTCTTCCAGCTAACAAGGCCGTGTGCTATTCGCCAGGATTACAGTGAGTTGATTCAGGATATTTTGTGTGTTTTTTGTATGATGTCAATATAAGGTTGGTTTATAACTAAGGGCAACTTTAGCCATGAAGTATTCAATAGTTGTGTTTTACATTCTGTCTGCACGGCATTGGCATAGCAGTCTGTATCTGCTGAGATGTATCCGCGGTGCCTGTAGGCTTATATATAGTAGTGTCAGCATTGACAGTTGCAGTAATTATCATATGGAGCGCTGACTTCCTGAAACTCAGGGTATTCCTAATTATATATTGTTCAACATTTCAGCAGTAGTTATAATGCACTGTATCAACAGCACTATACTAGCAGCATATATGCATACGGTTGAAAGAAAAGTGAAATTTGTGTTAAAAACCTTACAATCTGACACTTGTGATGTTGTACAACATGTCCATCCGCACATGTATACTTGTGATCGCCACTTGAAGGTACTAATTCAAATTTATTATATATTTGTGTGAGACTTAAAGTATTTACACTGACACATTAGCACAAGAGATTACAATAATTGTGTTTATTAAAGTTGTATTTCAGAAGATGCTTACCTAAGCATATTGGAGAGTAATTATTAGACAGTGCCAGTAAAATAAAAAGAGTTGTGCATCCTTTGTTTAATAATACGGGTGCAATTGAAAGAGAAGACAACCCATAATTCTGTGTAAATGTGGAATTACAAATTTACAAGACTTTGTAAACAGTAACAGGAAATTGCTAGCAGTACATCTATTCCCTGCTCACCAATTGACAATAAAGGCATTTACTGAATGTTCAATAAGTGGAATGTGAATATTGTTATGACAGAGCGCGGTGGCCTGGGCTGCGCCAATCGACCTTCTGGTCACCACCGTCACCGGGCCGAACCTTCCGATCACAGGAAAAATTTCGGTCTCCGTTGAGGACACCCAGACCACCGAGGAAACTGGTTAGAAGACCGAACGTAAAATACGAAGAAAAGTGGGCGGAGCCTAAAAAAGAAGAATACATACTGTATAGGGTATAAGGAGCAAGTTTTGATCGTTTTGGTAGAGCTGTACACGCACATTCTCTGCATGTTTGAATGTGGTTAATTGCCTGTCATACATGTATGCTTATGTATATTTATTAAATATATATCATCGGTGGTTAACACTCGGTGCTATTGCGCGACTGTCTTGTGGCGAGTAAAGGGAACCGGCAGTTTTCTTTACAATATTTATAATACGCTATTATTATGATGTGAGCATGATGTAGGTGTTATTATTCGGATGTCCTTGGAATATAATAAGAGTTAATCACCCTGCGATACTTGTAGGTATTGTCTGCTTAGACTAGCCGGAAGAAGTGAGCTACTGATCCTAGCTGAATCTCTTCTAGAGACTGTGGCTGATAAGCTTAACACCTCTTTAGACATCGTCTCAACATTTTCTGGTGCAGTATTATATGTCCTCTCTAGCTTTATATATATTCCTATCACAACAATCAAACCTTTGTACATATTAACTACCTGGTCTACACTACTTGTACACACTGTACAATAGATAACTTTTAAAAAAGGGACGAAATATGTTGACAAGATTAAATGCCAGAAAACAGATTTGTATTCTCAACATTGTTCAGTTTTTAAGCAGTATAAAAGTTTTATCTTAGCAGTTTAGTTTGATTTTCCATTAATGTCACCAAATTCTCTGTTTCGATTGCAAATCACCAGCTACCAAATATCCATAGCAAATGACGAGGCACGCGTGTTGTTCGGGAAAACAAAATATCTTTGTGGGCGAATTTGAAAGAATGAAATGTTTTTGGGAGAACTTCACTAGTCTCATGATGGGATGTGATATGACTGCTGATTTTCAAACTAGCAATAGGGATATGATGAACAGCTGCACTAGACTCAAATTATAGCAAACCTTGTTTTATTAGTAAACCTTCAAGTTTGATAATAATGAACCGGTGAATGTGTTGTTAGTAAAACTTGTTTCAATGATAAATATTAGACTCTCCTGATGAAAGAAAAACAAAGGGTAATAGTATGATGCTTGAAACTATTTCGTTTTTTGAGTTAATAGCTACATAGATATAACTACCATAATCGTGTTTGCTATTGACCTACGCAATTATATATTGTTGTACTAGGAACTTGTGTAAAGTTGTATTTCCCAGAACCATTTTCGCTAAGTGCGTAGACTTGGGTGCTGTCATAAATCCTTTAAATATGTACGAGTCTTGTCTATAAAACTATCCAGTACATCATCAATAGAACTATCTAGCATCAAATTTCATTTTCAAATATGTAAAAACGCTTTAAAGTGGTTGCTGAAGGCTACAACGTTAGCCAGTGAGTACAGGCTAAAGATTTGAATTTTAGGTGGGTCTTTGGCGGGACTGTCCTATCACCACCCGATATATGAAGGCAAACGTTGTCCCTTGCTCCCTGCAGAGCACGTCACTTCAGACGTTGGTACAGGTTTGGTGCACACCGCGCCAGCCCATGGCCATGACGACTTCAAGGTCGCTCTTAAACATGGTCTCAGCAAGGTGTCTACATTTTCCCTAGTTGTGATCACTGCTTTACAATACCTCTAAAGCAGTGATCTGGGGATTACATTGAATGTAAAATGATATGCGAGTCTCTTCACTAACTGACAGCATTTCTGTTGATTGTTTTAACTCACTGCTTTAGAGGTAGCGTTGTTTATAAGCCTAAAAGCTTGTTCTTAAAAGAGCTAAAGATTATGTTTTCTCTTGAATTTTCGATTTCTGTGAAATTCTCCAATTTCTTATGAAAAGTCTGTGACATATAAAGTATTTTACTTGCTACGATTCCATCTTAGGTACTTAGGCTATGCTAATAGAGTTTGATGCTGCCCTCATGCTATGTATAGTAAATGAGACCAGAAGAATGAATGTGACGGTAGCATGTTATTCTAATTTACGTTAATGGAGAGGCTTTTATTGTTCAGTAAGTAAGAAGTTTGTTTTACAAGTTCATTAAATTGGAAACGGGAATATTTTAGATTGTCTGTCTTTTAATCGCTTTTGGCTTGTGAAACTGCTGAAGAACTCAAAATATGAAGGCTAGTCTCTCTTGATTTGGAGAGTTGGCTCATGTAAACTAAGATCTACTCAAGGCACATAAGTTGCTTCCACAGGCTAGATTTAGTAGCAACAGTTACTATGTATGGTTAGTTGTACACAATTCTATGGTTTGTTTATCCCAGGAATGTATGGTGGATGGAAATGGAAAGTACACATTGGAAGCTGGGGAAGAATTTGAAGCTAAGCATGTATTTGATGAAGGAAACAGCATAGGTAGGTAGCGGACAGGCTGGAGAATTTTATATTAAACATCTATTGTCTACTTGCCAACATTTGGTCACATTCGTCAATTTCTGTTCAAGATGAACTCACACAAAACCTTTGTTGATTTCATCAGAAAGTATCGGCATTTTTCTATCATTTGCGATTGTTTTTTAAATTTGATGTGGTCTGATTGCTAGGATGTTTCAAGATTATTATCGACAAAACTTGGTCGCAGTTAAAACGCTCAGATCATGACGATTATGACATATATAGTTGCAAAGAGACGTGTAACGCTTCAACATGAACGCAATACTTGGTATCAACTATCTCAACTATAATAACTAGTGACATCATTTTGCACAAATTTTTCTTCTGAGCGTTTCAACTGTGATCAAGTTTTGTTTATTTTAATCGTGAAGCATTCTAGCTGTCAGATTACCTCAAACATCAAAAACAATCTCAAATGATAGAAAAATACTGATACTTTCTGATGAAATCTACAAAAATTCTGTGCATGTTCATCTTTAAGGCCCTGAATAGGAGCCAATAGGATGTCAAAGATTGTCAAAGATGAAATTCAAACATGTTTTGTATCCAGTTGGTGCGACCATAGATTGGCACTGATTATTTTATGTAAAACTAAGGTATTTCGTTACTGAAAATCTTTTTGTTTTAAGATTGATATATTTCTGTTAAGTGTTATTTGTAGCCATACTGATGAACTCGGACCTACATCCACTAGCTATAACGTGCTCTTCCTCTAAGAGAGTTAACAATAATAACAAACGTCGCTCATTAAGGTTTGATTTCCAATGAGTCGGTCAATGTTGCTAGCAAGCCAAGGTTATATTGGATTAGTTCACTATTCCTAGTATTTTATTGAACACTAGTGTTCAGAGTTGTCTTTTCTTGCTTTCGGTCATCAAATTTTGAGAAATTCAACGCTCATATTACATTGGTAGACACTAACTTAGGAGATGTCTGTTCACCTGAAAGTAAACCGACAATAATTTGCTGCTTGTTTTATATCAGTCAACACCAATATTAGTAGTTGTCTGCTCTTATTACAGTTCAGCAACGATTGGGAGAGAGGCTGCTCTACAGTGAGGAGTACATACACAAGTATCCATATGACTGGCGGAGCAAACAACCTGTCATCATTCGGGCCAGTCGCCAGTGGTTCATAGACACAAAGAAATTGATAGGCCCAGCGCTTGTAAGTAGGTTCGATGTCTGTGTCAGTATATCTTGATCATTTTTGTGAAGGTAGTTGGTGCTATATATTATATAAAACCAACTTATCTTGTGAAGGTTAGGAATCAGAGTTTTGTTGAAAACATGTCTTAAAGGCCTTCCTCTCAATGGCATTAACAAACATCTCAATATAGATTTGTACATCTATTGTAAATGAATGCACACAACTGACAAAGGCGATATTAAATAGTTTACTTAATTGTCTAAAATCAAAATTATTTCAATTAGTACGTTTATTTGTGTTTTTACGACTTCTATCATTTGCTAAATACGTTTTTATAAATTAGCAAAAGTAAATGTTTACAGATCATTTAGCACTTATGTCGTGGTCAGCAGGTGACACGGCATAAGTGTCACCTGCCGGCATAAGTGTCATCTGCCGACATAAGTGCCACCTGTTGACATAAGTGTCATCTGCCGACATAAGTGTCACCTGCCGACAAGTGTCACATGCCGACATGAGTGTCACCTGCCGACATAAGTGTCATCTGCCAACATAAGTGTCATCTGCCGACATAAGTGTCACCTGCCGACATAAGTGTCACATGCCGACATAAGTGTCACCTGCCGACATAAGTGTCACATGCCGACATAAGTGTCACCTGCCGACATAAGTGTCATTTGTCGACATAAGTGTCATCTGCCGACATAAGTGTTATCTGCCGACATAAGTGTCATCTACCGACATAAGTGTCACCTGTTGATATAAGTGTCACCTGCCAACACTTATGTCGGCAGGTGAGTGACAACATAAGTCACTCATCTGATGTGACTTCTGTTCACTCACCTGAGTGAACATAAGTCACATCAGGTGACTTATGTGACAACAGGTGACTTATCAACAGGTGACAACAGGTTTCTCTGTTTTAGCTATCACTTGTAATTCATTATTAATTTTGACATGTTCTATTTTTATTTTAATATTCGTATGCTTACTCTTATTCTCTATAATGTTTTTACAACATAAAAACCAGTCATAAGTGAGCTTGGCATGACCATGCTTGTTCGTCTGCCGTATGACATTCGGAGAGTAAATCATTTTCTTTTTATGAAATGAGATATGAGTAGTTCATATAGCTTACAAACTAAACAAAAGGATGTGATATTTCTAGAAGCTTCTGAGCCTTATACGTCCCATAAATAACATTGTATATAAATTATATGTCCCATAAATAACATTGTATATAAATTATATGTCCCATAAATAACATTGTAAATAAATTTGTGGAGGCTCTGGCAGCTAGCATTAGCCGTCACTCCAACACGTTTACCTTCAAATTTTTTCCAGTATTGTTAGTTAATTTTTCAAATTTTAAATTTACAAAATTTAGTTTTGGCAGATCAGATTTGAGCTTGAAAATGTCACGAAACCTACCAAATGATACATGCTTAAAGAGTAAGTTCTCTGCTGTAATTTTCCATCTGTATAAGATATGATGTCAGTCATCAAGTTAGCTGATGTCAGTCATCAAGTTAGCTGAAGTCAGTCATCAAGTTAGCTGATGTCAGTCATCAAGTTAGCTGATGTCAGTCATCAAGTTAGCTGATGTCAGTCATCAAGTTAGCTGATATCAGTCATCAAATTAGCTGATGTCAGTCATCAAGTTAGCTGATGTCAGTCATCAAGTTAGCTGATGTCAGTCATCAAGTTAGCTGAAGTCAGTCATCAAATTAGCTGATGTCAGTCATCAAGTTAGCTGATGTCAGTCATCAAGTTAGCTGATGTCAGTCATCAAGTTAGCTGATGTCAGTCATCAAGTTAGCTGAAGTCAGTCATCAAATTAGCTGATGTCAGTCATCAAGTTAGCTGATGTCAGTCATCAAGTTAGCTGATGTCAGTCATCAAGTTAGCTGAAGTCAGTCATCAAATTAGCTGAAGTCAGTCATCAAGTTAGCTGATGTCAGTCATCAAGTTAGCTGATGTCAGTCATCAAGTTAGCTGATGTCAGTCATCAAGTTAGCTGATGTCAGTCATCAAGTTAGCTGAAGTCAGTCATCAATTTAGCTGATGCCATATTTAAATTAACTGAATAATTGCTAAAATTCTTTCACGTCAGAAAAACTAAATGTCTGCTGTAAAATTATCAGACAACCCGATGACCTTGAACTTGACCAGTACAGGATATTTTATTCTTTTTAGCCTGGACTAATAACATGTTCTTGTTGTTCGTATTAATTTGGTAGATTATGTTAAACAGGATAGCATCATCACACTTGGCTGTTTAACCTCATTAAGAGTTTACAAAAGTAGCACTGAAGCTGGTTCAATTGTGCTAGTTGTAAAATTGACTAACAGTTGAAATGAATCATTCATAAGTTTTCTATTTTCATATAAGAGCAATGTATTGGCATGCTTATAACTATGGCAATCATACTCCTTGTCTGTAGCAGTTGGGAAAGTCTACTCATATGTTTTTACACGAATGATGAATGTGTTTATTTAAAACTTTTAGAAAGCTCTGGAAGGTGTGGAAGTGTCCCCTCCTGTGTACAAGTCTCCCTTATGCGAGTCTATTAGCCAGAGACCCTACTGGTGCATCTCTAGACAGCGAGCTTGGGGTGTCCCTATACCGGTCTTCCAGGATGAGCATGGCAATTCTTATGTACACAGGTTAGATACTCCATCTCTCAACTCATCCGCTGAAAAATACAAATAGGACTCGGTAACCAGGAACAGAGATCATGTGTTAAATTAGGAAGTGAAAAATCAATTCCACAAGGTTAGCCTTGCTTCTAAGCTTCTGCTAGCTAGGTAGTATGTTGATGCCATTGTGTTTGACTGTGGAAAAGGAAATAGTCTAGAGTAAACATAAGTTTTGAAAGATAGTTCTGTGATTTGTGATCAGATTAGTAGTACCATTGTCAGTCTATAGCTCTATGGTTTGGGAGTTTTATTCATAGAATCTTCTCTCCTAGTTCTTCCTTATCTAATTATAATTGTTCACTTTCTGAATGTTTGTAACAAGTAGATATCTACATGCAATGTAATTTGTCTTTATGAAGATAGCTTGAGATTTCTTTGTTGTTAATAATCTATTAATCCCTCAGAGGTGCTTAAAATATGTTTATAGCCAGAGTTTCGACCACTAGACCATGTGTATGACCATTAGTGGAGGTTTGACTGTATGTGTTGTATGACCATTAGTGGAGGTTTGACTGTATGTATTGTATGATCATAAGTAGAGGTTTGACTGTATGTAGTGTATGATCATAAGTAGAGGTTTGACTGTATGTATTGTATGATCATAAGTAGAGGTTTGACTGTATGTGTTGTGCGATCATAAGTAGAGGTTTGACTGTATGTATTGTATGATCATAAGTAGAGGTTTGACTGTATGTATTGTATGATCATAAGTAGAGGTTGGACTGTATGTGTTGTACGATCATAAGTTGAGGTTTGACTGTATGTATTGTATGATCATAAGTAGAGGTTTGACTGTATGTATTGTATGATCATAAGTAGAGGTTTGACTGTATGTGTTGTGCGATCATAAGTAGAGGTTTGACTGTATGTATTGTATGATCATAAGTAGAGGTTTGACTGTATGTATTGTATGATCATAAGTAGAGGTTGGACTGTATGTGTTGTACGATCATAAGTTGAGGTTTGACTGTATGTATTGTATGATCATAAGTAGAGGTATGACTATATGTATTGTATGACTATGAGTTGAGGTTTGACTGTATGTAGTGTATGATCATAAGTAGAGGTTGGACTGTATGTATTGTATGATCATGAGTAGAGATTTGATTGTATGTAATGTATGATCATAAGTAGATGTTTGACTGTATGTATTGTATGATCATAAGTAGAGGTTTGACTGTATGTATTGTATAATCATAAGTAGAGGTTTGACTGTATGTAATGTATGATCATAAGTAGAGATTTGACTGTATGTATTGTATGATCATAAGTAGAGGTTTGACTCTATGTATTGTATGTATGACCATAAGTAGAGGTTTGACTGTATGTAGTGTATGATCATAAGTAGAGGTTTGACTGTATGTAGTGTATGACCATAAGTTGAGGTTTGACTGTATGTATTGTATGATCATAAGTAGAGGTTTGACTGTACCCTAGGACACTTATATTTCGCTAGTATTTAGTTTCGTGAGTACCACACAGAGTAAAATTTCGCTGCAACTTAATTTCGTGGCTCTGATGAGTGCGAAAATATAGTGGTGTGAAAATAAATGCAGTGGAAAAAACATTACATTCCTCAGGTCCAGTTCACTAATAAGAAAAAAATTCAATTTGGGAATAGTTCGTATTTGTAAACCACAGGTTGAAATGTGTGGGTGAGATCGGCAATTCAATTTGATCACTTGCTGCCATTTGTTTCTTAGACTATCAATGATGTCTAGGTCCCTCCTGCCGTGACTTTCACACTCTAATCCCAAGAAGAAGAAAATAGATAGGTAACAACCAACTTCACAACCAAAACTGTATAACCCTTACGTTGCCATAAACGCATTTATGCGTTTTCTAGGGGTCACTGACATAAACGCATTTTCTGACTTTCTCAGCAATTGTCTGGTAACCTGATTTTATTATTTGTTGACCACATAACCCACGGTCTTTAAGTGTTTTATGAAATTGACTGTGTTGTCCGAAGATTTCTCTATAAAATCAGCCTAAAACAACGAAGCAATTTTAAACTTTTGTTTGAGAATTTCTAATCTAAAAACGAACATTTTTCTGTGAGTTCATTAACTACCCCGCGCGAGTCATAAAACAGGTAATTAGTTGTTGATGACATAATAGCCAGTTTAGATTTTCGTGATTGTACAGATAATTAAAGTAGAACTTGAAAAATACTGTATACATATCATGAAGCAATATCGGCAATTTCGGTAAAATGGCTGGCACTAGGCCGGTAACGAATTTGTACATGATTGGCAGTGAAAGAGATAATGTGGTTAGACCTGATGAGGGTTGATATTGTTTTTGGATGGTAATAAAATTCATCACTGCAATAATTATTCTTCAATTTTACGACTTCACCTACCAGACTTTCATTCTCACCAGTTACAAATTCGGTGACTAAACTGATATTGCTTTGCCATGCTGCTCAGTTGGCGTATTAGCTATAATGAGTTTACCAGAAATTTCCCATTTATCCTAACCACAGACAAAAGTTGCCTGCATTTCTAATATTACGATTTTATTGTGGATATCAATGAACAAAGCTATTTAACTTCGCGTTTTCGCTCGTTCGTTATGATAGTTTAGTTTCGCTCATTAAATTTTCGCGAAAGGATTACACCGCGAAAACGCGAAAGTTAGATGCCGCGAATACATAAGTGTCCTAGGGTATGTAGTGTATGACCATAAGTTGAGGTTTGACTGTATGTATTGTATGATCATAAGTAGAGGTTTGACTGTATGTATTGTACGATCATAAGTAGAGGTTTGACTGTGTGTATTGTATGATCATAAGTAGAAGTTTGACTGTATGTATTGTATGATCATAAGTTGGGGTTTGATTGTATGTATTGTATGATCATAAGTAGAGGTTTGACTGTATGTAGTGTATGATCTTAAGTAGAGGTTTGACTGTATGTATTGTATGACTATAAGTAGAGGTTTGACTGTATGTATTGTATGACTATAAGTAGAGGTTTGACTGTACTTAATATGCATAGGGCTATAACAGACCATCTTCGACAGCTCATTATTAATCATGGACCAGACATCTGGTGGGAGGCTGATGACACAACTCTTCTTCCTGACCATATTAGACACGAGGTTGGTCTTTCATTCTTTCATTCATAGAGGAAGACGAAGAATCCCTACTCGTAATTTGACCCGATTTGCTTCTCTGGTTTTCAATTAGTGGTTTTATTTTCCACATGTCGTTTTTAGCCACATTCACAGTATTTTGGAGTAATATAAAATAGAGTAAAATGTAAAAGGTCCTTCAAGGCACCGTTAAATATTGTCTAAATTTGGGATTGTCTTCTCTGGGGGTAGTTAGTTACCTATGAGTTTTGGTCTCAAAATGGTATACCGGTATCATGGTGGCTGTGATAAACTTTTCTATAGAATTTGTTGTAGTTCATGCGCCGCATATCATTGTCTGGCTATAGTCAGGCTCGGCCTCTACAACCAACATCATTACTTGACCTCATTACTTAACCCCATTACTTAACCCCATTACTTGACCCCATTACTTAATCCCGTTACATAAAACCATTGCTTAACCCCATTATTATTTGATCCCATTACTTAACCCCATTACTTAACCCCATTACTTGACCCCATTATTTGACCCCATTATTTGACCCCATTACTTGCCAGTGATTCATGTTGTAACTGAGTATATCTCAGGCTATTCTGTGAGTCTTCCTGACTTCACCGCTGCCGTCTAACCGTGTTGACTTTGTTGAATGAAATTTTGTCAAGGTGTTTATAAAATTAATTGCACTAGATATGATAATCAAAAGAATTCATGAGCTCATTTGTTTTACAAAAAAATTCAGATATTCTCAAATTTCTTTGCATTCTTTATATCTCTATTTTTCAAAGTATGTCATCTGTCTTCTGTCTGCATTCCGGCTATAGATCTTAAAATCTTGATTTGAAATTCCGCATTCTGATGGATGTGAACTCACGACGAATTTCATCGACAAGTTTCTGATCCAGACGCTCTACCACTAAGCTAGAACACCATAGTGATCAGACAGGTTTTCATAGAACGGATTCTCTATGCGCGTGCTCATTATTTTAACCTTGCATCTACGAGTTACGATGTTTCTGTTTAAAAATATTTTAGGATTTAGTATATGCAACGCGATGCTTATTCATCTTTTTTTGTTAGGGCTAACTTATTCGGCCCCACGATATCGACAATAATTTGTTTCGAACTTAAAATTTGGCGATTTGTGTACTGAATATATATGGTGGAACTTCAGCTCTTGGACGCTTCGGTTCTCGAGCAACTCGGTTATCAACCAAAGATTTTGAGATTTGTTCGTCTCGGATCTCGAACATAAATTCGAGAGCACGCGTATTGAAATTGGAACAGCTCCGGGAACAGCATGCAAACATTCGTTAACAAACGGAGAAGCAGGTTACGCTTCATAAATTCTTTACACAAAGGGAGGAACCATCTGGGACGAAGAGATTTACCGAATAGATTTGTTAGAGAGACAACACCTCCAGTCGAGTTACCCTAAATTGTTTTGGAGGAGGATTCTCCTTCAAAGATGGGAAGTAAACATGCCATTGCTGTTTATATTTTTCTTTTCTCACAATTTTTGATGTAACCAATCCGTTGCATTTCTTTGCTGTTTCATTATCAATTTCTGCAATTGTTGTCATTGTATCTTAACCTTCAATGTTTTTGTTGTTTTAAGAGCAAAACATACAGAATGTTTACTTTTGTTTTCTTTTTCCATCATAAATAGAAAAACTTTTATTAAAAAATTAAACACGGTCTATATCTACCCGTTTGTATTTATAGTATGCAATATACAGTACAGTTTATGGTGTAAAATGTAAAATACTTTACCGAAGTTTATTTCTCGTCTTGGAATGGATTAAAATTCACTTTCATTCGTTCTAATGGGAAAAATCATTTCGGATCTCGAACAACTCGGTTTTCGAACCGAGGTTCCACTGTACTTTATTAAAAGATTTACGTCGCTAAAAATTATGAAATTTTAAATTTGCAGTGGTTTGAAAACACTTACAATTGTTTTATTTATTTTTAATTTATGTCTTTCACAAAACTTTTTTTTCGTGATATGAAATTTGAAAGTTACAGTGGTTTGACAAAGTTTGAAAACCTTTACAGCTGTTTTTATTTTCTCTTAATTTATTTCAACTACACAAAATACTTTTCTCTCATGATATGTTGTTTGAAAGTTAGAATGGCAAATGTTGTTATATGTTAAATACAAATCAATTTTCTGTTCAAATAATTTTTACTACCCGGACAATGCCAGCATACTAGCTGGCGCTTTTATTACTCGGGCAACGCCATGTACTAGCTGCTAGCGCAGCTAGTACATGTATATTATAAGTCTTGGATTTATGGTTGGTCTAAAGAGATAAGATAATTCTCAAAATGGCTGTATGATCGTTGGTGTTTTGACCATGCTGGATACAGAATATATGCAATTGTCTGCTCTTGTCAATCTCTTTTAGAATTACCATTGTGTTACAGTCAGGAATAGCGAGTGATCTTAAACTCACGCGGGGCAGGGATATTCTTGACATATGGTTTGACAGTGGTGTCACTTGGTCATCCGTTCTTGGTGACCGACCAGCTGATCTATATATAGAAGGAGTAGATCAGATCAGAGGCTGGTTCCAGTCATCTCTCCTCACCTGTGTGGCAATTAATGGGCGTGCCCCTTATAAGTAAGTCAGGACTAGGTAATAGATGATCTTTTGTGTGCCTACATCTGTTTTAAGTTATACATGTACCATATTTTTGGTACATAAAAGGCACACTTGAAAGCCTAAAATTAAAAAAAATCTATTGTGTGCCCTTTACTACGGTGCGCCTTGCATGTGGACTAAGTTCTAAAATCTGTCATGAGCCTTTGGTAAGTGTGCTACAGTCACCGCTCCGCTGACCATTTTTCGTTCAAACAACAAAAACTTTAGGTATACAGCAAGTAGTATACAACAAACGCTAAGTATACAGGAAAGGTGTGCTGGTAATTGCTATTTACTTGTTTGGGAACTCCCTAATATGGCATCAGTAAAATCATATGCCTATGAGGCTCAGTTTAAACTGGAAGGCAGTGGCGGGCAAGCTACCCAGCCATATGCGGGTGGATTGTGGATGCATGGGTTAAGGTAAAGTCAACCTCTATTGGTAGAGCTGTTGAGAAAGCCGGCATCAATGTTGAACTTCAACCGCCTGGCGAGTATGTTTTGGACGATGACTCCTAGGAAAGATCTGGAATGTTTGGAAGTGAAATAGCTCAGCTGTTCAATTCGGATACCGACGATGAAAACTTTGAGAGTTTGGTTAAAGAAGAGTTAATATTTTATTCACTAAGTTAAGTTCACTGATTTGCCTTTGTTGTTGTCTTTTAAATATGTTTTGAGTTGCGTCTTACAATATGATTTGCTTTACAAATTGGTTCGGCACAAAAACGACCACAGAATTTTGGCTGCACCCTACGCTACGGTGCGCCCTACGATACGGTGCGCCCTATGATACAGCCGCCCTATGATACAGTGCGCCCTACGATACAGTGTGCCCTATGATATGGTGTGCCCTATTGTGTGGAAAATACGGTAATTGTAAGTGTTTGTCTGCACTTCAAAGTATCCATTATTAGGGTGGATTATTCTATAGTTACTAGAGTTTCTTTTTTAAGTTGAAAACTTTTTAAAAGTCTTTTCAAACTTTGTCGCTTCAGATCAGCGTATAAATAAAAATCTTCAGTAACATTTTCCCAGTGTCTCTGACAGGCTCTTTTAGTTAATCAAAGCTGTGTATAGCCAAAAGCTGTTTATCTACAAAGTTCTTCCTCATTTATTTCTTTGTTAGTGCTGCTTAAACGTCTCTCAGATAGCCTTGACATTAGCAGAACTTGTACAATGCCTAGGTATGTTCTAAGGTCGGCGGCTGTGTACATGTTATGATGATATCTTTTGCTCATGCATCTAGGTCTTTATTCTGCTTCTATTACCAGCAGTTCAACTTGTAAAAAAAGGCTTTTTTAATAGTTGATGAGGCAGCGCTAAAGGGTTATACTAGGTAACACATAAAAATACATGTTATAAGCTTTTGAGAGTTGAAAGTGCTCATCACAAGTATGCGCAACCATTCTTATAGAAGTTCAACAGAAGAACTTTATTACCGGTTGTTGATGTACTGCTTACACAGCGAGCAGCTTGTTTTGTTTTCGAAGCATTAGCTTATAGGTAACCTGGGAATACGTACAATTGCCAGGATGCAGTTGCAATAGCCATTCTGTCTTTGACCAGATCTATCATGATGCACGGATTTACTGTCGATGAAGAAGGTCAGAAGATGTCCAAGTCACTGGGTAATGTCGTTGCTCCATCCGATGTTATATATGGTGATAAGGTATATTATGATGCCATGTTCTAGAAACTTCTTTGGCACCCTCATTTAAGTTGACTGTCATCTCACTTTTCGTTCTTGCAATCGTGAATTTGTAGTATCCCCATCGATCCTTTTACTGAAATATAATCAATGAATAAAGTTGAGTTGCAGGTAATTTGTCAGCTAATATCGGTAGTAAGTTGGAAGTGCTACAGGATTAGTAAAAATAGAACAGACTTTGTTAGTCAGCAGTTCAGGGTCTCCAACAATACTAGCCCTAGTTAAATCTAACCATGACAGTTCATTCAAGTCATCCATACTGCTTGATAAAGGGGAAGAAGAAACCAGGCTACGGAGTGGATGTGCTGAGATGGTGGGCTGCGAGCAAGTACGCTGTCACTAATGTCGACATTGGACCCAACATGATCAGACAATGCAATGATAAAATGCTCCAGGTAACTCGGACAACTTAAAAATGGCTAGTCTCGTTTTTGACTTTGTAGTTGTTATCATCGATGATGGTTTTTTCTCCTTGCAACATGTAAATTGAGATGACTTCATTTGTTGACCTTGTTGGCCTTCCAGAATTATTTGCCAACCTTTTGTCTAGTTTCTTTCCGAGTCTTGTCAATCAGGACTGCTCCAGATACCTCCTATTGTCATTTATCCATTCATTTGTCCTTCACGATGCTTTTGAGGTCCAACAACTAAATCGTGTCTGGAGTCACGGCAGTTGTAGGTGATCTTTTTCTTCTTCATGAATCTCACGTCGTGATGTGTTTATCTACTTGTATTCGTATTTGCTCACGCTGACTATTTGAAACTGTTGCTATCGATTATGACTCATAAGGTGTCTATAATTGCTGTTATCTTTTGTGTATTATTATTGATGGATTATTATTATTATTTGTATTATCAATTACAGTAGATGCTCCTACAACGAAAATAGTCCGTTCTTTACTTCTCATAAGTTCTTTACTTTAAAGTTTAAAGGTTGACTTGCAACAAAATTCACATTACAGTTATTTGGTATCAAATGATTCACCATGTCTTACTCTGTTGTGTTGTAAGTGCCAAATATGTGGAAATGTGATTACAAACTCTTAAAAGCTCAAAAACGAAAAGCCGCCGTAGATTGGAATCTCTTTATTTGGATGACGTAACCACGAAATTTGGTTATCGTCTTGTCACGTATGTTCTCATGTGAATTGAAAGGCCAATACAAAGGTCAATATAAAACTTATCGTAATACTAGTTTATGACAAACACTTCGGGTTTTTTCCGAAGACCCTGTATCAAATATATATGCTCGCTACTTTACAGTTTTGTTTCGACCTGGTCTAATCGGCAAGTCGTAATCTGATCATGTGACCCAATAGTTCACAAATAATTTCTGCAGCACTTTTCGATTACCACAGGTGACCAACAGGCTCGTCATGATTATCAGACAAAGATATGTACTCCTTCGAGGTAAGGTTAAAAAGTTAGATGAATTTTTATGGTAAGTTATAAGATATCAGTGCTAAAAGTGACAGCATTACAATGACGATAAAACAGATGCGTAAGAACAATAGACATGGTTTTATTGAATGCGTGAAGTATATTTGTGAAAAGATTTCGACGAATTAGGTTGCATGAAAGTGTAAACAGAAACCATCTCTCACAACTACATCACATTTGAGCCGTTTTGGAAAGAGAATCCAAACTACGGCGGTCTCGCGTGGCTGCGATTAACTGTTCGTTTTTGAGCTTTTAAGAGCTTGTAATCACATTTCCACATATTTGGCACCTACAACACAACAGAGTAAGACATGGTGAATCTTATGATACCAAATAACTGTAATATGAATTTTGTTGCAAGTCAACCTTTAAGTGGAATCTATGTAATAGGAGTGTCTACTGTATTATAGGAGTGTCTACTGTATTATAGGAGTGTCTACTGTATTATAGGAGTGTCTACTGTATTATAGGAGAGTTCACTGTATTATAAGAGCGTCTACTGTATTGTAGGAGTGTCTACTGTATGAAAGAGTGTCTACTGTATTATAAGAGTGTCTACTGTATTACAAGAGCGTCTACTGTATTATAGGAGTGTTTACTGTATTATAAGAGCGTCTACTGTTTTGTAGGAGTGTCTGCTGTATTATAAGAGTGTCTACCGTATTATAGGAGTTTCTACTGTATTATAGGAATGTCTACTGTATTATAGGAGTGTCTACTATATTATAGGAGTGACTACTGTATTATAGGAGTGTATACTGTATTATACATGTAGGAGTGTCTACTGTATTTTAAAATGCAGCAAGGCGGTTGATTGGTGCAAGTGGTGGAGTGTCGGTCTACTAAGCTAAAAGTCACGAGTTCAAATCTTGGTAAAAGCAATATTGTTTCCTAATCATTAAGTGTTGTTTGGAAAGAAAGGCGAGCGGGCAGGCTTTTCTTATAGTATAGAATTTAATTGCTATAACTGGACACAGGGTTTAACAAAAAGGCAAACACTGAGATTCATATATATAGATTACGTGTGTATTATTGTAAGCTTGACCCTTTGTTGCAAGATACAAAAAAGATCAACTGTTGAAAGCTGAATGAGGTCTTTGGACAAGCGCTTAATTGTTCCTAGATGATCGCGTTGATCAAAGATTTGAGAAATTTAATCGAAATAATCATTCCGGCTATTAGGACATGAAAATTAAAATGATGCTAGTCTCATACCGATTTCAAATAAATAATAATTTATCAGTAGTAATATTAAAATCTGATAGATTAAGCGCTGACTAGTTATGAGTCAATAAGAAAAGCATGGCTGAATATCATGACTCATTGTTCATGTTCGGAGATTGGCTGACTACTGACTCACTTGTCTCAAAAAATTGTGAACTCTTCCTTGTTCATCTACCGTACATGTATTTGAGTGAATCACACCTCACTCTTCTCTCTATAACATTGAATGTGAAGCTTGGCCTTAGGAGATGACAATTCAGTAAGGCTTTTTATTTAGTGTAACTGTTGTTGGTCTAAATTAATCATGTGTTAAAATCGGTTAACTTCCATAGCTTACTGTAATTTATAACAAGTGTATCTATTATATGCCTATACTAGCCACCTGTTAGAACCTGTCAACCTTCCGAGCTTTCTTTGAAAAATTTGTGTTAAGTTTTTCATTACCCTGTTAGGATGAAATCTCCTTTATAAACTTTATAGCATATTATTATTTGTGTTTCATAGCAGTACACATTCGTAGCAGTACACATTCGTAGCAGTACACATTCGTAGCAGTACACATTCGTAGTAGTACACATTCGTAGCAGTACACATTCGTAGCAGTACACATTCGTAGCTGTACACATTCGTAGCAGTACACATTCGTAGCAGTACACATTCGTAGCAGTACACATTCATAGCTGTACACATTCGCAGCAGTACACATTCGTAGCAGTACACATTCGTAGCAGTACACATTCATAGCTGTACACATTCGCAGCAGTACACATTCGCAGCAGTACACATTCGTAGCAGTACACATTCGTAGCAGTACACATTCGTAGCAGTACACATTCATAGCTGTACACATTCGTAGCAGTACACATTCGTAGCAGTACACATTCGTAGCAGTACACATTCATAGCTGTACACATTCGTAGCAGTACACATTCGTAGCAGTACACATTCATAGCTGTACACATTCGTAGCAGTACACATTCGTAGCAGTACACATTCATAGCTGTACACATTCGCAGCAGTACACATTCGTAGCAGTACACATTCGTAGCAGTACACATTCGTAGCAGTACACATTCGTAGCAGTACACATTCGTAGCAGTACACATTCGTAGCTGTACACATTCGCAGCAGTACACATTCGTAGCTGTACACATTCGTTGCAGTACACATTCGTAGCAGTACACATTCGTAGCAGTACACATTCGTAGCAGTACACATTCGTAGCAGTACACATTCGTAGCAGTACACATTCGTAGCAGTACACATTCGTTTACGTGTGAGTCTTTTGATTCTCTCTTGAAGCTGCGAAAAAGGATGAGGTTCATTCTAGGAAATGTGTATGATTTTGTACCAGAGAAGAATCTCATAGATTATAACAGCCTTCTGCCTCAAGACCAGTACTTCCTCCATGTGGCACATGAGTATGCTAATCAGGTATTGGCCATACACTGACTATATACCTGGCACTATCATTAAGTTGACTCTATACCTGTTACTATCCTTACACCATAACTTAAACCATTTATCGTATTTACTAGGTAAATCAGACACATTGATTCCGATTTTGTACTCAAAATAAAGATTGGTCCACTAACTTTCAAAGTAATAAAGGCTTTTTTTACAGCATTTTAATATCCGTCTCGAAAACAACACAATTGGCATAACAAGCTCCGCCCATAAATATGTGACTAACCCTAGCTTTTTAGGAACGGAAGTTAGGAATGTTTAGATCGATTTAGAATAAAAGAGATGGGTGTTTTAAAATCCATCTATTTATATCTACATTCAGCCTTTAAAATAATCTCAGTCTTTTCTGAAAGATAGAGAAGCTATTTAACATTGCATACTTAAAAATGAGCTCAAAAAAGTGCGATAATTACGCTAGCTTGTGATAAAACCACGCTTTTTGAGCTTATTTTTCTCGGCGTTGAGCCTATTAAACATCCTGTAACAAGCTATGAGTAATTTTAAATAGTTTATATACCTTTCAGAAAGGACTGAGATTATTTTACAGGCTGGATTTACATAATAATAAGTTTTAAGACACCCATCTCTATTATTCTAAATTGGTCTAAACATCCCTAACTTCCATTCCTGAAAAAGCTAGGTTTCATCACATATTTATGGGCGGAGCTTGTTATGCCAATTGTGTTGTTTTCAAGACGGATATTGAAACGTTTTAAAAAAGCCTTAATGACTTTGAAGGTTAGTGAACAGATCTTTATTTTGAGTAAAAAATCGGAATCAGCATGTCTGATTTACCTAGAGAATACGGTAAAAGTTGTACATGACAGTTATGGCTTAAGTTGACTTTATACCTGTTACTATCCTCAAGTTGACTCCACGACTCTGGTTGTTTTTGCAGGTGACGAGCTGTTATGAGAGCAATGATCTCAGTGCTGTACTCAAATGGCTTGAACTTTTTACAGCTAAATTTTCAAACATCTATGCAACGCTATCTAAAGACAGGTGAGCTCCAATTTGTGCATTCTTGTCCACAAAGTTTTCAGACGGTTGATGTGTCTGTGCATTTGAAACCGTAAACAGCAAGCAGCTTTGAAAAGTGTAGAAACTAAGTGATCCAAAAATACGCTTTTTAAAAATATTGCCAAGTTCTTAGATTTACCTAAAAAATGTGAAATTTTTCCACAGTATGTTTGTGGTATAATACAGATTCCCTCCAGCTATATAAAACAGTCATATAGCTAGTTTTATTGCCATTTAAGGTGAGTATAGCTCTGAGAAAGAGTTGGCATGTTGAACGATGCTTCAATTTGTACTCATACAGTCTACTAGTCAACTGTATATGGTGCATCAGTCTAAAATCTAAATACAAACTGACTAGTTTTCTGTTACACAGGCTTTACTGTTTCCCTGCCGACAGTCGAGAGAGGCGATCTGCTCAAACTGTCCTGCACCACACTTTTAATATTCTAGTATATTCTGCTGCTCCAATATTACCATTTTTCGCTGAGGACTGCTTTGTGCATCGATATGGAACTCAGCTTAATAAAGGTGAGAAGTTTGATGGCTTAACAGCTTTGAGTCTTTCTATCATATCAGGTTGTTGGATACCTACTTGTCATTCTTGCTGATATGCAAATATATTGTGTGTTTATTCTGTTTAAAGTAAATGTAAAACAATGCGCACGCACACCTTGAGTGTTGGACTAGAATTACTTACATGTATACATGCGTGTAATGAGCGAAATTATTTTACTGAAAAACGTGATGGTTTTGTGTATTACTTGGAAGATCATAATATTAATATCAATTATAGGTAAATATGATTGATCATTATGTAGATCACTGGAAGTACCCATTTTTCCTTTTAATCGGAAAGTTAATTCACCGGCGCAGAAGTTTACAACTTTTGCATTAATATCTGTAGGAAAGTTTTAGACTTCGTGCCAGGTTTATGGAAAAACCTAGTCTAATGCTGCCTCACCTGTTTTGTTTGAATCAAAACACTCTTTTTTCAACTGTTTACCAAAAACTTTGCATGAATTCGAAATTCCTTTTTAAATAAAAAGATGTGTGAAGTAAAGGTACGCATAGATATGATCTGGTCCAGTAGAGTTATTCATAGAGTTGAAAATATGATGGTATATTTATCCTTGATGCAAAACTAGTGTGCATAGGTCTAATACAATAGAGGTATACATAGACCTCATTCAATAAAAATATATATAGGATAGATGCGCTTTAGGTTTACTTGGGTCTAATGGAATAACAACATGGATAAACCTGAGGTAATCGAGATATGCATATACCTGACACCTTTGTCAGTTATATACATATCTCGGTTGTAGTGTATCCATATTTACTAGACCTGCATGATGTTTCGATTTGATCCGGTGGTTGCGGTTAGTTTCTATTAAATTTAGTTGAATCTTTTATTTTCTGACATCGGACAAAACCGGCAACACCGGTTAACCGGTGCGATTTTGAGGTGCGATTTATTGGTGCGGTTTCCGTTTCCATATCATAAAAACTGCGCCTGCCTGCCTGGACCGGATACACAGAATCTTCCATGGAAATTGACACTATTTTGTTTTGCAAGTTTTTTTTTAATTTTTGCTTTACATATATGTAGATATCACATTCGTTCTCGAAAGCTATTTATTAAAATCTGCCATTAAAAAACCATTACAAAAATCTGAAGTTAAGGTTCACGAAGTCAGGATGTTCATGTGGCCTCGGTGTCAGGTTAACCGCAAGCGGTTGTGACATTGTTCGACACTGTGGTGAGTCATCATGTGTGTCGGTTATAAACGGTGTTCGATTGAAGTGGAGGTCGATAACCGAATTGACATGGGGAGAAAAATCGTGCAGGTCTAATATTTAGAAGTAGTTAGATGACAGTGGATAGCAGGTGGCAGAATCATCAATTGTCTGTAAGATTCGAAATTGTTTTTACAATAATAGAGAAGATAAGAAGTCTGCTAAACAATACACCTGCAGACACGATGGATGTCATGCTCGTGGCTGATAAAGGAATGCATAGCTGCAAAAATTCTTCAAACGCTTTAGTCTTTTCTTGGTTTGTCGAGATTTCTTATGCTGACTAGTACACTACGCTAGTAGTCCCACACGCCGTGAGAGATCGTCATGTGTAGTAACTATGTGCACAATTATTCTTAGATATGGCAAGGTGGTTGAGTGGTGGAGATGATAGCATGCCTGACTGGGAGGTGTAAGAGTCAAACATGTTTCACTGTTTCACTGACCGGTTAAAATGACTCTCGAGTTCAGTAGTTGAGTGGCTTGGCGTGTTGATCACCGATCTCATGTTCAGTTGCGGGTCTATTCATTGTAAGCATACAGGCCAGTTACACTGAACTACTGGCTAGCCTTCAACAATTACAGCATCACTAGGATGAAGATTTTTAAATTAAACAAATAAAAATGTGTATAAAATGTCTTGCTCCAAGTTAAAATAAGATAGTGGAATTATAATTTTGAATCTTGGTTGCCTTCTACAAAGGTTAACAATGTAACAAGGTAAAATTAGCCTAGAAAGGACATTATTTGTGCTTTTTTAGTAGAACTTAGAAAGTGCGCAGCTATATTTAGGCTTTAGCTACTACATAGTTAACATCTCGTTTGTTAGAGTTGTGATTTAACCCTCGCATTGCCTTCACGGATCACTTGCATAAAATAGTTAGCAAATACTCCTTGACAGCGTAAATGATATAATTTTTATAGCATTATTTGCCAATATTGAATGTTAAAAATTAGACTGTTTCCAGGTAACAGTTGCAATACATATGAATAGTATGAGACACAGATACTGGTATCTCCTTTATCAGTAAATTCCTTTTCCATTTTTAGGCCTCTCCACTAGTGTATCTATATTTAGAAGTGGTTGGATGACAGTGGATAGCAGGTGGCAGAATCATCAATTGTCTGTAAGATTCGAAATCGTTTTTACAATAGTAGAGAAGATAAGAAGTCTGCTGAACAATACGCCTGCAGACACGATGGATGTCATGCTCGTGGCTGATACAAAGGAGAACAAGACACTGGATATACTGAAGGTTTGACATGCAATCATTACCGGTAGCTCCAATTATTACCTTTCAAATGTCTGTCACAACCAGCCTAGTAACTAGCAACTTGACTAATGGCTTCCATTCTAGAATAGTTTGAGTTATATAATAGTTTGAATTATATAATAGTTTGAGTTATATAATAGTTTGAGTTATACAATAGTTTGGGTTATATAATAGTTTGAGTTATACAATATTTTGAGTTATGCAATAGTTTGAGTTATACAATAGTCTGAGTTACACAGTAGTTTGAGTTATACAATAGTTTGAGTTATACAATAGTTTGAGTTATACAATAGTTTGAGTTATACAATAGTTTGAGTTATACAATAGTTTGAATTATACAATAGTTTGAGTTACACAGTAGTTTGAGTTATATAATAATTTGAGTTATACAAATAGTTTGAGTTGTACAATAGTTGGAGTTATATGATAGTTGGAGTTATATAATAGTTAAAGTTACAGGGTACGCTGAGTTATCATTATTTATCGATATCAAGTGTTGCAGTGGATATGAACACACAGGGTCTGCAGGAGGATGCCGAGTATGGAGTGTTGTGCTCACACTCTCCATTGTGCGAGGCCATACAGTGCGCAAGTGTCAGCGTTGCTACAGCTGAAGATTGCCCAGGTTTTCCTATGTTCACCGAACCCGATCATGTTGGAGATATGCTGGAGCTTGGTAGGTGAATAACTTCTGGTTAGGTGCATAGCTCAGTCAACACTCGTTGTTTTAGCTTTAAGACAAACAAACTTTCTGTAATAGATTCTCCTATTTACTAGCTTTTGAGCAATTGTTTACAGCAGTTGTATTTGTTCTTAGAAAAGCAAACACTAAGGCTATATGTTCAGTCTCTGTTACTTGTTTTTCTCTGTTTGTTTTCTAAAGGATGCAGCTCCTTCTGTCTAGTATTAGTCTGCCCGTAACATCTTGAACTAAAGCTGTATTCGTGCACATAAAACACCGCAATATTTGGAGTCACTTTCTACTTTTTACTGTTTGGTGGAGCTTTTTGTGTGGGTTTAACAGACTGTGCTGTAGGTATGATGGTAGGTATTCTGCAAAAGCAGTCTCTAGTTCTACTTCAGCAGAAGTTTCTCTGGCTGACAGGGTTACCACTGTGGCGAGAAAAACTTTTTCACTTAGATTGGGGTCAAACGCTGCAGACGGCATTAAGCATTGACCATTTCTCAAAAGGCATGCTTGAGTCAGTGTTGTGTCCTCTCTGGCAAATGGCCAACAATACAGGCATCCTCTCTGAAGCTAGCAAATTGCTAATACACAAACTAGCTAACTCACTATATAACAGTTTACAAACTGCCTGAGAAAAAGTTTTATGACCATCCTAAAGGATTTGTGCTGATTTTGGTCGTTACTGTTGGTAGCTACCTACTAGACTCTTTATTACTCCATTTTATACTATTTTATTGATGAGAACTACAACGGGGGTAAAAGTTGAAGAGGTCTATTGTTCATGAGGTTCAAGAGGCTAAGCTAAAATCTTGTTACTCTTGGTTGGCTACACTCACAATTTATCTATAAATAATAGCAGTATTGTCCTCTTGAGTATATTATATTTCTGTGAGGTGTTGGAAATATTAGTGGCATGAACATGTTTTTACATGTATAATAGCGGCTGTTTCTACTCTGATTTACTAGAGGAATTACTCAGCATTATTGAAATGCTGCCTTTATTGATTTTCAAGATTGGTTTGCATTTTAACTTAGCCTTTGGTACTACTTTTTTCAATAAACCTTGACTATATGTCACATTCAGTTTTCTGTTTAAATTTGCATTTGCATTCTGTATTTGCTGTCTATGGCAGATCTATCCTAATATTTTAGTGGCAAACTAGGAAGCATGCTAAGATTGATCCCTCAATGCTCTAAAAACATTCCTTGTTCAACAACAAAGTAAAGTAGTGAAATTTATTCCTCTAAATTAGGAAGGGAAGCAAATCTGCCAATTTTGAAATTAGCCACAAGAGGTTAAAATATAATACTTTGTTGTTTTTTACCATAATGTTTTATTCACTGGTTTTTTATCGCGTTCGTGCCATAGTTGATTACAACGCAAACAGACATTTAGCTTGATCATATTGAGAATGGGTATTCTTTCAGGTATGAAGGTCTACCTTAAAAAGGCAGCACATATGCGATGTCAGCGATGTCGGAGATACACGGCTGCAACAGTTACTGAGCCATGTGAAATGTGCCTGTTGAATATGGCAAACACGTGGACTAATTAACTACAGGACAGTTCTGTTGTTAGTAGTGACTCAAGTTTTTAACATTTTAGCAAATTAATGATCATTTGTACACTTTATAATCTAAAAACGGCGGTTGAATGTTATTGAAATTTGTATATAAGCAGTATTTAAGTTGTTTCAAAACATTACCAAAAGTTTTCTTTTTTATTTCTATAACTGTATTTTGAGTGTCCTTGAAGCCAACATAACTAGGACATCCGTCCAGAATCCATTGTGTTTTCTCTTATTTTTACGTGTTAGTGATGGAAAATTCATCGTGCTATTCATCGTTTGTAGGCATACAATCTGGCGAAATTAGCAAACCATCTAGAAATTCAGGACAGTTAGGATCACATGTCTTGTTAGAAATACTTCCAGGGGCAACTTTTAACACAGAAATATGAGAAATGAACCATCTATGTTTATTGTAGCTTGAAACATTGGTTTCATATAAGCTACAAGTGAATATCTATCAACTGCCTGCCTCGGTTTGTTTGGTAACATGGAGGAGACGATTGTGACCCGTATTTACATGACGAACCTCGAGTTCTGAAATCCTTGTTACATCATATAGATGTGACAGGAATGTAGGTGGTAGGCTAGAATTATTTTGGTTGCAACCAGTGAAGTCACAGTGGCAAACTTGACAGGTGAAGGTTGGGTTGTACTTATGAGTGTGACCAGTTGGTGCACTTGTTCTGACTGGAGTGTTGACATTATATGGACTCATTCAGTACCGTATTTTCTAGACTATTAGACGATATTTTTTCAGATGTTTTGAGCCGTGCAGCTAGTTCAGAGGCTGCGGCTATTCTATGGTTTTTTCTTTCACCGCTAGGGGAGCACTAACCGGAACTAGAATCAAAACTAAAGAAAAGTTAAGCCAAGAAGCATACGTTGCTTTTTTATTCAGCTAGCACATAGAACACGGATGAAAAATTACTAACTATTAATTATTTTCAAATTCTTGCCCCATCATTATGGAACCCAAACGAAGAAGTTCGTATGAAGCAAGTTTTAAGCTGAAGGCCATCGATCTTGCTATCCAGGAAGGAAACCGCCCGGCTGCATGCGAGCTTAACATCAATGAATGTAGAGTTCTGCAGCCTATACAAAAGGTGTGGCCTATGAATTGTTTTATTACCGGTTTTTTTAAATAGAGCAGATGCGGCTTATATAGGGGAGCGGCTAATAGTCAGGAAAATACGGTATTTATGATATAAAATTATCAAAAAATTAGCTGAATTACTTGACACGGTTAAAGCATTAAAGACAGCACTGTTGGCGGCAAAGCAGCATCAGCCAAAAAAAGCATCACCAAAAAATACAGACACACGCGAGACGCATTAGGCACACTGATAGGCCAGGCATAATATACTGCTCACATGCGATTCTTACACTGCAACTTGCAATTCTTACACTGTATATAGGAACTTATGAGTATACACGCATACCTAGTTAATCAAGAATAGGGGGCTCTTTAGAATGGTATTAGCTTCGCAGCTATTAGTTCATGCACCACCGTATAAGTAAATTTAAAAGCATGAGTTGTGCTCTCTCCAAAAAGTGCTAATAGCTCCGGAAGTGGGTAAAAATTAGCTAGACTATCTCGACATTTGCTTATCCTTCGAGAAGGTCAAAAGGCTAATAAACTGTTTACACACTGGTTCCTTTTACTAAATTAAAGCTACCGCCATAAAATGCAAAAACCCAAAAAACTTCCTGTTTCAATATATTTTAGTTGCAATAAATTATGACAAAACATCTTAAAAAATGCCTATTTATTAACTGGTTCAATGTTGCAATTGTCTTAGTGAGCCATCACAACATCATCTTCAACAGGAAACGGTGGCTTTTAATCAGGTTGGCAAATTTTAAGTAAATTAAAAGTATTAAAACTCGGATAACCTTTAGTCTAGCGTTCTTATTCATGTCAGTTTTTCAACCAGAGAAAAGCAGAATTCATGATAAGCAAGTTTAAACAAGCTAGAAAGACTGAGAATCGACAAAGAAGTTGAGTTTTGTGAAGACTTAATACATAGCCTTTAACACAGGCACAAATTTTAACTTTAATTGGAACAGAATATTTCTCTAAATTTTAAAATTCATTGTTAATTCTATGTATTCTTGAAATCTAATCTTTTCCAATGTGTTGGTAGTGATGGAATGTGCAGCCACGATTGCAGTACACTTGTCAATGTAATGAGCCAGTTGCAACTGCTTCGAGCTCTAAAATAGTGCAAATCATAATCCAGCTGCAACTATATTGCTAACACAGTTACTACAAAATCTGGCTGATAAAAGCTGATTGTTTCCATTGGAGTTAGGTGCTCATTTTAGGTTAAGAGAATCTAAAGCCAGTCTATTAATATAACACATTATTGTTTTATTTATAATAAATTTTTTAAATATTTTTTAAGTTACATACATTTTTAATATTAGTTTATGTTATTTAACAGTTTTTAATTTTAAATAACAAACATAATGTAAAACTTAGTTTAATTTCTTTGTTACTGTTTCATAGCATTCTCATAACTAACGCCAAAGCCACAGCTTCGATTTTTTGGCTATTGCACAAGTGGTATTTTAAGACGGGCAATGACTTACCACCCCTTCAAGTAAATTTGTAGCGGGTCGTATATTTTGGTCTATAAAAGACGCTTTCACTTTTATCGGCTAAACTTGATGAAGCTGTTTATGTAGCATCTGGAGTAATAGTAGTAGTGGTAGTAGTAAGGAATGAATGCATGCTATAGATGATTCAGCCCAAGTTCCTACATATTAGAAAGCAGCATTGAAGATCTAAAGCAACAAGACCGTGAGTGGTTAACTTATTTTGTGTTCCATAGATGTGTTTGGTGCTTTTTTTGTGATTGTTTACTTGACTCATTGTAAATGCAGATTTATTATTAATAATTTTATCATTAAGACAAAGTCAATGTTGTAATTAATATAATAAATAATGGAGACGAAAGGTTTTTTAACTGCCAAGCAACTTTAATTTCTGTTGTTTTAACTCTCCAAGCCAAACTTTCAGTTTTAAGTCTACCTTCTTCATCACACTCTCTAACCTCCTCATTGAGCATCCACACTTGTTTTCACTTCAAGTCTGTTAGTTTACCACCCATGGTTTACTATTTTTGTGCCTCTTATAAAAAGCATTCATGTGACTATTTATGACCTGGCAGTCACACTATATCTTAATTAAAAAGTTAAATTAAAAATTGTTTAGGCTTACAGAGCCCTAGATTAATACTTGTGCCATTACATGTACTTCTGCTAATGTGACACGACTAGCTATTGCAGATGTTAGAAGATATGGTGCACACTTGCAAGAATATCGTCTAGATTTTGGCACCAAACAGACCTTTAGTTGTGTCATGACCTCAATCTAGCGCTTGTACTTAATAATACTACAAACTGTGTTTGACACAGGTGTTTGGGAGTTTCTTTGTTATGCTATCTCGTTTTTTTGCAGACGCAGGAGTTGTATGAAAAAGACATCATTAAATTTTTCTGCAAAACTAGCAGGGCTATTGTGGTATGGGCACATGTGAATTGTAATGTGTTTGTATATTATAAATTTAGTTTTGGGGTACCGACTTCTCAAGGCCTTACGTACATTAGATATGCACGTTGTTGCAGTTTTGATTAAGAAATGTTTGGTCACCTTAGACAAGACAGACTCTCAGATTTTCTGTATTTTGTTAATAAACGGATCATACCTAACATCACTGCAAACCGATGACCTTGAAGCTAAACTGTTAGTCTGTTCGGCGGTACTTACTGCTTCAGGCTTCCTGCAATTTTTTACGACGTTATCTCTTTTAAACAAATTATAATTGGTCTAGCTCATCTCAATTTACCAGTGGCCTGGCCACACATCTGTTTTGTGTTTATTGCAATGTGTATTGGCTCATAGCAGCATCTGCTCAAGGCTTTTAGCCAACCATAGGTCATGCTACAGGAAGTCTCTCACAATAAATTAATGTCATCGGCCGTCAGAGAGGCCGACAAAGCGTGCTAGCTATCTGACTATTGATTACTGACTCTAATTATATACTATTAGTATAATTTCTCTTCTTCCTTCAACCTTGGTGTTATTAGAGTGCTGACTTAACAGTTGTTAATAGGAAAACACAAAGCTATGTCTAGTATTAAAATTTATATAACTTTTTATCATAAGTCTCAGACACCTCATAATGTTATGAAACTTGGCTGATTGGAATTTCTTCAACGAAAATGCTTGTTTATTAAACATAATAGCAACAGTGTTTGTTGAAGCTGCTATATAAGTTAGTTTTACATTGTTTAGTTAAATGTAGTTTAAATGTGGTAACATGAATGTATTAGCCTTTTTTATACAATAATAAAAGGTTCACAGTCGAATTATAACTACTTGTACCTTGACAGTCTAGTGTACCGTGAGAGATCATCAGGTGTAATAACTATACATACAATTAGTCCGTGCAGTTGGTTAGTGCCATTGGTAGAGTGTTGGTCCACTCAGTTGAGAATCGTGAGTTCGAATCCTGATGAAAGTGATATTTTTTCTTAACACTTCAAGAGTGTCTGACAGATGAACAGACACGATTGTTAAAGTGAAGATATTATCTATCAAGTTATCAGCTTTGAATGCTGATTTATCTTGTGACAAGTTCAGCGCTCTTGGCTACATATAGACTCCAACCAAAGTGTTATGTAATCAAATGCATGTACTCTATAGCAATCATGCCACTGACATTAAAAGTTGGTAGGTCACCATATTTTTGCTATTAAAGATCCATAATTATAGCCACAAATTTGAAGCCTATCAAAGTCATAACCCTCACTAGTCCACTCCATCCCTAGCGGTGGTTTTACTAGTAAAACAACAATTCTAAAAAATATGTCACTTTTAGAGTTGGGTTCGGAGTTAGGCCTACTCCTAGGGCTGATACTCTGAAAGAAACACCCACCTGGTTAGGCCCAGACTTGGATATTGTACCCCCAATCACCTGGTTGGTCAATTTGGATATTGTACCCCCAATCACCTGGTTGGTCAATTTGAAATACACCCCCTAAACACTGGGAGTTCCCTAGAGGGCGCCCAGGTTCCACGCCCCGCTAAGCATCCAATATGATTCATGCATTATTAAAGCAGAAAAAAAGCTACAAACAAAATTCCCAATTTTATTTAAATACGTTTTTATTTCAGATTTTTCGTTTGTTAATATTGCAAAAATGATCTTTTTTTCTGCTGCAAACGGCTTATTTTTTGTTGCTAACAGAAACCAATATATTTTAGTTTACTATTAGTAAAAAAATTAAACAAAAAAGGCAATTAGCTAACCATAAATCAATTTATAAAAACCGATTGTGTGGCGACATAGTAGTTGCTCTGCCCACTAACGTCAGTATCACAAAACAACAAAATGCCGCTATGCATGCAAAGGGGTTAATAAAACTGATTCCAAACATCAACCATCAGATCATCATTTTCATTTACAAAGGAAAATATAATGAATATCAATGAAGTAAGTATATAATTCATTCTGAGTATATTGCTACAGGGTTGCTAACATGATGCAGTGTCGACTGTCTCTTTTCCCTTCCTTTCCCGTCAGCAAGCAAGCAGCAGCAATCTGCATTAAAATGAAGACTTGAATTTCGGTGTAATTTCTTGGTATTACTTTGGCTGAATAAAACCTCAATGAGCATGGGCCATTTTACTGACTTGGTTGTGGAGACCCCCCCCCCCCCCCCTAGTGTAGCAAATTCACTGACAGTGCCCCATGGTCTGAAAATCCCCCCTAAAACGTGATTTTGGGCCGAACCTAATGGGCCTTTTAGGGGGGGGTATCAGCCCTGGGGGCCTACCCATTACTGACGATATAGCAGTTATTAAATGAATGGCATAAAGCTATTTGACTGGAATCCGACCAGGTTTTAAGATGACAACTGCAATTGTGATTATTCAAAGTTAGGAGTGTTCTTGCTTGAAAACAACTTGACCTAAGTCATGCAAAATGCATTGTTTTTCTATAAAAGTTGGTTAAACTGTCAGTTGATGTTGTTTAGGATGCAGTAGCTTCTCTCCAAAGGCTGGTTTATACTAAGTCAGGTATGCAGATTGTCTAGAGTCTAGACGATTGTCCAAATGGAGTTGCCGCGATATTCACTTGTTTTCTGTGGTATGTTGTCTTGGCTGTTTACATTCCAGCAAACGCTTGACATCTTCAGTTCGGTCTGAACTTTAGTCATAAGTAACAAAAAAAGATTAATATAATATGAGAAATGTGTACAAAATAGCGCAATTTCTGTCATTTATTTAGCTGCAAAATATTGGCTCAACCTTGCTCCTGAGGATTGTTCATTTCAGTTCTCCATACTCAAGAGATCTGTTAAAATGGCGACCTATATTTGTAGTTAGTAAACCTATCCTGCATCACATCCGCGAACGCTTAGTGGTTTCTACCTTATTCTCTGATTGCGGCCTCAAATGACCGAGGTGTATGCATCTTCTAGTGCGATTAATATTTGTGGCAAGGTTGTTGGAATACAGAGAGCCTTAACGTATATAAGTGTGTAGAGAGGGAGAATTCCAAACTCCCCTTTTAGCTGATATCATTAACGATAGAGATTCTGATTTTGTTAAAGTGAGATGAAGCGTAGGAAAACAGATTTTACAAAAGATACATCATGTTGTATAATCGCTACACCACAGAGCCCAACAAGTACAGTTAGTTCAAGATTTCAAGTCCAGCTGTAAATATATGAGTTTACAGAGTTTACATGTATCGTATAGAGCGTTGTATACTACTTCTCTGATAGGCATGACTTTACCGCCAGTGAGGATTGCTTCAGAGGGTCCAGCTGTAAATATATGAGTTTACATGTATCGTATAGAGCGTTGTATACTACTTCTCTGATAGGCATGACTTTACCGCCAGTGAGGATTGCTTCAGAGGGTCCAGCTGTAAATATATGAGTTTACATGTATCGTATAGAGCGTTGTATACTACTTCTCTGATAGGCATGACTTTACCGCCAGTGAGGATTGCTTCAGAGGGTCCAGCTGTAAATATATGAGTTTACATGTATCGTATAGAGCGTTGTATACTACTTCTCTGATAGGCATGACTTTACCGCCAGTGAGGATTGCTTCAGAGGGTCCAGCTGTAAATATATGAGTTTACATGTATCGTATAGAGCGTTGTATACTACTTCTCTGATAGGCATGACTTTACCGCCAGTGAGGATTGCTTCAGAGGGTCCAGCTGTAAATATATGAGTTTACATGTATCGTATAGAGCGTTGTATACTACTTCTCTGATAGGCATGACTTTACCGCCAGTGAGGATTGCTTCAGAGGGTCCAGCTGTAAATATATGAGTTTACATGTATCGTATAGAGCGTTGTATACTACTTCTCTGATAGGCATGACTTTACCGCCAGTGAGGATTGCTTCAGAGGGTCCAGCTGTAAATATATGAGTTTACATGTATCGTATAGAGCGTTGTATACTACTTCTCTGATAGGCATGACTTTACCGCCAGTGAGGATTGCTTCAGAGGGTCCAGCTGTAAATATATGAGTTTACATGTATCGTATAGAGCGTTGTATACTACTTCTCTGATAGGCATGACTTTACCACCAGTGAGGATTGCTTCAGAGGGTCCAGCTGTAAATATATGAGTTTACAGAGTTTACATGTATCGTATAGAGCGTTGTATACTACTTCTCTGATAGGCATGACTTTACCGCCAGTGAGGATTGCTTCAGAGGGTTCATTCAAGATCTGTATGTATAACTTTCTATTGGCATTAGTGATCATTAACAAAATGATGTTTTCTATTATATATCATATTATATGTCAAAAAAGAAGGAAAAATTAAAACTAAAGGACAGAAATCAGGAATTGTTGAGGGAGTTGAACAAACGTGTCTTAAAAGTTGGTAATCTAATGGTATTGCGGCGGATTTGAAATAGTGAGTTGAAGGTTATAGTAACAGAAAGTTTTAGTCTAGGTTGTAAACTAAAATATACAGTGGTGGATGTAGTATGTTGGTGTAACGAAATATACAGTGGTGGATGTAGTATGTTGGTGTAACGAAATATAGTGGTGGATGTAGTATGTTGGTGTAACGAAATATACAGAGGTGGATGTAGAATGTTGGTGTAACGAAATATACAGTGGTGGATATAGTATGTTGGTATAACGAAATATACAGTGGTGGATGTAGTATGTTGGTGTAACGAAATATACAGTGGTGGATATAGTATGTTGGTGTAACGAAATATACAGTGGTGGATGTTAGAGGTGGAACGAGACAGGTTTTTTAAGCTCGAGACGAGACTCGAGACACTGTCTTGTAAAAATTCGAGACTCGAGACACGAGACAGTAAAATAATGAGCATTTGGTGATGATTTCACTACACAAGTACTAGCTACTTGGTATATATAAAATTAATAAAACTCTTTTTAAATTGAGTTTTCACCTGGTGTAAACGATTTAAATACAACATTTTAATAGTGATATGCATGTAGTTTTTGTAAACAAAAGTGACACAAACAGCTCTAAAATACCGAAGTTATATATTCTAAGAATTTTAAGCTTGATTGATCATAATTATTATAAACATATTGCTTTGTGCATGTATATTTTTACCGTCTATTGAATAGTTCTTACTTTTTAATGTAATGTGTAATGAAACCGATAGCCGTCACTCTACAAAGAAATACCGCAACTAAAAGAACACACGATAACACTTTCATTCTTATCGTTTCATTAATGTTAAGTTTTGTTTGTGTATTAGCTGTAGTATGTGAATTATATTTAAATTGTACTCATGAAATTATATTAATTACTGTATACATGCACATGTATATTCTTATATTGAGCTAACAAAACGTCATTGTTAACCGAACACGGACTTTGGTCGACACGGCCTTTCGTTCGTTTCTCTGTGTCCGGGCAAGTTTTACCCGCTATTGGTAGTATATACGTAAAAGAGGCCCGAATTTTATGAAGGGCAGTTGGTGTTTAGACACGATACGATAAAATACAGACATTTTACCCGCAAAAGTCTAATTTATTAAATTGGATTATCCGAAGAGTAATTAGATACGACCCGGTATCTGTTTTAAGGACACAGAACCGAACTAAAAAATAACAGGGCCGTTGTCCGGACTACATGATTAGACTCAGTGGCCAACATAATCAGTAGCAACAGGTAGTAACGGACCGGGTATAACTTTAAAGGCAGTTGCCCGCAATCCATTACAATTTATGGAGTTGTTGCTACCGCAAGAAGCCATGTTTTAACAACCGTGCGCAGGCGCTTTAGTTCTATTTCCTGTCTCGAGTCTGGCAATAGTTAAGTCGAGACGAGACCGATACGAGACAGGTCGATACTCGAGACGTCTCGTGTCTCGTTCCACCTCTAGTGGATGTAGAATGTTGGTGTAACGAAATATACAGTGATGGATGTAGTATGTTGGTGTAACGAAATATACAGTGGTGGATGTAGAATGTTGGTGTAACGAAATATACAGTGGTGGGTGTAGTATATTGGTGTAACGAAATATACAGTGGTGGGTGTAGTATATTGGTGTAACGAAATATACAGTGTTTGTCATTTGTGCGGAAGCTAAATACATCATCTCGGCAGAGTTCACATAGGATTTTGAAACCTGTAGGCCTCCACAAATGCGGATAAATGATGCGGTGTCCTGAGCACTTGAGTGTCTAAGAGGGCTCAATCTAGCTTCTTATGGTTTCTCAGCCTCCTTTCATTTTAAGATGGATTCTTAATTCATTTTTAGCAGCAGGCTTAGTACCTTTAAAACAGTGCATTTTACGTTAAACAATTATTTTCATATTATGTAGACTAGTATCCTCGCAGTCTGGAGTGACGTGAGACATCGTCAGGGCCTAAATGCTATAAGGCGGTTGATTGGGTCAGGTGCTAGAGAGTCGGTCTGCTAAGCCAAAGTTTGAAAATCAAATCCTGTTAAAAGCGCTCGTCTTTTTAACACTCCAAATGTAGCTTTGGACAGACAAACACAGCTCCAAGTATAGTAATGATTTAGTATGATGAATATTTAGCTTCAGCTTTGGTTTGTTATCTAAATGTATTATACGCATATATCTTATAATTCTCCTATGTTTACGTGCCTAGATTAAATATAAATTTGCTATTGGTTCTGAGTTGTACCAACTATATTTGATATATCTGTGCAGTCAGTACATTGGCAGTCCTGTACGTCGTTTGAGATCATCATGTGTATTAGCTACACACACAATTGTTCTACAATATCGAAGGTGGTGGAGTAACACAGTTGGTAGCGTGCCACTCCGCAAATTGGAATATGTGAGTTTGACTCCCATGAGAGGCAATATTATTCCTAACACTCTTAGCGTGGCTTGGGACTGACAAACACGGCTCCTATTATAGTAAAGATCGTTTTCATGTTGTACTCACTGCATCTCACTTCTTAACTGAACATGAATACAAACTCTAATGAATGTTGCATCTATGTAGCCAAGACAACAATTCGTAGTGCGCCATACTCAGGTTTCATATACCTGCTATGGGAGTTGGCGTTTATATTTACATGTACTTCGAAATAATGCAAATTAGTTCATTGCCAGCGCTCCCTAAAAAGAATTTTAACTGATATCGATAGTTTCCTCCTGTTTTGCTACAAGAGGTAAAGTAATGCTCCCGGTTACAGACACGTAGACATTAGAGGTAGCTGCGTACAACTGGATTCATTTGATGTCTCCGTCATTCCATTAGTTGAGATTTTTTACAAAAGATAATGCAATGTAATGTCCATCATATTCTTACAATAATATGTCATCAATATGATGCATCGCAACAAATATATTAAACTTTGCATGTAAATATATAGACATAAGGACCTCTATGCCATGTTTCACCAAAGACAATTATTTATGTCCTGGCGATGCTCTATAGTATGGAATCTCAAAACAATTAGCACTTGTCTTAATCTCAACTACAATTGTCATCCAATTTGGTGAGTTGATGCATCACATGCTGTCTGCCTCTTGTCTAGACAGTAAATTATAAATATACCTCACGTAGCATGTTCCTCTCATGAAATCTTGACTTGTAAAAGCGGTGAAAACTAGCTAACAGTTTTCACTCAATAAAGCACCTAGGTACATGTACTTATTCATAATGTAATCTAGTGTTAAAGAGTTTTCTTTTCTATGTCAGCGCGTCAGCGGCCAGACATTTTGTAATCTTGTTAGTGCACATGTTGGTCTCACTTGTTACAGATATATAAAGGTCACTAGTAGAAATTGGAACTGAGATTGGAACCAATTCTTTTCAGATAATTCTTTGAGTTATTCCGCTATTCTGCCCAAGTCCCTATACATGTACCACCATTTATATTTTGTTATGGTGACATGGTTGTAGCCAAATGTTGGTTTATAATTTTCTAGAGACACTCATGGGATATTATTGTTGGAGAGACAATCTCTAACAGTAAGGAATTTTTTTGTGTTTAAACTGAGCAACTGTCTGAAGTGTTACTTTTTGTACAGGAAATCAAAACAGTCATCTTTGGTTGAACCTCTACAGTGACACTGAATGGATATATTTGAGTTTTTTTACACACTTGTTTTTATTATATCTTTTTTATTGTTGTTATGGTGGTCGCAAGATAATATATTTTTATGTATTTACTGCCGATCATAAAGAAAAAATTTTAATAACTCCGCTCCTTTATTTAGCTATTATCATTGGTAGTTTTATAGTCTCTGGAGAGTTGAATAACTCTTGAATAATTTTGGACATTCTACGTAAAACAAAGCCTCACAATCTTTGTAAATTTTTCAATTTTTCCATTTTACTGTCTTGTACATTTCAACTTTTACTTACTACAGTCAAACTCCTACATACTACAGTCAACCCCTTCTTACTACAGTCAAACCCTTACATACTACAGTCAAACTCCTAAATACTACAATCAAACTTTTTACATACTTCAATCAAACCCCTACATGTTACATTCCAGCCCCTACATGCTACAATATAACCCTTTCATATTACAGTACAACTCCTACATACTGCAGTACAACCCCTACATACTAATCAAACCTTTACATATGAAGCTAAAACATTTAGATATCTGCCATAAAAACTATATCAAAATCATCATATGTTGGATATTTGCTCCACAGCCCAAAAAACCTTACGATAAATATTTATATATTTTATATTTATATATAAGTTGAAAAGTCTATGTCAAGGCTATCATAAGCAAAAGTCTAGTTGTATGATTTTCTACCTCTCCCTTAAACTTTGAGTACAGAACCCTGGTTTCTAGTCAAATCACTGAGGCTCAACCCCTGATGTCTAATGCTTTATAAAAATTAATGTTTGTTATGCTCGCATCCCCGTTCATGGCATTACGACTTGTGTCAAGGAGGGACGCTAATAGACCCACCCTTCTACATCTCTCATATGTCACTAATGCCAATAATCCCTATCAGTTGTATGGCTTGGCTAGTTCCAGATTTTGCCCTGAATTATAGAGAAATGCTAGACAAACGATGTGTTTGTTTACTTGTTTAGTTGGCTATCACTAAGTAAAGTCTAGCAGCTTGTCTCAATTACACTACTTCAAACTTGCTAACAGTTCTCCTCTTCGCCTTTGCGGTTGTTATTAGCTCAGTCGACTTTCTCTCCAGCATTGTACTATTAAACCAATAGAATTCTCGGCCAGATACATGCAGCCATATTCAGTCGGTCAGTTTTTATTTGTTCGAGAGTTTTTTGTCTTGGACCAATTGGCATGTTTGTACAATCAGTAAACATTGATGAGGCTATGGTGCTAGCTCTTTTTACTCCTGCTGGGATCACACATTCGAGCATGGAATGTGAGATCCCAGCAGGTTAGCGATTATAAGTTTTCACTTTTTTTATAAGATGGTAATTACAAATATTTAAAATAGCTAAAAAAACGTGGAGCAATTTCTCTAATTGGAGCAATAACTCCAAATTTCATTATACATTTGGTGTTTATACCTTAGTAACAAGACATTTCAACTTTGATAATAAGTTTGTTTTTAATGGTGTAAATATGAGCAGATGGCTGAGTGCCCAGCGTTGCGCAGATAATAGAATAATTAACTAATAAATTTGAGTAACTTACGCTAGTCTAAAGGCACTGCCACACGCAACGATTTTGTCGTTCATTCTTACTGAAATCACGAAATGAACGAAAAACACAGAATTATTCGGGTTAAATTCACAGAATTGTCTGAGCTGTGCATGCACACCGAAATCGTCGACGAAACGCTTTTAATTGGATAAACAAATAATTAGCGAGCACATTCTAGCAGCTTTTGCTGTTTATATAGTCCAAGGCGCATAACGCGACTCGTAAGAAATTACTAACGTGATTTGCCATAGTAAATACGATGCAACTGACTGATTGCGGTAAAGATGGCAACTCTTTCTACAACGGAACTTTTGCTGCTAAAAAGAAATTGTTATTATTTAAAAAAAAACGATTTGTAGCCATAATGTTCAAACGATAAAGAATCAACAATAGCGTAATCTAGGCAGTTGCATCGGTACTTTTATTGTGTGTAATACATGTTTTGGACTATATAAATTGTAAAAGCTGCTAGAATTGTGCTCGCTAATAATTTGTTTAGCCAATTAAATGCGTTTCGTCGACGATTTCAGTGCGCATGCACAGCTCAGACAATTGACATGACGCGACCTGTCAATCAAACTAACCTATTGACCAATCAGCGTCCAGACACGACGAGGCTTAGCAACCGATGTTGCTATCCGCCATGACCTCCGACAAGCAACAATAGTGAATGTTGTTTTGAATGTCAATTTTGTTTCTATTTTCACCGTTTATTTGACGATTTAAAATCTTGAAACGATGTCAATGGGGTCTTTGTGACTCCGTTGACATCGTTTTCGACTTTGTGACTTAATTTGAATTTCATTACAAATAATTTCTACAAAATATTGACTTCATACAATAAACAGAACAAACATTAACATACATACGTGTACATTATGCTAAGGGCAGAAGTAATCATTATTCCAACAGTCATTTTTTTATCCGAATGAGAAAAATAGCTGGTCACTTGAAACACACATATAAATAATTGGACACAAGTACATTGAAGAGAAATAAATATTGTCAATATATTTCGGCTATATACATATATATATCCAATATATTTAGCTCTAGCGTTGAGCCAGCATTCTGTTCACCACTGCTGGTGGCCACTGTCTTGTACGGCTTGGATGCTAAGTACCCAAGTGGTGTACCCCTTATAGCGGCGAGAAGCTCAATGTTCCTATTCAACAGCTGAACTTTTCTGAAATAAAGTGAAACAGAATGTATTATCACACTTTGTAAATATTTTAGAGATTTAACATTTAAATTTTATTATTATAAGGAACACTTTTTCAATTCATACTTGAAGAATTGTTGAGTATTTATTCATAGCATTGTAACTAAAACACATGTGTTTTATTTATAAACACAGTGTCTTCAATAAAGTGTTGAAACTCACTACTTTTTTTCAATTTTATACCTATTGTCAGTTATATGTCTGCAGTCAGTGGGCGTTTCTTTCGGTCTTCATTTACCAGCCGACTGATGATCATGGAGGACACTGGCTCTGCAATGATTTTTCTCCCCCTTGGCCTGTCCCATTCCTGCAGTTTTGATGTGCAGGCTGGTTCACTGGGAACTTCTTGCAGGCCACTGGTCAGCCAGTCCGTCAACTTGAGAACTAGTCCCAAGACATGGACACATTCCCCTCCAGCTCTAAAATTTGAATGTCTTATTATGAAATAATGGGCCTCAATTAAATTCAATCAAAAATTAAATGTATCAATTGATGCACATCTTGGCAGTAACGTGCCTAAAATAATATCAATAGACATGTTGCACAAAATTCTTAAAATCTCCCATTTGCCATATCAGAAATCGTAAAAAAAAACTGTCAACGTACAAATTATTTGGTCTAATCTTGACAGGTGCTGTACCTGGTATAGATCGGACTCATGGAACGAAAATGAGGCAGTCATGGTGAATATTACTAAAACATACACTTATTTTGGTAAGAATTAAAAATTTAATTTACCCCGCTTTACAAGAACAGTGTGCATCAGTGACCTTCAGCGGCTTCTCATTCTTTCGCTGCGACCGGTATGTTGTCGCCTTTACAGTACTTTCTTCATCATTTTTTTTCGACAAACACATTCACTGATGCAAAGAAACTTTCATTTGCATACTTTCTTCCTTGAATTCGTTGCCTAAGAGTTGGAATATACGGTAAAAAGCTTTCACCAAAATCACTCGGTAAACAATGTAAACTTCGTGTAGCCGCCATTTTAGTTTATGCTTGTCGGAGGTCGACTAGTTGCTTGGTCACGTGACGAGTGGGTGGAGCTACTCTGGGAATCGGCGTCATGTCAATTCTGTGAATTTGGGCCGAATAATTCTGGGCTTTTCGTTCGTTTCGTGATTTCGGTCAGAATGAACCAAAATATCGTTGTGTGGCCGTACCTTAAATCGTTACTATAATAAGAGCCAGAAAGTCAGCTGACATTACACGTCATGTCAAATTGGCTAATAGTATTTTCGCAAGCGCTTTAGAAATATGTGCACAATTATCCTCTAGTAGTTTAGCAAGGACACCGTAACATAGTGGTTTAGCAGGTCTGGCAGACCTGGAGGTCCCGAGTTGAAATACACTGAGATGTGGAGTTTTGTTCTTAGATTGTAATCGCTACCGGGCACACGTTTGGACAGACAGACAAACACTGAGATTTATATATAAAGACAGGCTGGTTGCTTTAATCCTCCACTACGCAGTTTTTTACAAATAACTGAACCTTTATTGACGATGTTTTCAGATGTACAGTTCTTTCGGTTGTAGATAATATATAAGGGCTGCTCATATAAAATGCTATCATCGCTCATTTATAGGCTATAGGCTATCAATATTATACCACCGATCAGCTTCAGTTCCCACATAGAATGGCTCAACAAAGCATTATTTTTCCAAATAAGTATTATATAGTTGTTTTATTATGTTATTTTCAACTAAATTATTAAGTATTATATTGTATTCAATTGTCATACTAAATTATATGCTGTTGTATCAGATTATAGTATATTATGTTCTATTATATTGTGCTATATTATATTGCTGATATGAAAAGGTTTATAGCCGCACCGTATTTAGCTAACAGTTGTTATAGACACTAGAGCCGTATAAATTACTTTTACAGAAGGTAGCAAAAGCAAAAATATATGAGATTAAGAGAGATATTGATTAGTGAGACCTGGTCCATAACACAAATTTGTTTGAAAAAGTCAATATTTTAAAAGATTAGTAAACAATATGTAGTTTTGGCCCGACAGCACATTAACAATGATCGATAGAAATACTATTGATACAATCGCTGCAAAACAATTTTACAGAAAATATTGCTTGTGAAAGAAAGTTGGCTCTGAAAGTGTCAGTCATCTATATGCATAAAATCGTGTGTCTGTCTGTCATATGTCCAATTATAGAGATAAAATATGCTATTGAAAAAGCTGCTTCACACTGGAATTGAACTCATCTGGTTTTGCAGACAGGTGCACTAGCCACTACCCGAAGCAGCCATCTTGTCATACTATGGAATAATTGTGGCATACTTATTAGATCTTCCAATCTTCAATTAATTAAAATAGGCATATTTCATGATTCATCTGGCAAACTTGAACTACTAGTAGAAAAATATGTGCCTTGACTTCCCCAAAGTGCTATAAATATATGTACATGTAGTAGTATGTACATAGTCTAAACTTAATTATACTCATAGCACACACAGAAATAAACAAACACCTTCATTTACAAGTTATAATGGGAAATGTTGTATATGTTGATTAAAAATAAATTTTATGTGCATAAACCTTTTTATTACCCTTACAACCCGGGCATTCCACTAGTAAAATAATATTTATGGCAGACCATTTGTGGACATACAAAAAGTTATTTCCGTTATTTGATAAACACTATAACTAAAAGAATAATGGAATAAGGACACAATTTATGTTGCTGGCCTTCGCATGGCTGCTACAGTTATTATTATTCATCAGCAGAAAGAATGAGGAGTCATGAATTTGATTGAAATAGCTGATTCTTGTGATGCGCCATGCACTACCTGACAAAGATCTAAAATTTACATTTACCAAGGCTAACCTTTATATGTAAAATATATGCATGATTTATGTTAATTTGTAAAGATCACAGTCTAAATTATACTAGCTAATGTTTTGTCAGGAGCTCTTCCTGCACGCTGTCAATCTCCTGCATCAGCATCTCTTTGACAGTAGCTCTACCTGCATGCTGTCCATCTTTTGCATCAGCATCTCTTTGACAGGAGCTCTACCTGCACACTGTCCACCTCCTGCATCAGCATCTCTTTGACAGGTGCTCTACCTGCACGCTGTCGCTCTCTTGCATCAGCATCTCTTTGACAGTAGCTCTACCTGCACACTGTCGGTCTCCTGCATCAGCATCTCTTTGACAGGAGCTCTACCTGCACACTGTCCACTTCCTGCATCAGCATCTCTTTGACAGTAGCTCTACCTGCACGCTGTCCATCTCTTGCATCAGCATCTCTTTGACAGGAGCTCTACCTGCACACTGTCCATCTCCTGCATCAGCATCTCTTTGACAGGAGCTCTACCTGCACACTGTCCACCTCCTGCATCAGCATCTCTTTGACAGGAGTTCTACCTGCACGTTGTCCATCTCCTGCATCAGCACCTCTTTGACAGGAGCTCTACCTGCACACTTTCCATCTCCTGCATCAGCATTCCCTTGAATGCCTTTTAAAGGTTTACTTGCAACAAAATTCCCATTACAGTTATTTGGTATCAAAAGGCTCGCTGTCTTACTCTGATGTGTTGTAGGTGCAAAATATGTAGAAATGTGATTACAAGCTCTTAAAAGCTCAAAACGAACAGTTAATCACAGCCATCACGAAAACGTCGTAGTTTGGAATCTCTCTTAGGTGTCGTGAGAGGGATTTTGGCAAACTGCATATTGGCACCTTCGTTATGCCGGCATATTCAGCACACCTACCGCCAATTTTGGATATCGAGAGAAATTTTTCTTGATGTCATATGTCGAAAAAAAAGTTATATGATGGGTTGAAAAGTCATCGTATTCTACAGCGTAAGGCGGAAAAACCATATAACAGGGTAATCGTAATCTGGGGTACACTGTATATAACTTGAATTTGTTAGCCATGGGTCCTAAGATTGATAACGACGTTGAAAGAAGTAAGAAAATTATTACCATGACAACGAAGCACGAGTTACTAGGTTAATATACTATTTTGTTACTAACTTGTAATATGTACAGTAGGCCTATGTATATAAAATTTTGACGTTTTTTACCATCATGCGTTTGCCTTAAATATTTACTGTGGGTTTCTATATCCCACTATAAGACATTTTCGCCTTATGATGATAACACTGGAACGAATTTATGTCATATAGCCGGGGTCCACTGTACACATTTTTAGATACAGTAGAACCTCGGTTCTCGACCACAATCCGTTCCAGAAGATTGTTCAAAACTGAGTTGTTCGAGATCCGAAACAAGATCCTCCATTAGAATTAATGTATGTAAAGTTTAATCCGTTCCAAGTCGACTTAACGACTTCGGTAAAGTATTTTTTAAACATTTTACACTATAACCTGTACTGTATACTACATAATATAAGTAAAAACCGGTAGCTATAGATCGTGTTTAATTTTAATAAAAGATTTTCTATCTATTATGATGATGAAAAAAGAAAACAAAAAGTAAACATTTCGTATGCTCTGCTCTTGAAACATCGAAAACGTTAAAGGTTGACTTGCAACAAACGTCACATTACAGTTATTTGGTATCAAAAAATTCACCATGTCTTACTCTGTTGTGTTGTAATTGCCAAATATGTGGAAATGTGATTACAAACTCATAAAAGCTCAAAAACGAAAAGCCGCCGTAGATTGGAATCTCTTTATTTCGATGACGTACCCACGAAATTTGGTTATCGTCTTGTCACGTATGTTCTCACGTGAATTGAAAGGCCAATACAAAGCTCAATATGAAACTTATCGTAGTACTAGTTTATGACAAACACTTCGGGTTATACCGAAGACCCCGTATCAAATATAGATGCTCGCTACTTTACAGTTTTTTTCGGCCTGGTCTAATCAACAAGTCGTAATCTGATCATGTGACCCAATACTTCGCAAATAATTTTTGCAGCACTTTTTGATTATCACAGGTGACTAACAGGCTCGTCATGATTATCAGACAACGATATGTACTCCTTTGAGGTAAGGTTAAAAAGTTAAATGAATTTTTACGGTAAGTTATAAGATATCAGTGCTAAAAGTGGCAGCATTACGATGATGATAAAACAGACGCGTAAGAACAGTAGACATGGTTTTATTGAATGCGTGAAGTATATTTGTGAAAATATTTCGACGAATAAGGTTGCATGAAAGTGTAAACAGAATCCATCTCTCACAAATGCGTCACATTTGAGCCGCTTTGGAAAGAGAATCCAAACTACGGCGGTCTCGTGTGGCTGCGATTAACTGTTCGTTTTTGAGCTTTTAAGAGCTTGTAATCACATTTCCACATATTTGGCACCTACAACACAACAGAGTAAGACATGGCGAATCTTATGATACCAAATAACTGTAATGTGAATTTTGTTGCAAGTCAACCTTTAAAGGTTATGATACAAAAATCGCAGAAATTGATAATGAAACAGTAAAAGAATGCAACAGATCAGTTACATCAAAAATCGTGTAAAAAGAAAATAGAAGCAGCAATGGCACATTTACTTCACATCTTTGAAGAAGAATCCTCTTCCAAAACAATTTAGGGTTACTCGACTGGAGGATTTGTTTCTCTAGAAAATCTCTTCGGTAGAGGCGACTTCCTCTCAGATGGCTCCTTTTTGTAAAGAATTTATGACTCGAAACTTCTCCCTTTGTTTGAGAACCTTCCGAATGTGGCTCTTAACAACGTCGTTAAACGTATAAACATGCTGTTTCCTGAGCTGTTCCAAACGTTTAATTCAAATGCGCATGCTCCGGTTCAGTCAAGAACCGAATTTATGGTCGAGATCCGAGACGAATAAGTCTTAATTTTTTTGGTCGAAAACTGAGTTGGTGGAGGACCGAAGCGCTCGAGAACTGAGATTCCATTGTACTGGTTTATTTAGAATCTAGATACACATGTTAAGATATTTGAAAAATACATTTGAACCATAATTGCCACGTACAACTTTTATCGCTTTTTCTAGGTAAACCAGACATGCTGATTCGGATTTTGTAGTCAAAATCAAGATTGGTCCACTAACTTTCAAAGTCTTGAAGGTTTTTTAAAGCCTTTCAATATCCGTCTCGAAAACAACACAATTGGCACAACAATGTTAAATGGCTCATCTACCTTTCAGAAAAAACTGAGATTATTTTGAAGGCTGAATTTAGATAATAATGGGTTTTAAGACACCCATCTCCATCATTCTAAATGGGACTAAACATCCCCAATTTCCGTAGGCTACGTCGTGTATTCATGGGCGGAGCTTGTTGCGCCGAATGCGTTGTTTTCGAGACCGATAATAAAACACTGTAAAAAAACCTTCATTACTCTGAAAGTTGGAAGACCAATCTTTATTTTGAGTACAAAACCAGAATCAGCGTGTCTGCTTTACTTACAAAATACAATAAAAGCTGTACGTGACAGTTATGGTTTAAGCTTTTGCGTAACAACTTTGTCAGGACGTACTCACCCAGCTAGGAGACTGAATGTGCATCACATGGTCACTACAGCTCAAGGACTGAAAGAGATGTTTAATAGAGTGAAATGAGAAAAAAAGGAGAAAGTAGATTTCAAAGTTAACGTTGGCCGCGGGTAGTAAAAACCTTTTCAAAGAGTGTCACATGTTTTCAGTTTATCACATGCTGTTAACCCTTTCACTACCTTCCATGTACAATTTAGCTGTCGGCCTACTGCCAGCCATTTTACCGAAAATTGCCGATTTTGCTTCATGATGTGTATGTAATATTTTTCAATTTCAAACCATCTAGAACATTTTTGTTATATATTTTATTTTGCCAACATATTAACAAACACTACTATGCAAAAAGTTCAATGTATCTATACTCTGTGCATTGATATAGCTATGTGAAGCTACGATTGCTGCGAAGCTAAAATTATCCTCTTCAATGTTCCTTACTCTTACAAAACTATTACTTTCATCACTACCAGAGTCAGTGTTGCTACTTTAATTATTTGTGTAATCTTTAAAATCTGAATATTAAACTGCTATAATGTTGTTAACATAAATAATTCTCTATTTTCTAACTCGGGCGGTACTTACGAAAACCATAATAGCACTAAATAGGTTGAACCCCAGCAAAAAAATTTGTTTTCGAGTTGGAATTTCCCAACAATAAATTAAAATTTCTTCGTTATTTTAGGCTAATTTTATAGAGAATTCTTCAGACAACACTGTCAACACCATAAATGTCCTAAAGATGGTTGGTTATGTTGTCAACGAATAATAAAATTAGGCTACTATGCAATTGCTGGAAAATGCGCAAAGGGCAGTCGACCATAGATTTCGTATAAATGCGCGTACAGCAGTGAAAGGGTTAAACATTTTAAATGGTGTGGCAACAGCGGTCAGCATTTTTAAAGGTAAGAGAGTTGAGAACCTATTTGAGTTTCTATTATGAATGAACGCAAGCTCACCTGATCAGTTGTAGACCAGCTGTCATAAGATATCAGTAACTACCACTGAGTAGTCCTTGTTCATTATAAGCTACGTCAAGAGTATTTAACATTCCGTTGTACAGGTATTTCATGGAAGCAGAAGTGGCCCGGTGATCTAGAACGCCTGACCTAAAAGGGACAGGCTGGGGTTCTAATCCCACAAAAAGCTCACAGAAAGACATATAACCTTAAATTGCTCTCAGCAACTGGGCATGTTTCCAGCCGTTGAGGTTCACTTGTGATTGAACTCAGACTTGTCCAGCCAAGATTATGGAGGTATTGTTTGTGTAATAATATGCTTTAAAACATACACAGACACACAGACATCATACCCAATCTTTGAGGAACACGCATCGTATAGTCATATACAGCTATATCAAGGTGTTAAAAACTTGGCTTCTGAGAATTAGTTTCTGTAGTACAAACACATAAAACTACTCTTGCATCATGTCAATACTGATGTGTGTTGGTATTTGTTGCAAGTTGATAGTCACTAATTAGCCGCTATTATCTAAATGGGGGTTGTGTAATACATATCGTGGGTGTAATGCCTAGAATAACCATGTCTGTTGTCTGTGCATTGCCTCATAGAAACCATATATTCAAGTATGTGTTGCCCTTTCATCATCAATATTAATAGCATAGCTATAAAAGGAAAAGATTTGGAGTCATGTTCTCATCATTGGCTTTTATCATTATTATAGACTCGAAAATTCATTTCACGCCATTAAACATTCTAACATGATAAATTAGCAAACTGATTAAAAGATACTTTCAAAAGAACTGAAGTTTCAATAGCTACTAGTACTCTGGTAGTCTGGGCAGCCTGACAGATCATCAGATATAATAAACGTCTACACAATTATTCCGAGAAGTGGCAAGCCGGTTGATCGGCAAAGGTGTTAGAGCGTCAATTATCAAGCTGAATATCATCAGTTCATATCCTATGTGATGCAATAGTTTTTCCCAACATTTAACCACGGCTTTGGACAGACGGACATACACGGCTCGTATTATAGTAAATATTTCTCCAATCAGCAGTTAAGGTGATTGTTAAAGGTTTCGATACAGATGAGAACTTGTTTGTTCTTGTTCTTGTTTAGGCTAGTTATTGTTTTTGTTGTTGTGTTGTAAGTTGTGTTAGTTTACGGTGTTAATCACGAACATACTAAAATGTTGGTAGGTTATTCTTAAACATATTAAAATGCTGCAATACCATTCTTGAAGATTAAAGCTGTATTCACATTTGCAAACCGAGTTTTTGTGGCTGATCTCTGAACGATTTTATGGCAATCGGCCAGATTTTTTATTCCCACCCGAGTTTGGACCAAGAGTGGGCGATTTTGTCAGATTTAATTTGGAGAGTCAAATAACTTTAGCCGATACATTTTTAGTGAGTCATACTTTGCGTTTTGTTGACTGTTTCCTATTTTGTTTCTCGTGGACGGTTTTAGCAAGTTTACTGATTATTTTGCACTACCTAACCTAGTTCATCACTATTAATGGATAACTATAGAGAGGTTGGTCTTTTGCTAACATAATCTGCTTCAACTATTATAGCAATGGCATAATAATTAAAGCAGATGTTTTAATTATTATACCATTGCTATAATAGTTGAATTCGAGCAATAATTTTGTTGACAACACCCTTCAGGGGTGCTATAAATGGAATTTTTACTCACCAGTAATGCTATGACAAAACATGCGCAAATGTAAAAACAAATACGCGTTCATTTTAAATGACAGTGTGTGACTCGCTGTGAAAGAAATTTCATTGACTACTATAATTAAAAATCGGTCATCAATACGCCACTGCCCGATAAAATTTCTCTCTGGACAAATCGGTCCCAGGCTCGTTTGTTCTGTTCACACGATGTGATTCTTGATCAGGGGCAAAATCGGGCAGAAAATCTGTCTGAAATCTGCTGGTGTGAACTCAGCTTGAACAGCGGCAATTCAACAGTTTTCCATTGAAAAATATTATATCAACAATTTATACCAAAAGAGTTTGACTAGTTTGCAGCTGTAATATAGGTTTTGGCACTGACCGGTTCAAAGTGCTTTTGCTCCTATGCACCTCAATGAATATTGTATAAAAATTCAACATTGAATCCGTATTTGCAGAGATCAACATTTAATGTGTAATCATCTGCAGCAGATGCCAGTCCCACCTGCACCAAGCGTTCGCTATCATTCACAGCCTCCTAGCTCTGCCCTCCTGTCGATGACCACTAAAGTTGCAAGCAGAGGGATAATGAAGTCGGCTGACAGTCGTTAGTCTGGCAGGCTGGTCCTATTATGTAACATACAGTTGCAAAGTTATGTCAGAGAGATGGCTGCCCTGGCAACTGGTCCGCTCTCTATAGTCCAGTGTTCGTTGAACCCAGACTGCATATGCTCTTACATAACCCATATCCTCGCCGTCTCTAATCTTCCATACTCACTTATTGATTAAAGACAGGTTGGTCAGTGCTGATGCGTCTTTCACCGAGCTTGTCTGGTCTGCCTATTAGCTCTGAAAAGTTCCGAATCAAATTTGCTAGGTGAGTCGTACAATATGTTGATATATTGTTATATTAGTCATTTGTAAAATACAATATATGTAATAAAATGTTAAATAAAATTTGTTTGTGATAACTCGCATTTCATGTCTTTCATTGATGTAGTTCTAGGGAAGCAAATAGATCTGCCAGGAACTTGGTTTGTTAGTGATGTCTTGCATGATCTTAATATCATGCTATCGGCGTTCATGTGAACACATTTTCTGACATATAAGAGTATACCAGAGTCTGACATCTCTGTTTTGGTAAATATATATGAAATTGATGAATGAAATGCTAGCGAATTCACTCGTGGTACTACATTTATTGTTTCTGGCAATTGATAGCTTTATTAATTTTTTCTTCCGGGTTTCATACACGTACTCTAAAATCTGTCGGTGACAGAATTCTGACAAAAATTAAAAATGACTATTCATTCACAAATCTTTTAAATGACATTGAATATGGTACATGAGGAGCTGTCATGATGAGTCATCGTGAACATGACATGTATTAGCATTATTGCGAACAATTTCTTTAAAATATTAGATATTTCATAAAACTAAAGAATTGCAATATAGGCTTTAGAAGCCACCAGTTTTTAAGTACCGAATAATGCATTAAATTGCTATTATCATAATCAGGTCAACACATAGGAAATCTGCTAGCTTTGAATTATGTCTACACGACAAGCGTGCGAATAGTGAACGTACCTACATAATGTAACCGTCATACCACAAGTTGGGTTTAAGACATTTTTTGATGACAAGACCTGATATTCTTGCATGGTATCTGTAAGCGCTCTTGATTTTAAAACATGTCTCACCGGTAGTAACCAGTTGCGGCTGCAAGCACCTGATGAAATACAAATACTAGACGGTTAGCTCTGAATCACCCACTGTTCTTCAACACCTTGACAGAGGTTTGTTTTGTTGACAAGATAAGCACCCACCTAATTTTTCTTTAAGTTTCTTTTGTGTTCCCAACAGGAGGGGTCAATGTCCTCTTTTTGAAGCCAGAGACCAAAGCTGAGACCCTGTTTATCATCAGAGAGGCGGTAAAATAGAAGGCTTATCTTCTAGGGCTGCGCTGGTATGTGAGACTTTCATTAATGTTTATAAAATCTTATGAGTCGTGAAACCATGTGACAGGGCCATATATCATTTTGTAACAGGGCGTACTCAGGATCTGACCAACTTGTAGATTCAAGTCCGAGCCATTTATTATAAATATCTTGCATGATGCTGGCTGATATCAATATTTTAAGCGGCTGTAGACTTATTATTGTAAATGCTTGGCATTGCGGGCAGATCAGACTTAGTTTACGCTAAGTTCTTTAGTGAATGAAGATTGGATCGTTCAATTGTGATTATGAGCTTACCAACTGAAAAGCAGCACTTGCGCCACTTTCTTTCTCACACGGAGTTGACCATACTTTCAGGCATGAGCCATATAGTTGACTCCCTTCTAAGGCAATCGCGATGTAATTAATTTATGAGCTGCACAAAAGTGAGGATCCCGACTACCAAAGACCCGACTACCAAAGACCCGACTACCAAAGACCCGACTACCAAAGACCCGACTACCAAAGACCCGACTACCAAAGACCCGACTACCAAAGACACCACGCGTAGGTCTTAGCCTAGTCCGATTTTTATCGATATTAGTTAGAGCTACACTCACACACGTCGCCAGCACATAGTATCGATGTTTGCTGTAGCTACACACGCCAACGCTACTGATTGATGTGTTGGCAAATAGACTGACCAATGAGAATTGGCCTCAGTAATGTAAAGGCTATGATGTCCTTATTGGATCTGTCATTAAGTTACGCAGATATCGTCATGATATAGCTCATGATATAGCGGCGTGTATAATCAACGATATATGATGGAACGAGCATTTGTGTGCAGCTGTTTGCATTTGTATATTTTGCTGAAAGAAAAAAATGGCATACCTTAATAATAAAAATGGCCAAGTACAAAAATACGTGAAGTTCATAACATAAATAAAAATACAGAAATAAGGAATTTAAAGTATTTAATTGTCAAAAGATTATGTGAAATATTTAATAAACAGTTCAAATTTATGCTAGTAGCTGTTGTATATTATGCTACAAGAAAGGGTATATTTGTCTGAATATAAATAGTCAGTTGTGTGAAGCCGTGTTGACATGGTCATTCAGGCTAATCTTTGACAAGATTAGCATGCGTTGGAATTGAATATTATAATCATTGATTTCAGCTAGTCATAGGCCGTTCATTTTTCTACTGCCGTAGACCAGCGTGTTTATTTGTGAACAACTAGTTTGTACAGCCCTTTACAGCTTTATAGCCTTTATAGCTTCAGTAACTTATTTATTTTGATAGTAATCAGTTTTCACACTTTCAGCTTACAATTCGAAAACCTGCAAAATTATTTTTTTCGCAATCGACTAATATGATTGTCATAGTTAAAATTAAAGCGGTCACGACTGCAAACCATGCATCATTTGTAGTAGTGGAAGATTTTTAGAAATTACCGTTTTCATACGTCTAAAGGTCTTCGTATGACCTGTTCTGCCAACGATAAATACTGTAAGAGAATCCTTCTTCAAAGGATTAAATATTTATAAGGTTTCGTGCACCAGAGGACAAAAATTTTCAATATGTAAACATGATGCTATTAGCAGATTTTGATGGCTCGCCGTATCAAGTCATTTTATTATTTTCTGATTTTCAGCAAAAGCAAACACATAATTTGGCCCCCCTTATTCTGAGATGAAACATTTTCTCTTGTTAATGAAGAGAGATTGTCTAAAACAGACTGGCTTGTTGTGTAAGATAGCTGCCATCTATCGGTGCTATTCGTAAGTTGTGTACCTCTGCAAACTTGTTATTTGAAGAAGTCTCGCAGTGTGAACGTGTAGAGACACTTGTCTGAGATTATACTAGTGTTCTTCGCGAAGGCTTCAGTGTTATATTTATTCATTCATCCGCCGCTGTATAAAGACTTCAACCCTTGTGGAGTCTACCCTACTTCTCATTAGCGTATAAGGAAGAAATGCAATCTATCTGTAATACTTTCTCAGTTTTTTACTGTTATTATTTGTTCTACCTCTGTCAAAGGGGTTAGTACTCATCTTCAATCTTTCCTCGTCATGGCATTTACATTGACCTATTTTCACTGAAGTCTACTTCTCTCATCTCTCACTGTTTCTATTTTGTTGATGATGTAAACTTGTGGATTGACTGCATCATGGAAACATAGTGTCTATGTACTTTTAGCAATATGCATAATGTGAAGGAAAGGTGTTTATCTAAAATGTTTAGAGTGAAACAAAACTCTGTATAGCCACAGGAAACAACTTGAGCTTAGCATGGAATCAGAATTTAATGATTTCACCAAAGCTTGTATTTTATATAAGTAGTATTTCTTGGCCATCTGTTTAATTGCTAATTGTTTATCCTTGTGTTTGCCCAGCATTCATACAGCTCGGTTTTATCACCCTCTCACGGCTCTACAACCTGTTTACATTGTAATCAATGGTCTAGTATGCAGATGAGGGCCAGCTCTCAGCCATGATTGAATTCCCACAGCTACACTCCGTCCTGCGCTAACCTATCAGGCACTTGTATCTGCCATGCATTAGTCGCTTGTCTAGACGTCTTATGTAATGCTGTCTGGGCTTGGTCTTACGAAGTTGTCTCCTCTTGTCTGTTGTTCCATATTGGCTACAGGTTTTTGTAGCTAGTAGACTGTTGTTTATTAACAATGCCATCTAGTGTCAAAATGTTTCTAGCTTCAAATATTGTCTATGATTTGTTTAATTTTGTGTACATATTAAGCCATTTGGTGATCTTGTGATATTATTTCCCAATTTTGACAGATTTGAAATGAAATATTGTTGTTGTTAAAATAAATATGATTTGTTGGTTGCGAGTAGCATCCGACAAAAATTGGTTTATTTTTTTCATGGATCACCTTCACATAAATATAATTTTTGGGCTATATGATTTTTTATCAGTTTTCAATAAATATAGTAAACAGTTTTTATTTAGTAAGAATCTTTGATTCTTATGTTGATTGACTTCGAGTGACTTATTCTCACGGATTCAAATAACAATTTGAATGTTATAGCTTTGCATTTTGTGAATGTCTGGAAAATTTGCTCATCCATTTCTTATCTAAAAATCATGTGACACAAAAGGTTCCTTCTTACTAAAAGCTCTGTAGCTGACAATTTTTTTTCTATACCATTTTTTCATAATGGATACAATCGAAATGTACTGTGTTGAAACAGTTACTAGATTGTCTATTATGACATTTTTTGATGTTCCACAACTGTAAGTGCTTCTATGTTAGTCATTTTTATAAATGGTAAAACACATTTTTTCAGGCTGATTATTGAAATGCTATCAGACTACAAGAATGGCATATTAGGATTTTAGAGGATTTATAAATATTTTAAAAATCTACAGAATAAACTTCATAATTTTGTAGTGGTTGCTTGCTGCTCAATGAAGCAAAACAACCCATCTCCAAGTCGTAACAGCACAATTCTGATGGAATCCTCCGGCAACAGTAGTACGACACTGGTAGCGGTTTCCTTTATTCAGCCTGTAAAATAGTGTTGCTGCCGGTGTCTAAACACAAGTCTAAAGTGTTTTATCTTACTGAATTTCTTCAGGCTTTCTGAATTTTTTATTATTGCTTCCATTCTTTTCAGATCACGACAGATCCATGCAGTTTAAATTGAAATGCAAGCATTTCAGCCAGGTTCTACTAGAGACATCACAAGGAATCCTTGGCTAGCATATGTTGCTTTTCAGTGCAAGTTTTTTGCTCTAGGACGAGAGTAAATGATAATAAATAATAAGTAATAATACAATTACTGGCAGTCATCCACAAGGCACTCTTCTTCCTACGGGATAGCATCTGAATCAGCATCTGAATCAGCAGGACTAGCGGACAGACAACAATTGTGATAAAATAGAATGAAAAGGAGTAATCTAAGGAACATCTAATCCAATGAAACAGGACAAAATCTGTTGCCAACTTAGTAAGTTAGCATAGTTCTAATTATTGTATCAAGTCTGGCTGCAACATGTAATGACTTGCCTGAAGAACCCTTGCAGGAATAGGCTATGCATTCATAAAAAAATGTATGTTGTTTTTTAAACAAGAACGTAGTTGGTGAACTTTTTCTAGTCATGCAATGCCTGTGGTTCCAGTCACGAAACAGAACTGCCAACTTGAGTGAGCTAAAACGACGAAGTTACAAGAAGTGATTGCCAAACCTCTGAGGCACCGAATTGCCAAGCCCTCTACCCGAGATGCCCGATTTGCCAAACCCCAGTTTTGGCAAATAGTCTAATCAGGTTAGTGCCAAATCCTTTCTTCTTTGTCTAGCTCTAAGAAACCTCAACCTCAGCTCATTCAATTATCTGAGGCTCAAAATGGCAACTATCTCATGATCAGACAGCAACTACCTTATCTCTTTCTAGGAATAGCTGAGCCGTCTTTAATGAGTTTGTGGATTGTATCGCAGGGCCGCCATTATAAATAATTGTAAAGTACATGCCCAGCTTTGAAAGAATGCCCTTTTATTGTTCGATGCCATTTTAATCCTTCTCCAGCTCTAACGGAGCGCTTGGCATGAGCACTCTACCTAATCTTATTACTTACAGCTTTTTACAATTGTATCTATGAAAGTGATTTGAATTTTATGAAAAATTGTATATATTGAGTATGTATGGAACCATCAAGATAATAGCAAAACTTGGATATTAAACTTGTCATTGAAATAGTAAGAAATACTTGAAGAGGTATGCGGATGAACCCGTAAATCCGAACTTGTGATAAACGCTTCACAAGTCCTGACACACGGGACTATCTGTTGACCTAGTAAATCTGCAGAACCAATTGCTGATGGGCTGACCGACAGCGTTGAACAGCTTTCTCCTATATTGATTGGTTGCTCCTAATGCACATACTAAGCAGTCTGGTGGCGTGTCAAGGAGCCTTATTGCTGATAGACAGTAGGGGCCTACCGTATGTAGCTGTTACTGGTACATCTATATTATTTCTTACTTAATTGGCTTATCCAACTACTCTTCAGTAATTTATTGAGCAGTATTTTTGTCATGTAAGTTAGCTATAAATAACAGGAACAGTTTTTCTTGCTTTTATATTCGTTTGTCATTTCTATGTATGTTATTGCAACGGCTTTCGTCAAAATAATATTTAAAACCGCTTATTCTAGATATGTCTCCTAGTTGTATTTCTTGTATATTTCATTCATTGGACGATTTTGAATTCTGCAAAAAAATTGCCAACTTCAAGTATTTCACTTGCAATGGATTCTCTAAGTATGTTTCTATGAATATTATCTGAATTAATTCGGATCAAAACTACAAAAATATGACCTGGTAATAAATTTAATTGCAAATCCATATTTTTTTATATTTGATATTATTGTTTTTCCAAGTCAAGGAGTAGCTGATATCTTAGTATTTGCTGAAATATGGTTTCGCCGCTAGCCGGTCTAGTTTTCAATCTATATAATTCCTATGGAGTGCTGTGCTCATATTTCAGTGGTACGGGATAATAGTGCAGACAATATTACTGTATATTTGTTATAATGTAATACGTAATACCAGTATAGATTAAGCAATTCATAGGTCCGTGTCAGATGTCCATATTCATATTACTTAGTTAATAGACTAGCCACAGTGAAGTGGCAGGCGAATGATCTCTTTTCATGTGTCCATTATATAATTGTCTGGCTCCCCAGGATGTCTATGAATTTATAAAAGAAGCGACGAGCCTCCATCCTCGAGTAGACATTCAGGGTTGATGATAGTTTTCTCCCCTCGTCTATTTCTGCTGAAAGCTATTTGAGTTACCCAGAAATCACTATGAAGTTTTCTGTCAGGCCTTCTCAAGCATTTTGTTTAGCCTATTCTTAGGTGGTAACTCTAAGATGTGATGAACCGTTATATTGCTTGTTGAAACTCCATTATGGCATACTAAATTATCTTTGACACAATGCATTCGATTGGTTGGGAGGTAGCACTTTAGGCATATAGCTCCGCCTCTTTTTTCATAGAGGAAATCGCCATCTTATTCTCTGTTTGAATGACTAAAAGGTTACAGAGTGGGTTTTGTTCATTGATGCGATAGCTAGACTTTGCATGGATTTACATCTCATCACGGGCGTGTGTTTGTACTCTTGTTGGCGCACAGCATCTGAATTCTAGAGTGGTGCTGTGAGCATGGCTATATTAGGTGTATTAGAGGTGAGGTATGGTATACCACCTCTGAAGGTTCTGTGAGGCTTCTCTTAGGTTCATTGTACATATATTGTAGTCAGAGGTTTTCAGTTTCTAGTCCTGTGTTTGCGTGTTCTTTCGCTTTTTAATCATATTTTATACTAAGTGGACTTGTTGCAGTTTATTGGTATCTTGTTCGGCATAAAGCTTGGTCTTTATACATTAGGCTTGCATGTTTGCCTAAACCACATCATTTCTTTTGGTTGACAAGGAGAGTGGAAAGAATTTGGTATCTTTTCATTTCATAAGATTATTGCACTCCTCTGCTGCTACCGGCGAGATTGTATGAGAATTGAGAAATGAGGTCACTCTACATTCTAGTATTGCAACAGCAAATTATTTCTTTCTGATTGGTGCAGCGCTCATCTCCATTGCTACAGAGAATGTTGGGAAATGTAATAGATATACGGGTCTATGCTCGCTCCATCGCTCACGACAGGTCATTGTTTGTCTCTCACAACTAAAAGTACACGCACATTCTTTTCGGTCAAGGATGGTTGGGTTTACTCGCTGGCAGTCTACCAGACTCCCATCATGCAGTAGGCTATTCATATGTGAAATCCGAATGTGAATTTGTATTCGTATGTGATTGCTATGTGAATTAGAAGCTGTTGTTCATCGACTGATTGGAAGTGAATTCAATATGTGGCATGATGTGGGAATGAAGATTCTAGAAAATCTACTGTTATATTTATCACTCCTATATATAATATGGTATATTCTTGTAGTATTCTTTATGGAGGCCTACACGCAGTATTACATATGCTACGTTCTTGATATCTAGTGTATATTACTTGATATCTAGTGTTTTGCTGTAATGTAGCGTATGTAGTAGAAATAAGGCTAGAAACTATCCCATCAGGTAACATATGCCACCTTGAGGTAGTTGGTTGTATAGCCTGAAATACCATGCAGCTATGCAGACAGCTAGCTTGACGTGTCGTATATCACTGCCCGACAATCACCTGAGAACCTTCTGACGATTACCTCGGGATATACTCCTAGTCTCCATTCCTCTGGTCTCTATCCCTGAGACCTAAACTTGTGACTGTAGAATGCTTACAGGTATACGTATCAGGGCTAGAGCTCATTGTCTGTACGCGATCATGAAAACTAGGTTAGAAGTTGCTCTGTCTGCTCGATGTCACCTGGAATTCGATGACTAAATTAAAAATTTTAAATTATTGTAAAATACTCAATTGCTGGTTCCATACATACTGATGCGCAAGCTTCTATGCTTCTCTATTAATTGATTATAGTCTTTCATAAATCGTTGTGTTGTTTGCTGCTGAAATATAACGGCTTTATGGAAATTCGTCAAGTAACATTTTTGGTTTATTACGAGAAAAGTCCTTGATTTAGTCAAACATCTGGTTTCTGACTGAATTCCAAAATATTGTTAGCTTCTTCCTTTTGATTTTTGACAGCGATTGATGTCAGCCCAAATTCGCTGCAAGCTGTACACACAAAGCATTGTGAACACGTAAAACATTGTAAAACACGTTAGCGTTGTACATAAACATCTCACTATCTTTTTCATGAGCAGTTACACCAAGGTATGAGGAGTAGTAGAGGAAAGCTGAACAGTTTATGAGGGGAATTTATTCAAGACCATTATATCAACAGTATATAATACATAATATAATATATAACAAGGGTATCTGGTCTATGCTGTTCACGAACGCCGGTATAAAATCTCAGCTTAGCGTTGTCAGCCTTATTTAAATAATGAAGTGCCATTTTATTTGTTCACAAAAGGAAATACGCAAACCTTTTGCCTCAGTATAAATAGCTACACCGCCCGCAGTAAATAACACCTTTCAGCATTCAGGAGAATATTAGTAAATGTATTTTTAATGATTAATTTTTTTTCGTCAAAAATTAAAACTTGTATTGTTTTTATCAAGCAGCAGTGCATACAATGAATTATATATGTAATTCATTCTATGCACTACTATATATATATATATGTGTGTGTGTATAGAATGTTCTAGAATGAATTTGTTGGAAACTTTCCTTTATCTAAATCAGCAGAGTTAAACTTTCACTGTGTGGTCTTAGCAATGGCTATTGTTATATTGTTACTGTCGTGTTAATATACTGTCTATAATTGCAGCGGGCAGCTGCAAGAATTCAACCACTTTTCATTTATTTAACATCGCATATATTTAGGCATCGCTTTGTCATGCTTGATGGGGGTGACTTAGGAGACACAGCTGACATTCAAGTTGAATGTGCCAATTTTGGGTTTCAGTACAAACAGACATTTCAATCCCATGAAGTCATCAGCTTAGGGAAGTCTATGTGGCAGCAGCAGCTGTGCTGTGGTTGTGAACAGAGAAAACCATCAATGATGAAAATTCTTGGAACCCAAGCATCAACTGAGACCGTCAAGCAATGTGATTATTTTTAAATGAAAACATGCCTACTTTCACCAAACTAACATTGTCTACTTGAGTGTCCCAAGCACTTAATACGCCTAGCCTAACAATGTGTAAGATACATTTTAGAAGAGAGGAAAGCCCTGCATGATGTGACCTACCATAGCTTTCCACTATTCTATGCTTGCAGACAAACGCAATACAATCAACATAGACAAGGCATAGCTAATGATCAACTAGATGCTGCGTGACTGCTGGTTAGTAATTACTTGTACTAGTAAAGCACTTTTGGTCTTAATCGGTGCCAAGCGCCACCTGCTCCAGACAAATATCTTACAGAATTCTTTGTTACGAAAGGCTTGTCCATAAACTGTATCATCTGCTCTCTTTGTGAGCAGAAAAGTGCAAAGAATAAAAATAAACCAGTAAAGTCTAGTCGTTACACGTGGAGAAGATTAAAATTGCCAGGTGGATGCGGAGGCGGTGGAGAGGTTGACATCAATTTCTGACAAGGTCGATTTTCAAGGTGAAAACAGTTTTTCATTGCCGGAATTATGTTAGCTGTTATCACATTGCTCTGTTACGCTCGTTAAGTATAAACTGGGTCCGCTACGCGCCGACACGACAAACTGCCAGATTTTTTCTAGAAGAATCCATATCGAACTAGGCCACTCTAAAGTAGGTCATATCACCAGAATGACAAATATTAACTAGGGGAGTGATGCTTTGTTGTGAAAGCTCTCTTATGGATAGACACTACCATTGATGTGATTTGTGTCACCATTTGAGCCATCACTTGCTTTAATGATCATGTACATTTGGTTTCAAATGTTTGACCTGTCGCTTTTTATCAAATATGAAGTTGCTTCCTATCGCTTTTCATAGCTAATACAATTCACCATGCTATTATTTATGGTTTTTAAAATATGATCAAAATACTTCAGGGTGTAAAGATGCTTTTTAACCAAAAATCATGTCCTTAATTATATACTCTTTATTCAAAAATCACAGCAAATCGATTTCCTAAGTTAATATTAACATAAGAATACGCGCCCTCTAATTTAGATAAACCCAGGTATATCTTTATTCAGCGCAAAAATTATGCTTTTGTTTTGGCTCGGGGACAGCGTGGCCTTTGGCCTTGCTTCACGGACGCTCCCCATTATAAAAAGTCAACATATTTCGCACAAAGCTCCTAGCCTCTTATTATGTTAGGAAAGAGACAAGCTGATTGATGTGTGGTCTGGCATTCAGCCGCTATCCAGGCGGCATGCGAGTAATTCAAACGCACATCTTCTGCCCAACAACAGCTTAGACAGAATTGGTTACTATAAAAGATTCCTATGCCAACAAACATTTTCATTGCGTATTTTTTAGTTTCTTGACTGTTGTACTATACTATACCAGCCAGCTTAGAGAAACTGCTCCAGCCTGCTCTCCCGGCTTCGCGGAATCTTGGCAATAAGCAAGCTGTCTGAGATAACAGCTGATATTGCTTTTAGTGAGTCATGGTTGTTTTTTTCCCGAAGTTTTTCAAAGGTGTTTCATTCTTCAAGCACTGTCATCTAGCAATGACGTTACTATTCTCTTATAGAGCACAAAGTATGTTAAAGAACGTAAAAACACTAGAACATAATGTACAGCTCTCGTATGCTCCCTCTCAGTCTTTCTTCAGCCACTTTCTATGGACGAAATTTGATTGACAGAGACTAGATGGGTTAGAAGACCTGTGCAAGTATAGTCGATCACTTACGTCACGTCAGCAACAGTTAGTGAAAAACTTAATCGATAAGATTTTCATAGTAGTTTAACAAATCGAAACCTGTCAAAAAGCTTGCGAATGAGAGGTCGGCCTAAAGATAGTAACACGATTGTGTCAGAAGTCGCCATGGTGCAAAAAACAAACACGGCTAACTACTTACAATAATATTAAACTTTGGTAAATGATCGAAATGAAAACAATTTAGTTATGCAGGTTAATCGTAGTGAACAATATGGTAATAGTTGATGCTTTAGACCTACACTAAATATAGTATGACCTTGTTTATCATAGCTTTATAATATTACACTGTATTTCTGTATACTCTATACTAAATATAGTATGACCTTGTTTATCATAGCTTTACAATATTATACTGTATTTCTGTATACTCTATACTAAATATAGTATGACCTTGTTTATCATAGCTTTATAATATTACACTGTATTTCTGTATACTCTATACTAAATATAGTATGACCTTGTTTATCATAGCTTTACAACATTACACTATATTTCTGTATACTCTATACTAAATATAGTTTGACCTTGTTTATCATAGCTTTATAATATAACACTATATTTCTGTATACTCTATACTAAATATAGTATGACCTTGTTTATCATAGCTTTACAACATTACACTGTATTTCTGTATACTCTATACTAAATATAGTTTGACCTTGTTTATCATAGCTTTACAACATTAAACTGTATTTCTGTATACTCTATACTAAATATAGTATGACCTTGTTTATCATAGCTTTACAACATTACACTGTATTTCTGTATACTCTATACTAAATATAGTTTGACCTTGTTTATTATAGCTTTATAATATTACACTATATTTCTGTATACTCTATACTAAATATAGTATGACCTTGTTTATCATAGCTTTATAATATTACACTGTATTTCTGTATACTCTATACTAAATATAGTATGACCTTGTTTATCATAGCTTTATAATAACGAATGTCACCTTTAATAGAATGCCACTATAGAAGAAGGGTTGAAAGATACATCACCCCTCTTTAATTGAACGCTACCTTTATTTGCCTGCCACCTTGACATTCTTGAATGTCATCAGTTGAACCCTTGCCTTACAATTTTAATTTGTTGCAGTGTTGGCATTGTAGCGCAAAAATACTGTGTAGAGTTGTATAGAAACCCATATTATTTATCTAATGCTGATGATTAATTTAAAAAGTTAGCTAATCAATATATCATCAAAAATAAAGAAATTAGAAATCATCAAAATCTTATATTTGTACTGTACATATTAAAAAAACACACAGTAACTTTAGTGTATTCAGTGTATTTAGCGGTTATGATCTGCAATAAAATGTACATGTAGCACTACAATGTACAAAAATTACACTTTTGTACAAATTACACTTTTGTACATTGTATTGTTATGAGTATGTGCAGTATGTACCGCATAGAGTTCTTACCTTCGAGACAGACGTATAACATGAACGTCGAATTTAACCGTACTAATAAAGACTCAGTTACATCAATAACAATTAATTTTTTTGCTGCTGTAGTAGTTGTCATGGATTTATTTCCGGTGTACCTGAAAAGATCGATCATTACAATAATCAGAATTACACTCTGATTCGAAGTCACCAAGGTCTAAATCCTATCCATACTTTTCAGATTTGTCCATGTGTTTACAATCTGACCTGAAGACTGTAAAGCGTTTTGATGAGCGGTGAGACAACTCTGCAGAATCACTGTACAATGTTCTAGCAACCATTGCTATGGCATATTCTACAATGTAACTTTAAAACGCCACAGACATGTTTAAAAATTAAAACTTTAGGTCCATTTCTTAATTTCAAAGCTTAACAGTTTTTTCTTTAAAACTTTGAAAGCGACATCATCGAAATAATTATTAATAGCACCATGCTAATATTTTATATGCTAAGTAGTTCCTCGTTTAACTTGGACCGATATTTCGACATATATGAAAACTGGTTTACCAAGATTGCTGAGGCCGACCGCATTAATGTCGATTTGTCCGAACAAAAGTGCAAGGTTTTGGCAGTATTAACATCGCTTTGCCAGCGGAAGGCTTAAATTTATCGTCCTAAAAATCTGACAAGCAAGTCAAAAACTACATCGCCACCCTCTATTTGACGTGCTACCTCTAATTAAACGCTTCTATAGGGGAAGGGTTGAAAACTAGAGTGCCATGGCGTTCAAATACAGGTTTTGCGGTAAATATAGTATGACCTTGCTTGTCACAGTTTTTGCATTTTAAATTTTTGCATATTTTCATAGTCGAATTTTTTCACATACCAGAATTTTAGTTTTTGTATAGCCTACTTTAATAATCCAAGTAAAATGCCCCTTTTTTGTCCCAAACTTTAACATCAAATGTTGGGGTAGCATTGCGCTTGAGTATACGGAAAATTCCTATTTGCAAAGTCAACTTCTATTTAAGGTTTGGCATTTTATCAATCGATATAATTCAGATTGGGAAGTTGCAAGAGTAAAAAAATCTGCCTCTGAAAAGTATTTCCTGGCCTATAAGACGAAATTCCTCGACGAATCATATTAGACGGCGAAGGCGCAGCATCAATTAAGTCACTTCCTGTCATTGTTCACGTATAAGGCACGTCGGATTATTAGTGCAATGTATGAACAACACATCGATGTGTTGGATAAGCCAAAGTTTATTCCACTTGTTAGTAATAACTCTCAACCATGCTCAGTTGTAGGGTAACAAAACATACAAAACAGTTGTTCAGTCGGAACAAGTACAACCGAAGATATTCTTCATCTTTTCTGCGATATGCCTGGATTCTTCATTCAACACGAAAAAGTAAAACCATCACGTAAGTCACTCCCTTTTTTAGATCCTCGTTCACACATCCAAACGATTTTGACACCAATTAGACCCTGATACCTCTAGAGGTGGAACGAGACAGAGTTCGAGACGAGACTCGAGACACTCTTGTAAAAATTCGAGACTCGAGACACGAGACAGCAAAATAATGAGCATTTGGTGATGATTTCACTACACAAGGACTAGCGCACTTGATATATGAAACTGATAAACCACTTTTTAAATTGAATTTTCACCTGGTGTAAGCGATTTAAATACAACATTTTAATAGCGATATGAATGTATTTTTCGTAAACAAAAGGGACGCAAACAGCTCTAAAATAGCGAAGTTATATATTTCTAAGAATTTTGAGCTTGATTGATAATAATTATTATAAACATATTGCTTTGTACATTTATATTTTTACCATCTATTGAATAGGTCATACAATTTAATGTAATGAAATCATTGAAATGTGTAATGAAACCGATAGCTGTCGATCTACAAAGAAGTACCGCAACTAAAAGAACGCACGATAGCACTTTCATTCTTATTGTTTCAATTATGTTAAGTTTAGTTTGTGTATTAACTGTAGTATGTGAATTATATTTAAATTGTACTTATTAAATTATATGAATTACCGTATATATTCTTATATTGAACTAACGATAGTGCCATTGTTACCTAAACACGGACTATGGTTGACATGGCCTTTAGTTGGTTTTTTCGTACCCGAGCAAGTTTTACCCGTAATTGGTAGTATATAAAAGAGGCCCGAATTTTATGAAGGGCAGTTGGTGTTTAGACACGATACGATAAAATACAGACATTTTACCCGCAATAGTCTTAATTGTTAAATCAGGTTATTCGGAGGGTATTTGGATACGACCCGGTATCTGTTTTAAGAACACAGAACCGGACTACAATATATTAACAAGGCCATTGTCCGGACTACATGATTAGACTCGGTGGCCAACATAATCAATAACAACAGGTAGTAATGGACCGGGTATAAGTTTAAAGGCAGTTGCCTGCAATCCATTGCAATATATGGAGTTGTTGTTACTGCGAGAAGCCATGTTTTAACAGCCGTGCGCAGGCGCTTTAGTTCTATTTCCTGTCTCGAGTTTGGCAATAGTTAGGTCGAGACCGAGACAGGTCGATACTCGAGATGTCTCGTGTCTCGTTCCACCTCTAGACACCTCTCATCATCATCAGATTCAGCTCGCCGCTTTCATCGTCCCATTTAGTAAGAATTTAAAGACACTAGAGACTGAGATCTTAGCCCAGGCATTCACTAAATATCGGCAGTTAGTGGCATAACTCGCTCAGTGTACCACAAAATATCTGAGAACCTTTGGGCGCATTATACAAATAGGTATGTCACAGAAAGGGTATGTCAAAACAACGGTCTTCGATTTAAAATTGGGGGATATTGTATTTGAGTAAGCGTTATGCTTGGGCAATTACAATAATTTCAGGTATGAAATATTATTATATCAAAATATTAATATTCTTATAATATATGAATGATAATATTTGCTACAGTGAAACACAATGATGCATATCAAAGACTTGTTGTGTTGACAACTAAATTACCCAAAAGAAGCACATCAGTATAACAATGGAAGGTTGTGACATCTCTACTTCTCCTTAATCAGACATCATCTGCATATTCATGATCTAATGTGACTCAGCACCAACATATGATGACAATTATAGTGTTTCTACAATTTTTTGCATCGTAATAGTTTTTTTACAAACAAAAGCTACGCGCTAACAATGGAAATCAGCCAATGACCATTAGAAATCAGGATGACAAAATTTAGTGAGCAAATGAAGAACTTTCAGGTCTCAGTGGGTTCAGTCGACTAAAGTATTATCTTAAAACATGACATAATCCTTGACATGTTTGTTAAATACACCCTATGTATAACATTGTTCATATATAAATAGTTGTTTTTATGAAGTTGTCTTATCTCTATCCAAAAGTAAACAACCACCCTGGAGGTGAATAAAAGGGAATGCTGATCTTTAAATGTCAACTATTTGAGCAAATCACCGATTGATGTGATGCTGTCATACAGCTATATGCCTAACGTTGTCTCTGCAAGCAATACAGATTGTCAGAATGTGTAGCCACTGCCAAAGGTTTAGGACTTGATGAATCCCTATAAACACGCCTCAATGACATCATCTTGTATTTCTCTTTGTCATTTACCAACTTCTAAGATGCAGCTGGCTCTCTTACTCATGATTGGATATCGTTTGGATGCTTTGCGAATTTAAATGTTATTTTTTGCAAGCAAGTCAGGATTGTGAAGAATTTCCTATTGTAGATTATTAGCCAATCTATGATTCAACAAAAATAATAGGGTAGGCTCATTAATAACCAGACTAGAAGGAACCATTTCAACATAGTATTCGATGTGGTTACGCTTGTTGCATGCGTCTGTTGCAATGGAGTATTTTAGACTACCATTTTTCATGAGGTATTTTTCATTTTTTATCGCCAAAGAATTTAAAGTTTTTCACTAAACAATAAGATGTCTGTTGTGACTGAAACACCACTCTTTCATGAAGAAAAGTTCTCATAGAAGTTTTAGAAAGATGGAAATAGAAATAGTTAAAGTAAAATGGTTAGTGATCCTTAAACAGAAAAGTTTAATTAATGCTTAAATTCCCTGTCATGTAAAATAAAAAATTTTTGAAAGCAATAAATGTAAGCGACTAAAAGAATTTGTAAAATAGTTCGCAATTGAAGTGAGAACAAATTTAGGTGAGTGTTCCGAGGCGAGTGTCACTAGGTGAGTGTTACTAGGTGAGTGTTACTAGGCGAGTGTCACTAGGTGAGTGTTACTAGGTGAATGTTACTAGGCGAGTGTCACTAGGTGAGTGTTACTAGGCGAGTGTTATTAGGTGGGTGCCACTAGGTGAGTGTTTGTAGGTGAGCGTTACTATGTGAGTGTTAATAGGTGAGTCTTAGCAGGTGAGTGTCAATAGGTGAGTGTTAATAGGTGAGTGTTCCTAGGCAAGTGTTTCGAGGCGAGTGTTATTAGGTGAGTGTTACTAGGTGAGTGTCACTAAGTGAGTGTCACTAAGTGAGTGTCACTAGGTGAGTGTTACTAGGCTAGTGTTACTAGGCGAGTGTTACTAGGCGAGTGTTCCTAGGTGAGTGTCACTAGGCGAGTGTTCCTAGGTGAGTGTTAATAGGTGAGTCTTAACAGGTGAGTGTTAATAGGCAAGTGTTAATAGGTGATTATTCCTAGGCAAGTGTTTCGAGGCTAGTGTTATTAGGTGAGTGTTACTACGTGAGTGTTAATAGGTGAGTCTTAACAGGTGAGTGTTAATAGGTGAGTGTTAATACGTGAGTGTTAATACGTGAGTGTTAATAGGTGAGTGTTCCTAGGCAAGTGTTTCGAGGCGAGTGTTATTAGGTGAGTGTTACTAGGTGAGTGTTACTAGGTGAGTGTTACTAGGTGAGTGTTACTAGGTGAGTGTTAATAGGTTAGTGTTTCTAGGCAAGTGTTTCTAGGTGAGTGTTATTAGGTGAGTGTCACTAGGCGAGTGTTCCTAGGTGAGTGTTAATAGGCGAGTGTTCCTAGGTGAGTGTTAATAGGCGAGTGTTACTAGGTGAGTGCTATAACCTCTCTAGTATTGAGGAATGCAAAAGTAAACTTATAAAGACACATGTCAAGTTCAATAGCCCAAATTGCAAAACTTTAAAAAAATATTTTTTCCATTTTTATTGTTATCCCATAAAAATATTGTGTTATTTCACTTTAAATAATTGAATTTCATATTTCTGGTTCAGTGATGCTATGACTACTTTTGCTAACTTTTTGAAATTGGATTGCGGCAATTTAATGTACGGTAACAACTTTATTGCAGCATTTGCATTTCAACAATTGTCCTGCAAGATTTGTATTGCAGCATTTGTTTTGTAATAGTTTTATTGCAGAAATTATATCAATGTAATTTTTACCAATGTTTTTTACTATCGTGTTAGTCCACAGTAATAATTGTACTGATTACATGTATCAAGTAATTTGGATCGTATCTTTATCAAAAATAGTGGCACAATTTTGGCTGTTTTAATGACTACATATTATCCACAAAAGCTGAATGCCCTGCGTTGCTCATGCAACAAACAGGTTTTTGCACAAGAAGTTTATTTTTATTTAACATATACAACATTTACCATTCTAACTTTTAAACTTCATATCATAAGAGAAGTGTTTCGTGCAGTTCAAGAAGTTATGTGAAAACATAATTTGTTATTGAGCAAAGCATATTAAAACTAAGTTCTGAATGGCTATTTAGCTTCTGAGCGAACGGTATGAAGTCTGACCAAACGGAGAGAGAATGTATTCGAGAGAGCAATTTGTATTCGAGATAACGCAACTTACAATTGTCCATGTGAATGCGCATGGATGTAATGCGGAAAAACAATGCTGAACCAATAGACTTTAAACAACAATAATTAAGATGTATATACTTGAAAAGGACAGACTTCGATGTTCTGAGATCAAATCCATTTTAAGCAGACTTGTCATTCCTAGATATTAACAGCCATAGATGACTGATGAACAACAGATGACAAACACAGAGGTTTATATAGGTAGACTATAGTACGTCTGCTGCTCTGTTCGTGTGCCATTAGAGATCGTCATGTGGATGGGTTCAGCACCCGTAATGTAGATATGTTACACCTAGTAGTAATAAATGAATAACAAAGGAAGCCAACAGAAAATTAGACAAACGTTTGTTGCTGGCCTAATATAATGGTAGTAGTAGTCCTTGACTGGATATTTGAGTTTATTTAACTCATGCTCATTGTCAATAAGTTTTTAGCCAGTATATTTGCTGATCCCGCTAACAGCTTAGAGTACCATGCAATGCTTGATTATTCCTGAGGTTCCAATATAAAAGTCAGGGCCTTCAATAGCCTTATCAAATGATGATGCTCTAGAATCTAGATGATCTTCCAGCATCTAATAGGTTATTTACACGACCGGAATCGTTCCAATGCCAGTGCTTATACACTTCATTACTGCCAATTTGGCCTTTGTATATGAGTTTACCAGAAAAGATATGATGGTTAATTGCGTTATGTATAACATGTGATAGTTGAATCTACCTTAAAACCTCTATTTGAGCGTCATGGCGCTCTATTTTTTAACCCTTTTCTTATAGTGGCGTTTTATTAAAGGTGACGTTCAAATTGAGGGTGGTGTTGTATTTTTCCTAACTAACTTGAATCCTTTTACAGGTGAAGCGAAAGTCACCTATATTTTGCCATCTCCTTTGAGCGGAGTGACATTAACCTTTTGGGATGCAATGAATCTGTTATAACATGCTTCTAACTTGTAAATCTTTCCTCTTGTAAACCAACCTCTCTAAACAAATATAAATTGAGAAGCTGAGAAATATATCTACCGGAGGATATCTATTGCTTGCAATTAACTTGCAATGATATTATAGCCTGTGTACTGCTTTGCAATTTGTTGGAGCTTACAATTTTTATTTTATTCTAAATTCGAAGACATTTTTATTTGATATCTATATTTAACAATGTTGCATAAAAGCTCATTGCCCTCATTAATATGTTTGTTAATGTTTGCAGCCAAAACTGGCTTTTCATGTGCAATAGAAGAGGAGTTATGAGCGCTATCCATTGTAAGCCAAGTTTAGATAATCGTAATGGTGCTAATAAATAATATGCCATAAATTTGCAAATTTGTATGTTGTATAATAATGATCTAAACGGGCTAAGCAGAAGGTTTAGTGTAAAATAGCAGTGCAGATTCCACCGTAACTGCTAAACTATTTTGAAAATATTTTGCAAAATGGATCTCTTGTTAAATGCCATTTTGGCAAACATTTAGGGAAGTCATTAACAAAAAGATTTTCCAACCAGAGTAATAATTATGTCTAAGAACTAATAAAAATAATGTATATCTCTATGGCTTGGAATAAAGTGATCTTCTAAAGTGATAATAACAGTCATGATAGCCGTTGGGCAAAAAACTGTTTGTACTAAATAATGTTAAGTTTGAGTTATCTAACGCAAATTATGACTGTGTAGGAAGCATGAAAGCAAAACTGTCTGGGTGAACAATTGTTCGAGCTATCTATGGGCTAGGTATCTGTGTATAGTTAACATGGTAATTTGGTAACATAACAAATGAATCAAACCTGTCATCAGTGATCAGCTCAATAGGACCAGACCATTGAAAAGTTAAATTCAACCTGAGTGCCATAAGGGATTTCCAAAAAATTGACAAGTCTTAGGAATTTGCTAGATCAGGTTTTGTAGATCAACACCTGCAGGAAGTCTGTACTTTGAGTTTATAACTGATCATGTAAACTTTGTTTTTACCAAGTTATGTACTAATTGGTCATGATTACTTAAGCCTGGTTTCCCATATACTCCGCAAAGCATCGGCGACAACACCGCAGGCTAATGCGATGAAATGTGAACATACACACCGGGTACCACCGGCAGTTGCCGGCGATCAGCGCAAGAGTTTAACTCTGTTCAAATTTCGCAAAAAGCCGCAAGCAAAACCTTTCCGAAATGCACTGTACAGGTGAAGGTAACCATTATCGAAACGGAATGCCGCGCGAACATTTTCATGCGGTTATTAGCGATGAAGATTATGTGAACAGAAGCCGTCGAGCCTAGCGCCGCAAGTGTTTTGCTGCGCAAGATTACTACTGGGATCTCGCAATTGATATGGGAACTAGGCTTTAGCTCAATATTTCGTATGACAAATCACTGTTGAAAATGGTGATGAAGAATGAAGCAATTGTTATAACAGTTAACAATATAATATATTTAGTGACTAACTACTACCTTAGTATACAAGGAATAAATATTGAACATGTAATGCAAATAGGAATAAAAAACATGGTACATACATATATTGTTAAATAGATCTCCTGACCGTGTACACTCTATGTATCAACTGTTAACCTCAGGTCCATATAAAGAGTAACTCATTATCTTGCTATGACTCAACCATGTTTTTACGTGAAAAGGAGATGACAGACAACTTCAACTAGACTGCCGTCACTTGAACCACCAACTCTAGGTATGCACTCGATATTATAACTTTCCCTCATCATCTTTTCAGTTGACGCTTTGTGTTTCAGCCGTGTGGAAACTGCTGAAGAGGTTGAATCATGCTCCATCCCTTCCACCTGTATTCAACAAGGACAGAAGCTGAATAAGAAAGAAACACGCTACACGTTTTACGCAATAAAATGTTTTATGATTCCTGCATTCCCAATAGCACTGGCATCTCAAGTTTTGGATTTTTCCCACAACTACAAACAAAGATTAAACCATAACTGTCACGTACAAATTTTATCGTAGTTTCTAGGTAAATCAGCCACGCTGATTCCGATTTTGTTCTCAAAATAAAGATTGGTCCACTAACCTTCAAAGTCATTTAAGTTTTTTTAAAGCGTTTCAATATCCGTTTCGAAAACAACACAATCGGCATTACAAGCTCCGCCCATAAATATGTGACGAAACCTAGCTTTTTCAGGAATGGAAGCTAGGAATGTTTAGTCCGATTTAGAATAATAGAGATGGGTATTTTAAAACCCATTATTATCTAAATCCAGCCTGTAAAACAATCTCAGTCTTTTATGAAAGGTATATAAACTATTTAAAATTGCTCGTAGCTTTTTACATGATGTTAAAATAGGCTGAACGCCGAGAAGAATGAGCTCAAAAAGCGCGGTTTTATCACAAGCTCGCGTTGTTATCGCGCTTTGTTAAATATGCAATGTTAAATAGCTTATCTACCTTTCAGAAAAGACTGAGATTATTTTTAAGGCTGAATTTAGATATTAATGGATTTTAAAACACTATTTTAAACACTTTTAAACTCTATTATTCTAAATCTGTCTAAACATCCCTACGTAATTTCTGTGCCTAAAAACCTAGGTTACGTCACGTATTTATGGGTGGAGCTTGTTGTGCCGATCGTGTTGTATTCGAGACCGATATTAAAACGCTGTAATAAAACCTTCATTACTCTGACAGTTAGTGGACTAATCTTTATTTTGAGTACAAAATCGGAATCAGCGTGTCTGATTTACCTAGTAAATACGATAAAAGTTGTACATGACAGTTATGGTTTAAATTAACTGGAGACAGCAATGCTACCTAATCACAGGCATTATTGTATACCTCTTTTAGTTAAAATACAAACATACCAGACAGTGTCATGTTTCTCCTACACTTTACGTCTCCATCACTAACAGGTGAGCACGATTTCCTTTTTCTCCCAGCAGCTATAAAATCAACACAAATTATAATTAAACTAATATCCACCTCCACATATTAAAAGTTGACTTGCAACAAAATTCACATTACAATTATTTGGTATCAAAAGATTCACCATGTCTTAGTCTGTTGTGTTGTAGGTGCCAAATATGTGGAAACGTGATTACAAGCTCTTAAAAGCTCAAAAACGAAAAGCCGCTGTAGATTGGAATCTGTTTATTTCTCTGACGTAGTCATGACATTTGGTTATTGTCTTGTCATGTGATGTTCTCACGTGAATTGAAAGGCCAATAAAAAGCTCAATATAAAACTTATTGTAGCACTAGTTTATGACATACATTTCGGATTTTACCGAAGACCCCGTATCAAATATAGATGCTCGCTACTTTACAGTTTTGTTTCGGCTTGATCCAATCGTCAAGTCGTAATGTGATCATGTGACCCAATACTTCGCAAATAATTTCTGCAGCACTTTTCGATTATCACAGGTGACCAACAGGCTCGTCATGATTATCAGACAATGATATGTACTCCTTCGAGCTAAGGTTAAAAATTTAACGAATTTTTACGGTAAGTTATAAGATATCAGAGTTAAAAGTGACAGCATTACAACGACGATAAAATAGACGCGTAAGGACAATAGACATGGTTTTATTGAATGCGTGAATTATATTTGTGAAAATATTTCGACGAATGAAGTTGCATGAAAGTGTAAACAGAAACCATCCTGTAACAACTACCCTACAGGATGAATTTATTCGCGGAGTTGAATTTCGCGAAAATTGCCATTTCATGCATATTCGCGGATTAATTTATTCGCGGCTGAAAACTGTCACTCTCTATGAAGAGTTAACTCTATTACGACTAGCATTAGAGTTAACCCTACGCATGCACACATTGCGTGTTTCGTTTTCTATTTAACTTACAATGACGGGTCGATCGTGCTAAGCTATAAATTTTTTGCTGAATTTCACGAATATTCATAGATTTGGAGGCCTTTGATGAACCAACAATTTGTGGTAAGTAATGGGTTTTTTCAAAACCATTTACTAAATTAGTTGAATTTTACTTTGGTTCTTCGGTAAAACGCAATATTTATTTTTTCCATCCCTACCGCTTCGTTATTTGTTTTAGTATGAGAGAGAGAGAGAGATCTTTCATCATACAAGCACAATGACTGCAAGGGTGGTAGATGTCATTCTTAGAAGATCACCAATCATTCAGGGAGGTCTTAAAATTGAGGTAGAAGTGACCGCAGCTGCTAACGAGGAGAATATATCTGTTTAAAAAAAGGAACAAAAACGCCTTTACGAGCACAAATCTTTGGCCAACCGGCAGAACTTCACAATAGTAAGCCACGAGGAAAGTTCTGATAATAACTTCCTTACCAGTCTTGTAGTAGCGAAAGAATCGCCTTTAACATCTACCCAAGACAGTGACAGCGACAGAGCTGCTATTACCAAAATAACTAGTCAGAGAGCACCATTACACGCTAGTATTCACTTATCAAGAGTACCAGTTTAATTTCATTGCTAGACAACCGCCATGTGGACTAAACTGTTTATATTTACTCCATTCATCGTTTGTAAAATTTTATTTGTATTTGAAATATTTTATTTGTACACTCAAGTTTGTAATAAATTATAATATATCTATACATGAAATAAAATATATAATTTAATCATGTTTGCTGCAGCGATATCAAGGAGTTGTTGTCGATGAAGGGGTCTAGGTTGACTGGTTGCTTCTCTGCCAATATTTCTGCCTTGATGAATATTACTACTTGTCTCTAGTTTTCGTAATCAGAGTAGGTTGTTTCATTCTCAATCTGCAGTAAACACAAAAAAAGAAAAAATATTAATAAGTGTTAGGGAAGTACAAAAACAATAGCTGAAGTATTTAATGAAAGCGATCAGTTTTTAAACAAAAGAATTAACTAACGCAGTGAATTATGGAAAAACGTATCTGCACAGCAAATCAAATACATACCATAATGTCCAGATCAGAATCATGATCGTCCTCAACTTCGGTATTAGAGATTGGAGTTGATTTCAATGTAAAAAGACTAGGAGAGATTGCTTGCGATGACGAAGCCATGCCGAATAACTTGTGAAAACCTTGAATAATTTTGTAAAGTTTGATGCAATGGCAGTAAAACTCGAAGCCCGGCGATGATTTTAAAGAAGTTTTGAAACTTGGCTACATTTAGTACTTCTGCCTAGCGGCTATTTTTGCGATGACGCCATTCTGCATATCTTGTGACAACCTTGAATAATTTGGTAAAGAAATGTGATGCATTAGCAATGGGGTTAACTCAAAGCGCCAGCAATGATTTTAATAAGGTTTTGGTGCTCAACTACGTTTAGTATTTATGCCTAGCGGCTAGTTTTTAATTTTGAGGCAGTAGTTATTCTCCCTTGTGATTAAAAATAGAACTAATTATTCACAGAATTCAATAATTCGTGGAATTGACTGCTCGCGAAATCGCGAATTTTTATAACCAACGAATATTTTCATCCTGTAGGGTATATAACTCGACATTATCTGATATATGTTTTGGAAAGAGAATCCAAACTACGGCGGTCTCGTGTGGCTGGGATTAACTGTTCAATCTTTAGCTTTTAAGAGCTTGTAATCACATTCCCACATATTTTACACCTACAACACAACAGAGTAAGACATGGTGAATCTTTTGATATCAAATAACTGTAATGTGAATTTTGTTGCAAGCCCGCCTTGAATGAGACAAAGAGATTACTAGACTCGCTCATGAATTCATAATTATACAGAATAATCTTGTTGAAAGCGCAAATAATTCTCCTGTTTATGCTGGGGTTTTACAGCCCAAGTTTCCGGTAGTGCTGGCGTCTCCAATCTTTTAGGTTTTTCTCACTAGTAAAAATATAGCTTAAAATCAACCGTATACAACAATGCTATCTAGAGTTGACCCTTGTTTATTCAGACTAATACAGACCTGTCCATGTCCAGATATTAAAAAGTCCAGACATAAAAACTTCAGTACTGTACAGTACCACATTGTATGTAAAACAGCCCATATTGTCTCATGCATATACAACTAGGCTACAATATGCATACACAGAATACGTGGAATACGATACGATATCAGAATACGTTACGATACACATCAGCATATAAGAATACGCTATGGAATACGATAGAACAAGTGTTCTATTTATTTTGTGGATATTGCTGTCATCAAGTCACTATTAATACCATTTTGTGGATAAGGTTTTGCTGATCACTTTTTATTTCGGGTATGTAAAGATCAAACAAACCGTTTTATAAGTTATGATCAAAAATAGTGAGCGTAAAACATATCGATAAGTTTTTTCGGAATTAATTCGCAAGGAGTGGCGGAACACTGAAAATAAAATCGCCCTCCCCTGAAAGTTTAATAGCAGCAGCAACAACAAACAAAAATTACAGTACAACACTCTTTGGAGAGACACAGCTGCATCGGATAATCATCTGTTACAAGATGTTGTCAGGGCATTTGAAAGTATTGGGAAGGGAGGTCTGAAGAAGCGGGAATCGACTGTCTATCATGGGCATTATATCATAACTCTGATTGTTAAAATACAAACAAACCAGAGAGTGTCGAGATTCTGCTGCGCTTTGCTGCACCATCACTAACAGGAGAACACGACTTCCTTTTTCTCCCAGCAACTATGAAATGAACAGAAATTATAAAGGAACTATTATACATAGTAATGAGACAAAGAGATTACTAGACTCTCTCTCAAGACTTAGTAGTTATATAGAATATATTACAGATTAAGGTGTGTCATAATATTTAGTACAATTATATTAATAAAAACAATAAACATTCAGCTACTAACTATAAGATAAAACAACAAGAAATTCCTTCAAGTATAAAAGTAATGAAGATACCGTAAACCTCTAAATGAACGCCACCTCGTATCTCGATTTGAACGCCACCTTCAATTGGCCGCCACTCTGATAGAAGGGTTGAAAAATAGACCGCTACTCTCCAATTGAGCGCCACCTCCGTTTGACACCCACTGACACTACTTTGTCTTCACGAGCCCATAATACCAACTGACCAGTAGAAAAGTGTCCAAAAAATCGTATTAATAATGAATCGTTTATACCAATAACAATTAATTCTCTCGTTATCCAATTCCAAAGCTTTTCGTTTTTTTCTTTAAAACTTTGAAATCAACACCATAGCTATAATTAATAACGGTCTCAGGCTAGTAGTAGTACTCTGTTAACCGCGGTCTTACTACTTTGAAGTAGCCTACATATATGAAATAGCCTAGAGAAAAAAAGTTAAGGCCAGGGGATATTGTGGAAGGTATTGGACAACTAAAAGATGTTCGTTCCATCGAAAGAAACAATCAGAACGCAGCTTTTCGAGCAAACGATGAAAGTATTTTTGTTTTGAAAAACATTAATTTTTGTTTCTGCATATAATATAAGTATGATTCGTTTATGTCACTTGTTCATGAATATATATTTGTATCATTTGATAAATTATTATTGTGCAGGCTTATAAATAGACTTATAAATATGCAGATTTATAGCACGTTATTTTATAGCATCCTTGCGGCCATGTTAACACGGCTTACAATGGATCGATGCTCATAACTTCACTTCTATTGCACATAAAAAGCTAGTTTTGGCAGTAAACTGTAGCAAACATATCAATGAGTGCAATGAGCCTTTACTCAACAATGTTGAATATAGATATAAAATGAAAATATGTCTTCAAATTTACAATGAAATAAAAATAGAAAATGCCAACAAATTGCAAAGAAGGACACAGGCTATAATATCATAACAGGGCAATAGCAAGCAATAGATATCAACTAGTAGAAATAATTCTCAGTTTCTCGATGCATGCTATTCAGATATCTTTGTCAAGTTAAAGGTAAGTTAGCAGATTTATTGCATCCAAATGGTTTAATATTGCTCGACCGGAAAAAGAGCGCAAAATATAGGCGACATTCACTTCGCTCGTAATAGGGCTTAATTTATCTTCCAAAATTTCTGACGAGCCATTTGAAAAATAGACCGCGGCCTATGTTTGAACGTCGCTGCCAATTGACCGCCACTATAGAAGGTTAAAAAATAATGTGCCATGGCGCTCAATTAGAAGTTTTACGGTAACAATAAAATACATTTTACTAAGACTAAAGATTGGAAAAGAGGGTACTACAACAAATACTTAAACTTTATACAGTTTGGACGCGGGATATCAATTGAGAATATAGTATATTTATTAGAACTAAGTAAAAAGATTGGTTATGTAGTAGAGAAAAACACAGGTAAGAGATACTGTAACTCTAGTAACCCTCTTAGTAGATAACTGTAATCTTACCGTCTGCTCTTGTAACAGTGCTTGGTTCGAAATCAGATGGTATGGAAGTAGTGAGAGAAGCCTTGGGTACATCATAGACTAACTCCGAAGAATCACCACCATCATCAATGATCTCTTCATGATCATATGTGGACCCGTCATTCGTGTCTACACCGATTATATCGTTACGCGATGTCCAAAATTGAGCATCACCCTCGAGTTCTAACACAATAATGGATGCGTCTTCAGGGACTAAAAAAGAGAAATATTCGAAAATTTTTACAAAGAACATGTGTTGCGCTCCACCAATCACGAGAATGTGTTGTGCTCCACCAATCATAATGGTATGTGTTGCGCCACACCAATCAGGAATATGTGTTGCGCCACACCAATCAGGAGTATGTGTTGCGCTCAACTAATCACAGAGAGAGCGCATTACATTAGTGCTGGGCACGGGTAGTAATACTCGTTGAACCCGCGGGTTTATCTTCTCTCGAGCATCGGGTAAAAGAGATTTCGGGTATTCCGGTCCTTCGGGTTCGGGTTTTGACTTTCGAGTTCGGGTTTTGGTACACGGATCCTTCGGGTAGTGTGAACAAAAACTCGGTCTATTGCACCCTGCGCTCTTAGTCTGGGGCCACAGGGCATTTCTGTGTCATTTTTGCTAAGGAGGCACGACAATGGGGTATAACGAGTCTTTAATTTAATAGATAGAATAAAGCATCTCATACTTTATTTACCATACCTACCGGAGATATTGTAGTCAAGCAGTGATTACTTGTCATTAAAAGGTGAGTAGAAAATTTAATACTTAGATCAAATTTTATTTGCGCAATTAGCCAAATCGGCTTCGTAAACAAATCTATGCCTTTTTTAATACGGCGCGTGTTTGCTTTCACCGATAACACATAGGTCCTTAGTCTGTTTCCGCTATCGCCTTGTTAGAAACTGTCATTAGCATTGGTAGTAGCAGTGAAAATTTAATAACTCTATTTAAATTGATTGCTACAGCTAGCTATTACGGATTACATAATTTATTATAACCAAGTTCTACTAAGCCAACAAGCCTTACTAACGGAAAAAGCCGATAATGTAAAGTTTTTATGAGATTTGGAGCACCATCTACACAAAATCAGAGAGGTCCATAGAACATGCTTAAGTATTAAGCTACCATAAACCCTATCTTCTGCCACCTGTTGACACGAAAATTCCCTGTGGCCCCAGACTGTCTTGACTGTTTAACAATCCGCCTGTTAACCCTGCGAGTACGAATGTCAGTCGATAAAAACTAAAAAATGATAAATAAATTGAAAAGAAATATAATTGCTTTGTAAATTTGAAGATATATCTGTTTAGAAAATTTAAACATAAAATCCATATTAACAAACCCGATACCCGAAAAACCCGTAGGCAAAGAAATACCCGAGCCTAGCACTACTAGCTACCCGATACTCGAAAAACCCGAACAGAAGGGTCGAGTTTAAACCCGTTGACCAAGAAGTACTCGTGCCCAGCACAACATTACATTCAACCAATCACAAGCAGTGCGCGCTGTGCTTAGACAATCAAAACTAAAATGAACCCTATGTGAAAATAACATTAAACAAAGAGTTAGCTGCTCAATATAAAATAACAACTAATTGAAACCCACAAAACAATGAAAAACACTGCAACACACACCAGGGGGAATGCGATCCTCAGAGGATGAATGAGTGATGGTGAGACCAGAATCAGAGAAAATCGATGAGCTGTCAGAATGAGGATTATAGAAGGAAAGGATTGAACCACTAGACTCATTGTCAGAAACACGAGGAAAGCGTCTCCGTAGTTTCCTTCGACGAAAGACTGGAAGTGTCCTGGTCACGACTCTACACAAATACACACCTTTTGAGAATACGAACACTGCCTGGGTAGTTTTAATTTTGTACGCATGAAACAAAGAGAACTTCGTATTAAATTTTAACTTGTATCTCCCATTAACTGACACATGAAAGTAATGCAACTGAAAGGTTTCTTTCCACAATGAAAGTAACACGTTTGAAGAGTTCTAATGCCATTGTTTCTAACAATAAATATTCTATATCAATATACAAAATGGTGGAGTTGTCTTCCACCAGTCCTCAATTGTGATTGTTAATACGATTATATGTAAACCAGCTTTCACATATATGACAGTTTTGAGTTACAATAATTACAATATTGTATATTAATGCCATAAAAATTTGCTTGACATCTATAAATATCTCACGGTGAAAATTTAGTTGAATCACTGCTCATACTTCATGTATGTTTATATACATTCAGATTGAAATATCAGTGAGCTATCAAAGCGCGTCTAACATACCTGGATCTAATCAGCACCGTCAGAGCCAGCCACTGTTTCCTAGACATGTCACTAATGGTCCTATGTACGTGTTGATTGAATTTGTTTCTGGCCTTTCTTTCAACCAACCTATCCAGTACCAGTCTTGTTGTGATGTTCATTAGACGAATAAAGCCCCTATCAGATATCTTAGCCTTCCTACATCTTAAAGCAGCCTGTAACACAAAAATATATCAAGAACTGAAATTAATTCAATTGCTATACAAGAGAGAGTCAAATCTGTTCGAAGACTGTTTAGAGAGATCTGGAAGAGAGATATTACACACTATCCCATATGTACAAAACAGAAAACTACAAAAACTATCTTCGTGACAGCACATCAGTGAGGCTTGATGGACAAAAATTCCATTTTATTACAAATTAAGAATTGTATTGGCTTATGTGTTTTGGTTGGTATTTCTATTGGTAAAAGTGAGGCGCACACTTCTAGTACTGAATGGATGTACTAATGATAGTACTATAACAGATTCATATCAATTTTCTTACACATAAACCTTTAATTCGAAGAAACTTAGCCATTCAAGAAATGAAAAAGATGGGCCAGCACTCTAGTAACCAGCGCTAGTAATTCTACCAAATCTTGTCTAGTCGTTTGGTTTTCCAGTTCACAAGATATTAAAATAATTTGAACTATAGCCACCGTTGTAACCACATATTATTAACATAAAATACAACTAATAGCGGAGTAACCATATTATTATAACATGAAGGATTATCCTTATAAAAACCTCTAATAATCAATTATATGAATTACAGAACAAAGACATACGATCCAAAGAGTAACAAGTAACACAGACATACCTTTATGAACCTCTGACTGGCCATCATGTTCGTCACCAACACATCAATTTGGTAGTTAGAGAGTTTAGAGAAGTTCTTCGATCTAACCAAATGTTCATACTCTTGCCCAAAAGTACCCATTCTAATGGCATCTTTCTGTAAGTGTAAAAACCACAAATTAGTTTACATAAAATCCTCACTGTTGAAGGGAATACAGTGCTGTTATAAAACTAGTACAGATCATATTCTATTCCAACTTACAAAATGTAAAACGTATAGCACAAACTGGAGCTGATATCAAGAAATCATTTTGTCAGTTAGATTGTGATATAATAAAAGTTTTGACAATGTATTTTTTATGAGATAATTATAAATTATGTGATGATGTATATAGACTTACAAAATGAGTGCAGTGCTTTCACTTTATAACAAAAAACCTGACCATAAATTGAAAAGTGAAATCGTTCGAATGTACTCTCTGACTTAAAAGGAAGTACACTTTACTGTTTCAGTCACACAACTGTGGGTGGGATATGTAGGGTTACTGCATATAAATGAACATACTATGACCACTCGAACTTCTCGAGGAATAACAGACTCCATGAGCAGTTGAGACACAGAGTTCATTCTTATAGAACCATCTGCAGCACATGTCTCACTCTTCGAGTACTTCTGTAAAAATAAGTTTATATAAATATTGAATATTCAGTGCAAATCGATTAGACCAAATCATAGACTATGTAATCTTATCAAGTTTAAACAGCATGATTATGTCTTAAGGTTGTTGCATGTTTTGTTTTTATAACTTTTATCCATCATTTTAGAGATAATTCGTTTCTACATTTAAAAACTTGAACTGTATCAATTCTGTTTGATTGCATAAGGAGAATATCCTAAATTTATTGTTGAATGAGTTATTTAATTTTTTCACTAAACCTGAAATTCTATATATTTATTTGTCATTGCATTGTTATAATAGCCAAATATTGATAGTGCATTAGGTTTAATGAGCAAGCTTCTTTAAATGGTCTGTATAGCGATGAGAATATCTTGAAACACGTTTGAAGTTAGAGCTTAACAAATAGCAGTGCAAAGAGATTTTCAGCTGCACCTCAATGGGAAATATGTTACTGACAGCTAACCCGCTTTATTAATAAAAACTTGGGACAAAATCATCAAATCTGTGTGGGTAAAGAGTCGTTGGTTTTTGAAAAGTAGGTAACCACTTTTCCGCATCAGATTAAAAGTGTTGAAAAGATGAATAAGCATTACTAGCGTAATCATGGTACTTACTAGAGCTGAGCTACAAGCCGCTCCTCTTAAACTCTGATCACCAAGACTACGAGATTTTCTAGGGACCTGCAAGAAAATGTATGAGACTTCTACGCTAGACTTCTGGATGTTTATAAAATGAACATTTATAGAAACCGGTTGGGATCGAGATGACGATTGAACACTAGCCAGCAACAAACTGATAGTCAGACAAATAAACACATTGTCTAAACCTTAGCTACAAATTCAGCCGGCAGTCAAGGCAGTCTTTCAGCACAGCGATCTTATGGCTTGCTTCTTGACTAGTTTGCCAGACAGCGGCTCATCCATCTTCATCATCATGTGATTATTTACATAAAGTTTCAACTCTTTTTGATAGCGAGGCTCAAGTGCGGCCTCATCCAATATTCTGTCACAACAAAAAGATAATATGGTTGCAGATTTTGCGATTAAACCAGGTGTTTGCGCGTCAAAAAGGTTTCTTTAAATGAAAGTAGTAAACATTCAAAACCAGATAAAAACTCATTTTACACCAATATCTTATCAAGGGCAGTAAATTTAGTTTTGTTTGGTAGCCCTATTCATTGTGCATCAAAATTCTTTCTAATGAATTGAAAAACTGGGTAGTAACCTCATCAACCACACTTAAAGTAACAAGAATTGATAATCAGCCGCACAAACGGGCAATACTATGTCATCCTTGAAAATGAATCTCTATGATCAAGCTGACAAATCCAGTTGCTAATATTTACCTAGTGGCACAATCATCGAATTCAAGGCCTTGACTAGATTTTGTGAAAAGCTATTCTGTGTGAGCATTTAAAAAATAAAACACCAAATCAATGTTACTTTTAAACAAAATATGGCGGACTAACTTCTGGAAGGTGCATCTGCTATGCAAAGAAAAAAGCAAATGTAAGCCTACTTTGGCAAAAAATAACGAGATATGCTGCCAAACATTTAAGATTACAAACATATGAAGAAATACAGAACAGAACTTACCAATGGCATGATTGAACTGGTCTCTATGAATAAAAGAATGCGGTATGATAAACGTTTGCTAGCTTTTAAAGAAAACCAAACGAATAGACTGGGTGCAATTGAGAATTTCGACTCATGAAACTGTCGCTCTGCTCAACAATGGCACTATTCAAGACTGGCTTTACCTCCTTTCAAAGAAACGTGGTAAACAATAGTTTTTATAATAATCAAAAGGGATGCGTTTCGGATTTTACATAAAAATAGAGAAGACGACTCTTACTACAACAGCTGTGTTGTTGACTGGGGAGACAACTCTTTGAAACATCACATATTCGTTAATAACAAAGTTTTACATACATGTAGATTGAGGTAGACCTATTATATTCTCAACTACATGATTTGTTCATGTAGTATATATATGCAAAAATACTGTGTAAAAATCAACACACAATCTGACCACTCATTTTGAAAAACTTTACAGATTCCAATAACGTTTGAGACAGATCATTTTTTTAGACAATCCACAGCTCATGTCTCACTCCTTGAATACCTCTGCAAATCATTGTAAATAAATGTATTTTAAAATAATTGTGTGGTGACCAAATGCCGTCTGCTAACAACAAACTAATAGCTAATTTCAATTTTACTAACATTGATTAAACGTGTTAAACTCAATTAATTATTAGTTTACACCGATACAAAACTAATGTATGACAGCTCAATAAAAATCTCAAAAGCATCAAATGAAAATTATATCTTTAGATCTTCAAATGAAGTCAGACAGCTACTTATTTGATGTATTTCAAAAATATTTTACAGGAATTAAAGTCGATTTGAGTAGTTTTAGCAGTGCGAGACTTAATGCCTGTAAGACTTAATGCAACTTTCTTATTTCTGAGATTTTCATAAAATCTTTTTATAATTATTAAATACCACAAACTTGGTCATACTGCTGATTGAAATTGAGAACCTTTCAGTCAGACAGCAATTCTTATTTTGTTTACTTTTAGGTATTTCGTATCTAGTGGTCTTTGTTATTAAGAGAGCAGCTGTATCAGCTGTATCTGCTGTATCCTAATTGTCAAGACCTCCTGACATATGAACATCAACTTGAGGTTAACTATTTAAAAGGGCAACCAATGGTAATAGATATGATGCGTTACTGTAGAGTGAATTTTTTAATGAAGCACATTTTTGGCTGTTAAAGTTGAAACACCTCTAGCACTATCACAGTGTTGTTCGTTGTTTGACAGTGCATTTATAAATGCTCAGATTCTGCTTGCGGCAAACAAAGTATACATCCTTAAGGAAATTATAAACAAAAACCATAATTGCAGACTGTGTTATGCTGCTATAGCAAGGAATCAACAGTCAGCCATATTTAAACTAATAAGTTTATCTGCTGATTTTAGTTAAAAGTAGAATGAAGTTAAGATTAATCAACTGATAGAGTGGGTGTGAATTTAAAAATAGTCAACTTGTTGAAGTTTTCATTATATAAATTATGTAGTTAATAAGGTGTAGTAGTTGATGCATGGGTGTATCACGGTATTATGGTCCCCGTATGCCAATACTTGAGTCTGCTGCATGCATGATATGATTTATTTTGTAAGTTGCTGTATTTCCAATGTACAGAGGTGTACAATTGTACAAGGACCAGGCGAAATAAAACGAGGTGAATCAAGACGATAGTTTTATGTCTACGACAATAGTCTTTGGACTATAGGTTTCACAACGTTTTTGGCAAGAAGTAATCAACATGTCGGTGGTCTGGGAGTTCATGAAAAAGCCAGTTACAAAAAGGAAAGACCGAGTTAGTTTCCCCTGAAGCGGAAAAGAGAGAGGGGAAAGGACAGGGGAGGGGTAAATAAAGCCCTGATGGCTCATGATTTCAAAATATTCTGGTATCATCTACCATTGTTTTTAATTTGAGTTTCTTTCACTAATACCAGAAGTTATAGGGAAGTGATGGATTTTTGCTTTCCACTATGCTGGGTTATCTATTTCTATATTTGCAAAGTATTTCTCAACTAATCTCTTCTTGTTGATTATAATAGCAGAGTTGAAAATAAAATCTGGAGTAAAAACATTCTAGCCAAAGTCATGCCATTAATCTATTACCCATTGAATAGCATTGATCCACCAATGTCTAGCCATAAATTGTAGATTGCATCTATAAACCAAGCCACAAAATATAATGATTGGTGTGATAATGGGTTCTCTTATCTTAGGTTATTGATGTCACAACATTAGGCTGTAATAGAACTATCTCTTAACCTTAAATGAATCAAAATCGCGAGTGCTGACTCGCCGATGTTGGCCCTCATTGCTGAGCTTGAGTCTGGTCCGACCCTGCATTCCTCGGTCTCGTTCCAGCTCTAATACTAACACACTACATTGTATTTTTTCTTATTTACAACTTGAAATTCTGACATTATCACAAATATTCTTGACATTTGGAAATCCATCTTTGACGGCGTATCATCATGAAATATACTCTGAATCAGATGTACACTTTCAGTTTCTCCCTTTCTCTAATCGAATGAACAGTGTGTTAAAAAAGCTCTTTGTTAGAAATCCTCTTTGTCACTATAGACGTTAGCTTATTATTGCATCAAGCAATTATGGAGCAGACAGTCTGCGCTTTATACTCTATTATAGTGGTCATTTTTGGGGGCAACATTCTTAGGCTATCGAAAGACAAAAAGTCTGGCTATAACATTTGGCGGCAGCACAGTAATCGTGCAGTGGAAATTCAGGCTATGGTATCTAATGGCCACTCACTCCGGTAGACCTCAGTTGTGTCGGGTTAATAGGCTATCATAGCGGAAATAATACTACAGCATGTAGTGAGCTGAGACAAAGAAATTGCTTGTTCGGTGCTGATACACTAAAATATGAAAGTCAGACAAATGTACCAAGCTTTTATATACGTAATGAGATGAAAACTTGCCCGGTTGTATCAAATGAATCAACACCGTATCATTGACCAGCTCCATAGGAACTGATCTATAAAAAGGTAAATTCAACCTAATTGAGTGCCATATGGGATTCCAAGTAATTGACAAGTCTGAGGAACTTACCCGATGAGTAGGTTTAGTAGATAAACACCTGCAGTGGTTCTGTA